>NC_092371.1:134667709-135003848 GCF_030028105.1 Mobula birostris
ACATTCCACCCACTCAGTCCCCTATTCCTTCCCTACCCCACTGTTCCCCTTTTGCCTATTATCCTTTCCTTATCTGGTTTCACTCATCATCTTCATTTCTTACCAGATTCAATAATGTGCAGCCCTTGTCTCCACCATCACCTTCCAGCCTCTGTTACTACCTCTAGCCCTTCTTTTCCATCTGCCCACCAACCCTTCCTCTCCTGGAGCAAACTATTACTTGTCACTTCCTGCCTCATCACACCCCCACTTCTCTAAACCGGCTGTTATCCCTTTACCCTCTCATCTTGATGCAGCGTCTTGATCTGAACTGTCAACTATCCCCTGGCCTACACAAATGTTGCCTGACCTGCTGAGTTCCTCTAGCAGATCCCAGTATCTGCAGCCTTTTGTGCCTTCTTCAGATAATTATTCAGTGCTCCGCCATGTTGAACATTTGGGAGAAGCACAAAACTGGTAAAGGCATAAACCATGTCAGACATAATCTTTCATAAACAAATTTGTGTCCACTGTCTGTGCTTAATGTGTCAGTCTAAATTAAGGTTTATTTTTTTTACTTAGAATGGATTCTAAAAATTTTCACATTGCTGAAAATGAATCCAGCTGACCTGTAATTACTTAGCTCATCCCTATTTCTATTCTTAAACAATGTATATTGCTATCCGATTGTTTGGTACCTGTTGTGTCTGTGTAACTACATATCAATGAAATAAAAACACGCAGGAAGTGGCTTTAACTGGTGTATTCACATTGCAGTGAGAGTGAGAGCGAGAGAACAATGTGCATGTGCAGACAACAGATCGATATGTAGTGCTAAGAGGGGGAGGTGTCCTTGCGCTAAAGAAATAGATTCACACATTTCACTTCCTCCCCCTTTAGATTAATGCAACATAAAAAAGTAAATGTACAAAACATTCAATTTCCCTTTCTTAAACCATATTCCAAATAAACATACTTTCACAGTAACAGTCTATAACTAACTTCACTATACTAAAGATTCAGTCTTTTGGGTGGCACTCAGTTCCTTTCAGGATAGCACTTCTGGACCTGTGGTGTGGCATCAAGTTTGGTAGCTGTCTTGTCTAAGACAACGTTTTCAGATGCTGATATCACATTGCTGTCAATGTCTACTGTCCAGTGGCCCTGACCTCACACATCATGAAGACTCTAGAGAGGCTGGTCCTGGCTCACCTTCGACTCCTGGTCCAATCTGGTCTCGATCTGCTGGAGTTTGCCTATCAGGAGCACAATGGAGTTGACGATGCTGTCCTCTACCTGCTGAACAGAGCTGACTCCCATTTGGATAAGCAAGGTAGCTCTGTGAAGTTCATATATTTTTGATTTCCCAAGTGCTTTCAATACCATACAGCCTTCATTGCTGGGGGGAAAAGCTCCATTCAATGCAGATTGGCACTTCTATTGTATCCTGGATAATGGACTACCTGACTGGCAGACCACAGTTTGTGCGGCTTCGGAGCTGTATGTCAGATATGGCTATAAGCAGCACTGGGGCCCCACAGGGGACTGTATTAGTTCCCTTCCTGTTTACCCTGTATACCTTGGACTTTAGATACAACACCAAGTCATGTCATCAACAGAAATTTTCTGATGACTCAGCACCGATAGGGTGTTCAAGGTGTCACATACCCCGTGATGGAGGTTACGAACCAGCAGAGATGGAAAACACTTTGGAGTCTCGTATTGCTATAAACTAATAATATTTATTAGTAACTATGCAATACAGTAATATAAATGTAAATAAATCAAACAGGTTAGCAATGATTATATATAAAAGTAAGTGTGGAATATATATGTATGAAAAACCAAGCTTCTTTAAGTCTAGGGGTAAAAAGATTCAGTCTTACGATGTTGAGTAAAGTTCAGTTCAGTTTGTGGTATTTAGTTGAGTAGTGATGGGGAGAGAGGGAGAGGGAGAGGGAGAGGGAGAGGGAGAGGGAGAGGGAGAGGGAGAGGGAGAGGGAGAGGGAGAGGGAGAGGGAGAGGGAGAGGGAGAGGGAGAGGGAGAGGGAGAGGGAGAGGGAGAGGGAGAGGGAGAGGGAGAGAGAGAGGGAGAGAGAGAGGGAGAGAGAGAGAGATATAGATAGATATGAGTCTTCAGGTGAGCTGATACTGTCGATCTGCTCATCGTCCTCCGAAATCCTTCACAAGTCACCGACTGTGACCTTAACCGGGTGACCGGTCTTCTGTGGTGGAGCTATCACCCAGGCGAGGGTGGACACATAGACAACTCCTCACCAGTCAACCCCTTCTCCTTCAAACTGGAATAGCAATTTGGATCAATCCGCCTGATTGATCCTCCAAAACCCACTTTCTCTGCGGGCATAACAATGCTCATTCAGTGTCCAGATCATGTGTCCTGAGGTCTGTATCATCTGACCTCCTATTTATTTCTCTGTGCTGAGCATCACCTGTCATTCAAAGAGTCCCTCCCTCCTTTGTCTGTAAAGGAGTACAATCAGGCAACAAGTCCTTGGAAGTAACATCAATAACCAGCTGAAAATCATAACATCGAGTGTCCACTGCCTTCGGTCACCATAGCAACCTTCGAGCTGCTCGGTGCTGTCTCCAACTCCCAACTCAGTAAAAATCCAAAGTTACTTCCAATGCCTTAAAGTGACAGTCCAACTGTTAATCTTCGTCTCTCTCTCTCTCTTCAAAAGCAACATATCGGTGGTAAATAACTTTGTCTCTCTCTCCTTTCCAAACAAACCATCAATGATAAATGTCTCTCTCCAAACAGTTAATAGGGGTACTCCAGGATCCCCTCACAGAAGGGAGGACACGAGGATGTATACAGGGTCCAGGTGGAGGACCTTGTCAAACAGAGCAAGCTGAATCATCTGTAGCTCAACATCAGTAAGACAAAGGAGATGGTGATTAACTTTGGGAAGACTAAGCCTGCACTGCTCCCTATTACTATTGATGATGATGACCTACAAGTACCTGGGGTCTACCTGGATGACAAACTTGAATGGAGCACCAACACAGAGGCTATGTACAAGAAGGGCCAGAGTCGCCTCCTCTTCCTGAAGAGACTGAGGTCCTTTGGAGTATGCAGGCCTTTCCTTCACATGTTCTACCAGTCTGCTGTTGGCATATAATCTTCTATGCAGCGGTGTGCTGGGCTTCTCTGTGGATTGTCACCTTGTCGCAGTGGAGAGGCTTGTGTGGTCCTGAGATCCTGACAGCAATGTCCTCTGGAGCTATGCTACTGGTAGGGTCACCCATGGCGGTAAGGTCGAGGGTGAAGTCCCTGACAAAGAGCAATCCAACCAAGACCTCAATGGTGGAACAGGCGGATGAGGTTACTTTGAACTCAATGGCTGTGAAGGCAGATGAAGGCTGCAACAAATCCATCAGCTCCAATCATCATGGTTTCCATGCCACTGGAATCAGTTTGTTGATTTGTGAAGTATCGTGTGCTTCTTGGAGTGCAACATCAAGTACACGTTAAACAAATACATGCACAGGTGTTTTCGCTCTGTACGGAACGAAGACCATCATCCTCGACCTCAAGAGATAGCCACAACAACGACGGTGTGCTGAGGCAATGGCATCAACACTAGTGATGCCAACAGGTTCAATAAACTGATTTGAAAGGTTATTACAGGTGTTAAACTGGATGCATTGGAGGCTGTGGTAGAACAAAGGACTATATGGCAAATCCAGGAAATTCTGGACAATATTTCTCACCCTCTGCATCATGCCACTTTGGCTGAACAGAGGAGCATTTTAGTAATAGACTAAGACAACTGCATTGCTCCAAAGAGCGCTACATGAGATCATTCTTACCCTTGGCCATTAGACTCTATGAGTCAACCTATAGCCAGGGAAGTGATGACCCCTGTACATTTGTATGTATCTGTGTACTTGTAATGCTACTGTGACAATGTAATTTCCTTTGGAATCAACCTATCTATCACTGAGAGGTAAGTCCAGTGGCTGTAATATGTCCGTCTTATTGGATACAATCGACATAAGTATGTTATTTAGTTGAGCATCCAGTATCCATGTCTGATCTCCAACATCCATTGTGTACATCAGCGGTCCAGTTTTTGTAGCTATCCTACCTAGTGTCCACTTGTCTTCTCAGTAATCATGCGCTAGGATTTCCTGTCCAACCTCAAAGCTCCTTACTTGGCAACTGGTTGAACAGTTTATTCCGCACTTCCCTCTGTAGGTCTGATTTCAGGAGGTCTATGCGAGATCTGAGCTTCCTGCTCATGAACAACTTTGCAGGTGTTTCATTTATCATTGCATGAACAGAGTTTCAATACACAAAAAGGAAATTGTCCACCTTGTGCTGTAGAGAAAAGCCCTCCTTGTCCACTGTTTTAATAGACTTTGTGAAGGTGTGGATAAACTGTTCAGCAAACCCATTTGTTACTGGGTGGTGAGGAGTCGACTTGAAATAATTCCTGCCATTTTTCTTCATGAATAGTCAGAATTCTTCTGATGTGTACTGTGGTCCGTTGTCACTCACAATTTGTTCTGGTAAGCCATTTCTGGCAAAGATAGTCCTCAGAGTGGAGACAGTCTTTGCTGAGGTGGTTGACTTCATTGGTATAACCTCTTGGAATGAGCATCCACAGCAATCAGAAACATGGAGTCCATGAATGGCCCAGCAAAGTCAATATGTTCTCTTTGCCACGGTGATAACGGCCACTCCCACAGGTGTAACGCGGTGCCTGTGGGAAAGCATTTTGAACTTTCTGGCATCCTAAACAACTTTTGGACAAGCCTTCAATCTATTTATCTATCACCAGCCATCACATGTAGCTCCGTGTGAGACTCTTCACCTTGACCATGCCCAGGTGTCCCTCATGTAGATTTTCTAACACTCTGGTGTGCAGTTTAGAGGGAACCATAACACAAGATCCACACATTACTGTTCTTTGACATACCGACAGTTGGTCTTATCTCACTGATAACTCTTGAAACATAGGGTTACCATGAGCTGGCCATCCTTACATGGAGATGTCATAGACTTTTGATAATGTCGGGTCATTCCTTGTTTCTCTGTGTTTCCGAATTTGTTACCGGCAACTGGTCAACCAATGTGGTGTGGAACACTACTGCTGGGTCACAGTATAAAGACTTCTCTCCTTCAGTTGCTAACAGTGGAAGGTGTGACAAGCCATCAAAAATGTTGCTCTGTTGTTTGGTACCTTTGAGCTCAATATCATAAGAGTGGCCTCCTAGGAACAGTGCCCAACATTGTAGCTGGGTCGCAGTCATCACTAGAATTCCCTTGGGATTGAAAATGAAGACAAGGGGCTGGTGATCTGTCACTAATGTAAACTTTTATCTGTAGAAGTAGTGGTGGAACTTCTCTATTCCTCACATTAGACTAAGAGCCTCTTGGTCGATCTGTGTGTAGTTGTATTCTGTGCTCGTCACTGATCTTTTGAAGTAATCACAATTGGCCATTCAGATCCATCTTTCATAATGTGTGACAAAATGGCTCCAATGCCATACAGGGATGGGTTGCAGTCCAGTCTGATGGGCAGGGATGGGTCATAATGGGTGAGCAGTTCATCTGATGGTATTCGTCTTTTTGTTTCTTTGAATGTTTTTTCACATCTTTCTGACCATTCCCACTCTGCTCCTGTCTGTAACAGTGCGTTCAATGGGTGCAGCACTGTAGCAACGTTTAGGAGAAACCAGTGATAGTAGTTTACAAGACCCACGTATGACCTGAGATGTGACACATTTTCCAGTTTGAGTGCCTTTAGCACTGCTTCAGTCTTCTCTTGCGAATTATGTAGGCCATGCTTGTCAATGACATGTCCACAATATGAGATTTCATTCTTGAAAAACTCATATTTGTCTCTCTTTCTGCAAGACCATGCTCACTCAGCCTGGTCAGCACTTTACCAAAGTTCTGAAGATGCTCTTCATCATTCTTGCCAGTCACGATGATGTCATCAAGGTAACATTGTGTTTCTGGGATATCTTGGAGCATTTTGTCCATTGCTCTTTCCCTAATTGCTGGAGCTGATGCGATGCCAAAAACAAGAAGATTATATTAGAACAGTCCCTTGTGAGTGTTGATTTTGAGGAACTTCCTGCTTGACACCTCAATCTCCATTTGCAGATAGGCTTGTGACAAGTCAATCTTTGAAAATTTCCCACCTGCCAAAGATGCAAAAATGTCTTCTGGCAGGGGATACTGCACAGTACGCAACACTGGGTTGATGCTCACCTTGAAATCCCCACATATGCAAACAGCTCCGGCCTTCGCTTACTTGATCACCAGGGCAATGGGCATGGCCCAATTGCAACACTCAACCTTGGGAGAATGCCAGATGCCTCCAAGCTCTGAAGTTCAGCATCCACTTTAGGATGTAGCGCATCAGGCACTGGACACACTTTATGGAATCTTAGTGTTGCTGCTTCATCCAATTCAATTCTGGCCTTCATGCCTTTGAGTTTACCAATACCCTCAAACACTTTCTCATTAGTATTAAGCAGCTGTGACAGTCTCTGGTTAGTGCTACCATTTGGGCTGCAGTTGTCTGTTGAAGACACATTGAAAGCCAAACTAGTTGGATTTTTCTCAGCCATTCGTGTCTGAACAGTGCTGGCCCTCCACTTTTCAATACATAAAACTCTAACTGCTGTGTGTGGCCTCCATACATCACATTCACTTCAGTTTGCCTTTGGGAGACACTTTTTCGCCTGTGTAGGTCTTTAGCATCACTGAGGTCTTTTCTGGTGGTATCTTAGAAAACTGTCTGTTGTAGTCAGCCCCTGGGATTATGGGCAAAGCTGACCCTGTATCCAGTTCCTTTTCCAGTTTTACACCAGACACATTTATTGTGATCCATATAATTTTGTGATCTGCTTCAGTAATACTATTTTGTTTTAGGCATGACAGCTCACCTTTGTCAGACTCTGTATTGTCTGATTCTGTTTCATATTCAGTCACTTTATGCATTTACTTAGTTTTGTGTGACACAAAAACTCAATGTGTTTTTTTCTCTTTGGCTGTGCTTTTTGTTTGACTTGCACACTCTCTCTTTGTGCCCTTGTCTATGACACTTTCTGCAATTGTTTTCTTTGAACCAATAGTCATTTGCATCATGGGAGGATTTGCCACATTGATAACATTTTAGGCTTTCTGCACCATTCAGGGAGATTTTGTGTATTTCACATCCTAATCTCTTTTTCTGTCATTCTGCTACATCCTTTACTGCAGTCTCTAATGATATTGCAATGGTCAATGCCCATGCTAAGGTTAGGTCTCTTTCTGACAGTAGCCTCTCTTAAGTGCTTTGACTATGCATGCCACATACAAGCCTGCTCCTTAATGCTTCAGAAAGTCCACCTCTAAAGTCACAGTAATGAGAAAGTTTGTGCAGTTCTGCAAAGGATTCAGAAATGCTTTTATCCTTTGACTGATTCCTTTTGTAAAATCTAAATCTCTCAGTTATTACCAGCATTTAGGGCTCAAATGATTTTGTAAAATTGTAACAATTTCATTGAACATCTTGCTTGCTGGCTTTTCAGGAGTTACAAAATTGCATAAGAGACTGTATGACCTAGCACCCATTAAGCTAAGAAGTGTGGAGGCTTTCTTTTGCTCAGCCACATCGTTTGCCTTACAACAGAGTTCAATTCTCTCGACATATGACTCTGAACCTTCATTAGCACGGACAAATTGTCAACTTTCCTGACTAAAGACATCATTTTTATTTCCACTTTAGCTTTGCTAGTTGTGCGCCTTTCATTGTGTATATGCAATGTGCTCATATGTCCCTTCGCTAATGTCCATGATTGTCTTCCACACTGTTGACGCAGTTTGTGATATTTTCTGACATTCAGGTTCATACTTGTCATCAATTTGTTGTGTCCATGCAACTACATAACAATTAAATAAAAACACACGTGCGGGAAGTGGCTTTCACTGGGGGGGGGGGAAGAGAGAGAGAGAGGGAAGAGAGAGAGAGAGAGAGAGAGAGAGAGAGAGAGAGAGAGAGAAACAAAAGAGAAAAAGAGAAAAAAATATGCTTACAGGCAGACAACAGATCAATACATAGTGCTAAGGGGAGTCATTACCCTAAAGGAAATACATCCATACTTCTGGCTAGGGAAGACTAGAAACTTTAATTAAGATGATGCAAAGAACATTCAGGCATGGAATGATAAGTATTATTCATGCCACAAAAATGCCAGGAAATGCCCATCACCAACAAAATAGAGTCTAACCATCTATTTTTGACATTCAATTCTATTACTATTTCTAAATGCTGCACTAACAAACTCCTGGGGCCAATAATGGCCAGAAATTTAAGTGGACCAACATGTAAATGATAATGATAGAGTGATGGAGCAATGTAGCTTGCATGCTGGCCCTTCAGGCCAATGAGTCCACGCTGACCCAGCTAGGTCCAATTGCCTATGTTCAGCCCGGTTTCTCCATGTACCTATCCAAAGCCTTCTTAAATTGTACCTGCCTCAACCACTCCTTTTTGGCAGATCACCACCTTCTGCATGGAAAAAGCTGCCCCTCAGGTCCTTTTTAAATCTTTCTCCTCTCACCCTAAACTTATTCTCCCTGGTTTTGGACTGCCCTGCCTGGGGAAAAGACTGTTACTATCCACTTTATCTATAGCTCTCATAACTTAAAATATTTTTATTAGATTCCATCCTCCCACCCACTGATATAGATATATCTATTGTCTAGGTGATCCAAGGCCGCATGGAGAGCCAATGATATTGAGTCCGTTATAGACCTATTGTGGTGATAAGCAAATTGCAGCAGATCCAGGTCCTTGCTTAGGCAGGAATTGATTCCAACCAGAACCAACCTCTCAAAGCACTTCATGAACATAGATGTGAGAGCTACTAAATGATAGTCGTTAAGGAAAACCACTCTGCTTTTCTTGGTCACTGGTATAATTGTTGCCCTTTTGAAGCAGGTGGGAACTTCTGACTATAGCAAAGAGAGATTGAAAATGTCTTTAAACACTCCTGCCAGTTGGTTGGCGCAGGTTTTCAGAGCCTTACCAGGTACTCTATCGGGGCCTGTCGCCTTGTGAGGGTTCATCTTCTTGAAAGATAGCCTGACATTGGCTTCCAAGACAGTGATCACAGGGTCACCAGTTGCTGCAGGGATCCTGATAGCTATAGTTTTATTTTCCCTTTTAAAGCGAGCATAAAAGTTGTTGAACTCTTCTGGAAGTGAAGCATCACTGCCATTCATGATGTTGGGTTTCACTTTGTAGGAAGTAACGTTCTGCAAACCCTGCCAGAGTTGTTGTGCATCTGATATTGCCTCCAACCTTTCCATACCTCTTGAAATAGCCCTCCGCAAGGCATATCTGGTTTTCTTGTACATACCTGGATCACCAGACTTGAATGTTACAGGGATAGCTCTTAGTAGACTATGAACCTCCTGGTTCATCCACGGCTTTTGATTCGGGTATGTACAGTAAGATCTCGTAGGCACACACTCCTCCACACAGGATTTAATGAAGTCAGCGACAGCATAGTCATTCAGACTCGAAGATGAATCCCCAAATACAGTTCAGTCCACCGATTCAAAGCAGTCCTGTAAATTACCCTGTGCCTCCCTTGTCCAAACTTTCTCGGTCCTCACTGCTGCTGCTGCAGTCTTCAGTCTCTGCCTATACTCAGGGAGCAGGACAGCCAGACTTTCCAAAGTGTGGGTGTGGGATAGCACAGTAAGCATTCTTGATGGTGGTCCAGTGTGGTGGTTCCTCTAGTATTACAAGTGATTTACTGATAATAATTAAAGATTTTTTTCAAGCTGGCCTGGTTAAAATCCCAAAACAAGATGGAGAAGGCACCAGGATATGCTGTTTCATGTCTGTTGATTACATCATCCAGTTCATCTAAAGCTTGCTTTTCACTAGCCTGAGAGGGATGTACACCACTATCAAGATGATTGCTGAGATCTCCTGCAGCAGATAAAACGGACAGCACTTGATTGTGGAGTGTTCCAGGTCTGGTGAACAGGACTGGGGCAGTATTGCCATGTTTGTATACCACGAGGAGTTGATCATGAAGAGTACTCCACCTCCTCTGCCTTTGCAAGATTCAGCAGTCCTATCTTGGTGGTGTACTGTGAACCCATCAAGCTGAATTGCTGCATCCAGAAGCAAAAGGGTTAACCAAGATTCTGTGAAACAAAAAACACAAGTAGTCCTCATATCCCTCTGGTACAGCACTCTAGCTGTGAGATCTTCAATTTGCCAGCAAGACGGTCGGTATTGGGAGTTAAAAACTGCATTTCCTTAAATGAACTTTTAATCCAGCCCAGCATCCCCTCTTCTACTCTCTGCTCGGCATCTGCTGCATTAAAGGGGAAGCGTGGCATCAATCAGAGTCCATTCAAGTTGTCGATTTTAAGTCGTGGTAGATTTTTAATTACATTGAAACAACATTATTAACTGTTTACGGACCTTTGATGTAGTTATGGTTCACAGCCGTAACAGACTGAAGCAGGAGTATTTGATGGTATTCGCCAGAGCTGCATACACGAGTCGCCAACTGGGAGGCACCCCAAAAGTATATACTCCTAGGTCCCTCTGCTCCATTATACACTCTAGTACCCTAACATTCGTAGCAAAAGTCTTTGGTTTGACTTTCCAAAAATGCATTATTCACACTTACCTATACTGATATACATTTGACACTATTTAGCGCACTTCCGTAGCTAATCAAGATCCCCCTGTAATCTACAATAATCTTCATCACTATCAACAACATCTAATTTCATGACATCCACAAACTTGGTGATCAAGCCTTGCACATTTGCATCCAAATCATTTACATCCATAAGTAACAAATAACAAAGATCCCAACTGCAACCCCTGCAGCATACTACTAGTCACGAGCTTCCATTTTGAGAAATAACATTAAATCTGAATTTTCAAAGGGAAATGAATGAAAATTTGAAGTGAAATTGTCTGTAGGCTACATGAGAAAATAAAAAGGAGCATGGGACTGATTAGTATTACACAAACTTGGCCTCAGTGACTTATGAGGTCAGTTGTTTAGGGTGTACAGCTTGCTGTATTTACTTCAAACATGAAATTGCCTTGGTATCTCTATTGAAATAAAAGATACAATGACAATTGCCCAAATGCCAGAATCAATCACAGTGATTTAAAAGCTGTTTCTGTACTTTATAATTGTAGACAAGTTTTATTACACTGCAATAATTACATACCACATTTGGAATTGCCAAGTGAACCTCAACCTTCAAAAAGGGGGCAAATTCTTCAATGTTGTTTAAGTAGCCATATTGTCCTCTTCTACCATAGGTGCTGAACCAAACAAAATAAATGGTATTTAAGTGAAAGTAAAATGTGTTTTCTTCTAAAAGTTAGTTTATTCATAAAATGTTCAGTAAAACAAACAGAGCATGGCATTATCTTCATTCAATGAATGATGCATATACTTCCATTCACATAATATTCATAATATGTTGATAAGTTACTCTTGTTTCATACCCAAACATTTTCTAAGTATAATGTTTGAGAGGTTGTTACACATGGCCCAAACCTTCAAACCCTCATTGTCAAGTGGTGGGAGGATCTTATATTTGTGTCCTTTCCCCACAGTGCCTTCGCAGAAACGGCAACAAAATTTTCAATGTACCTTAGCATACATCCCTGCAAAGTGCAATGTGCAAGTTGGTAGCATCTGGCTGTGGACAACCCCATGCATTAGAAGACCAACAGATTTCAAGTAAACCAAAGTGTCTTTCACCAAACTATAGAACAGCTACCAAACTCAATGCCACTGTTCATCAATAGGCCTGTGGGCCTATAGATTGCAGCTACTGAAAAACATCTCAGTTTTGCTTAAATGTGATGATAATTTGTTCTTTTACCTTTCTTTCAAATAGTGAAATCCAGATGCTTCTGGATGAGAAAAATAGACCGTCATCTCTCTACTAATGTTTCTATCACTTCTATGCCCTTCGATTTATGTTCAGTTTGCCAGTGGAAAAAGGCTCTTCCTTCTGAAGCCTCTCAACTAATTATCCCCTCAATCTCCACCATTCTGAAGAAAACTTGAGTCAGGTCACCAGTGATATCACATCTTTCATACATAGGAAAGTTGTGCTAGAAATATAAACAGCACTAACCCTGTGATAGAATGAATATCACGCAAAATTCCAGAGCATCTTTCCTTCTCTGACTCTCAGTGCAGCCTCAAATAAGAGACTGCACTAATATCCCTTTTTGGCTACCCTATTGATTTGTCCTGCAGTATTTCAGGATCTGTGGATGTTGAATCTAAGACCCTTGTGCTCTATCATGCCAAAATATTCGAAGTACTTTATATATCCCTGTCTTGTTGCACCTTCCAAATGCCTCACTTCAAAATGCTCTGAATTTTAATTTCTTTTGCCAACCCTCTGGCTCAATTGACACACCATCTTTCTATACTGCTATTGAAAGCATTCCTTCTCAATGTCACAGTCAATTATTGTATCATCTCAAACAACAGGAATTCTGCAGAAGCTGGAAATTCAAGCAACACACATCAAAGTTGCCGGTGAACTTAGCAGGCCAGGCAGCATCTCTAGGAAGAGGTACAGTTGACGTTTCAGGCCGAGACCCTTTATGTCCTGACGAAGGGTCTCAGCCTGAAATGTCGACTGTACCTCTTCCTAGAGATGCTGCCTGGCCTGCTGCATTCACCAGCAAATTTGATGTGTGTTTATTGTATCATCTGCTTTTTTATAATGTCCCTAAGTCATGTAGGAGGGAGGCTGAAAATTTGGTTGAATGGCGCCATAAAAGAGCCTCGCACTCAACGTCAGCAAAACCAAACAGCTGGTTATCGACTACAAGATGAAGAAGCCTGAGGTCCATGAGCCAGTCCTTTGCAGTGGGGAGGGTCAGCAAGTTTAAATTTCTTGGTTTTATCATATCCGAGGATCTGTCCTGGGACCACCATGTGAATGCCATCATAAAGAAGGCACGACAGCAACTCCACTATTTTAGAAGTTTGTGTAGATTCAGCATGTCACCAAAAGCCTCAACAAACTTCTGTAAATGCACAGTGGAGAGTATGCTAACTGGTTGCATCACAACCTGGTATGGAGACACCAATGCCCAGGAATAGAAAAGCTACAGGGAGTGGTGGATACAGCTCTATCTATCTCAGGCAAAACCCTCCCCAGGATTGAGCATATTTACCAGGAGCACTGCCATAAGAAACCAGCGTCCATCATCAAGGACTGTCACCGTCTAGACCATGCTCTCTTCTTATTGCCGTCATCAGGGAGGAGGTACAGGAGCCTTAGGTCCAACACCACCAGGTTCAGAAACAGCTATTAGGCTACAACCATCAGGCTTTTGAACCGACATGGATAACTTCACTCACCACAACTCTAAGCTGATTCCACAACCTACAGACTCACTTTCAAGGACTCTACAACCTATGTTTTTTATTTGTACAATACATCTTCCTTTGAAAATTAGTTAACGTATTTCTTTATTTTCCCGTAAATTCCTGCAAGAAAATGAATCCCAATGTAATATTTGGCAATATATATATACTTTGATAATAAACACTCAAGTTTCAACTATTGTCAAGTTCGCCAATGACACAGCAGTGGTGCACCATCATCAGCAAAGATGAGACGGCCTACAGAGAAGAGGTGGAAGAGCTTGAGGCCTGTTGCCAGGCAAATAACCTTTTTCCTCAATGTCAAAAAGACAAAGGAGATGGTTATCAACTTCAAGAGAACTTGCACCACTTACACCACCCCTCTCTACATTGGTGGCATATTGGGGGCACAGCAGTGGAAACCACGAGCAGTTTCAAACTTGCATGACTTCTTGTGGTTCCAGAACACACACTGCATTATCAGGAAAATTCACCAATACCTCTACTTTATGAGGAAGCTAAAAATGCATTGCTCTACAATGCATATCTACACTCATATCATTCTGCACGTGCAGAGTAGAGGGCATCCTAACATGCTGCATCATTGCAAATACAGAAACTACACTGTTGCAGACAAGAAGTCTCTCCAACCAGTAGACAAAAGTGTCCCATCACATCACCATCACTAGCCAACACCCCATTAAAGACATATAAATGTCTTTGCTGGTGCCAGGAAAGTTCCAGTAACATCGTGAAAGATCCCACCCACCCTGTTCATGGACTCCCTTCAGGTGGACACTGCAGAGCATCCCCGCCAGTACCACCAGACTTAAAAAAGTTACTTTCTCCAAGCAGTAGGCTGATAAACACCTCCTTCCATTAACCAAGCCCTCTACACCCCCAGCCATCACTATTTTATCATTTCCTGTCAGTCACTTGATGTACAGACACTCCAGTGCCCAGCATCACTTTTATGGACATATACTCAATCTATGTATACAAACTATTTTATGTAATAATGTATCTACACATATTTATTAATAATTGTGTTCTTTATCTTATTGTGTATATTTGTACTGCATCAGATTTGGAGCAACAATTATTTCATTCTCCTTTACACTTGTGTACTAAAAATGGCATTAAACAATCTTTTTTAATACATATATTATGATATATTTCATATGTTGAAGTTCATTTTGACACTGATTGTTTGCATGATGGTGCTTCTTCAGAAAGATTTATTTACCATGAAGAGTAGATTACTATCAGCTACAGAGAAAGGAATTAGCAAGAATGTCGTCACATGGTTAAGGTGAAGTATGTATCTGACAGGGTCCGACACAAGGATCAAAGACAATCTAAGTGCTCTCAGTATAGGGAGAAGTGTGTTATCATGAATTGAAAACCGGTTATCACATAGAAGACCAAGAGTTGGAATAAATGTGCCATTTTCAGGCTGTAAGGATGTAACCAGCAGAGTACACAAACATCAAATTTTGGCCTCCAATTATTTAAATTTTATGTTAATGAACTGAAGGAGGATGGAAAGTATAAGGAATTGAATTTTGCCAATGACACAACAAGTGTGAAGGCATGTTACAATGCGAATATTTGGATTCTACACCGGACTTGAATGATTGGGTGAAAATTAGGCAAATAGACTTTAATATGTTAAGCGAAACATCAATTGCCTCAGTTTTAGGATTCAAAAGACAGGCTATAAAAATGGAGAAGAACAGCAAGTTAATGGAGTACATGGGGGTCTAAATGCTCTTATGCATGGAAAATAAATTGGCAGCAGCCAAGCCCACCAGTATTTAGGAAGGAAAATGGTATTATAGTCATTAGTTCAAGGGGATTTGAGTTTAGAAACATCAAACTATTGTTACTATTTGTTGATAGAACAAAGGAAAATTGTACTGGGTGTTAGCAAAACTGCACCTAATAAAGTATTAATAAATATGTGGAAGACAGATGTAGGCTCCATTTCTGCATATAAAATATGTATTGTCCCATAAACCTTTCCATTTCTTATCACTTGACAGGAGCTTTGTTGAATTGCAATATTTTTGTGATTGTCAATGAAAATTCCAGAGTCATTACCCCATTTATGACAATGCAAAGTGGGGCATGAACTATGCCCCATTGAAATGGTACCTTCTGAACTCAAGCAACAGGTATCTTTTATAGCAAACACATGAAAAAATTTAATGGCTTTGTCATGAACATTAGATGCAGATAAGATACGACTAGGGCCAGATATGATATTCCCTAAATTATGCTGATTATATTTAAGGTAGTATATGGAGGGCATGATCATTGTATATTTACATCACACTTAAGAACAATGAATTACAGGCATAATGTCACCATCACCACTGTTGGAATGCATTGCCATGGCTTTCCATCTCAATACAGCAATTTCTGTCAGCAGTTGTATGACATCCATAGGTTCTCATATTAGTTAGCTATTACTGATCGAGGTTCTTACAGCCGTAAGAAATACTATGTCTCCTACATTTCCAAAAACATGAACAATTCCAAAAGCACATTGAGAATCAGTGTAGATATTTGCTGATTTTCCTTCTGGCAACTTACAGGCTTTTATCAGAGACTTTAACTCTGTCTGTTGTACAGAGGTACCAGGAGCCATGCCTCCTAAAGCCAGCATTTCAGTTCCAGAAACAGCCATTTGAATTCCTCTCTCAATCGTTGAGAAGCCATCAGTGTATCGACACAGATCTTTGGCAGAGTAATGACTAACAGGTTGCTGTTGGTCACCATGTTCTTGAGTTAAGACTGCTATCAGACGTTTCCCAGATCCCATCTGTCAGGGGGGAAACCCAGATCTAAAAAATTACCTGCTGAGCTGGTCTATAAATGCCCAAAGGGCCAGTTCCTTGTCACCCCAGACCAATAGAGAGCACGTGTACCCTAGAGGTCATAGGATTAGGAGTTACCTCCCTCTTCCCCCTCCACTCTCCATTGCGTTGTGCACTTATGCTGCTTAAAACATTTATGGAGGACTTCTATCCTTATGTAGTTATATTTTTGAGTTGTAGTGGCACTGCTGCATCTCCAGGCTCCATTTCCTACTTGAACCATGTACCAATCTATTCTCTCAGACACAATTTGTTACAAGGGCAGTGCTGGGACAAATTGGCTGACAGAGAACTGCCAGTGTGAAAGGAATATAGTCTTAGCCTGTCTGGGAATGATGGACATCACTGATGGGAGAAAGGCCTTGTTGGCTTGGGAGCATATGGGGCATCCAAGAAATACAAACCCACTAATGTAAATTTCGATGAGAAACACCAGGTCAAACATACAGGGTGGTACAACATAATCTGGAAATGTAATCCACTGCCAGTTAACATAATTTTCAGCTGCACAGACCACTTGATTTGAAGCTACGAAATGCAATGTCTTAAAACTATGGGAGTGCTAGCTTAGATCAATAAAATTGCACATTAAAATCATTCACGTTACTTGTTTGATGAATTTGGATCTGACAAATTTTGTTTCTTCGTAACTTCCACATTGCAAATACACTTACTTGAAGATTCTTCTTTTGATTATTTCTAAAGACAGATGTGTAGATTTCACTAAAGCATCCAGCAACTGACGGCTAAAATGTGCATAAAGTTCTGTAACATCCTAGAATACACAAAATACATAAATCTTGAGGAAAATAACTGAAATATGATAAATCAGTTCCATTTTATAGTCATTTATTCATAAGAGAGGATATTCATCCCACTGTACAGAGTCAGATATCTGAATTCAATTTCACTGTCCTTTCTCAATCCATTGCATTGCCCTAGCACTTGTGGAGAATGGCAAGACACATGTGATTACTTTTATCCTAAACAGTAAGTCCATAATTATCTACTATGGATCTCCCCAGCATAAGTTCCTGGATGAATATGGTTCCCTCCTTCCCTCCACAAAGGTTAACGACATGAACCATAGATCAGCTTTCTGTCACCATTTTTCTGAATAACCATCTCCTCTCCCTGCTGGCCACTTACATTCCTTTGTAACCCAAGCTCCATTCTGGAACAACTCTATTTGCTCCCAAACTGTCCTCTAACCAATAATTCAGATCCAACCATGGGTAGCACTAGACAGTACATACCACTTTAGAAAAGTGTAACACTTATCCAATTGTAGTCAGTCTTTGGTGTATGTGCGTGCATAAAAACATGAAGAGGAGTAAATTTATCATAATTCATTAATTAACCCCACATTCTCTCTTCACCTCATAATGACTGACCATCTAATCATTTCAGTCTTTAATGTACTTGTCAACTATATATTTAATGCAGAAAATTCCAAAGGATTGCTCCCACTGAAACTTGTTTAAAATTATCACTCTTCAGCCTCACAATCCGAATCAGGTTTATTATCATTGGCATGTGACGTGAAACTTGTTAACTTAGCAGCAGCAGTTCAATGCAATACAAAAGCTAGCAGAGAGAAAAAAAAATAATAAATAAAATAAAACATAATAATAATAAACAAGTCAATTATGTTTATTGAATAGAATAAAAAAAATACAAAAACAGAAATACTGTATATTAAAAAAAAAATTGGTAGTGTCCAAAGCTTCAATGTCCATTTAGGAATTGGATGGGAGAGGGGAAGAAGCTGTTGCTGAATCGCTGAGTGTGTGCCTTCAGGCTTCTGTACCTCCTACCTGATGGTAACAGTGAGAAAAGGGCATGCCCTGGGTGCTGGAGGTCCTTAGTAATAGGTGTCCAAGATGGAGCTGACTAGATTTACAACTTTCTGCAGCTTCTTTCGGTCCTGTGGAGTAGTCCCTCCATACCAGACAGTGATGCAGCCTGTCAGAATGCTCTCTACGGTACAATTATGGAAGTTCTTGAGTGTATTTGTTGACATGCCAAAACTCTTCAAACTCCTAATAAAGTATAGCCGCTGTCTTGCCTTCTTTATAACTACATCGATATGTTAGGACCAAGTTAGATCCTCAGAGATCTTGACACCCAGGAACTTGAAGCTACTCACTCCCTCCACTTCTGATCTCTCTACCCTTCGTCTTACCCTTCCTGAAGTCCACAATCAGCTCTTTCGTCTTACTGACGTTGAGTGCCAGGTTGTTGCTGCAGCTAGTTTCACTAGTTGGCATATCTCACTCCCGTACGCTATCTCATCACCACCTAAGATTCTACCAACAATGGTTGTATCATCACTTGAGACTATAACTCCTATTTAAGGACTCCAATGAAGGGAAGGTTAGTGAATCCACCTGTAAATTCTGTGTTTGAAAAACATTATGTTTTATTCTCCTAATCTCCAGAAAATATAGACCCATTCTATCTAGTCTTCCACTGTAAAAAAAACACCACCTATACACAGCAATAACTATTTATCCCTCACATATTTAAAGAATTAATTTAAATGAGAATGATATTTCTTTTTACTGTAATTGTCAGTGGAGGAACTCTAGAAAACCTCAGCTTTCAAAGTTTTTACAATTATTAGGTCAAAGTTAAGTAGAACCTACAGGAAAATTATAAGCTTAAGGTTTGAAGAATGCAAGGTATAGCTACAAGCAGCTTCTTTTTGTTTAAAACTGTTAATCTTTTGCAAAAAGCATATTGTACCTTTTCAAAGTCATCATCCCTATGGCTCAGAACATCATCTCCAAAAGAAGAATAGGAAGTTATTTTTTCTTCTTCAGGTTCTTCTGTAAATACAACTCGTCTACGCTCTGTGTTAAGGAAAACTAGACAAACGTTTGAGGCAATAAGTTGTAAATAACATTCTATTCTATTCATAATTGTAATTAAAATACATACCAGGTGATACCTACTGTATGTCACTTTATGAAAAATAGTTATACTTTTGATCAGTTTAAAACATCTATTAAAAAATATTGTTTTCATGAAAATGTATATCCACACAACACAATTTTGCAATCTAATTGTAAAATTAACAACAGTGAATTGTACAGACAGTGACAGAATCAACAGAAATTTAACAAAAGGTGAAAAAGTATCATACACAGATTATATTAAGCCAGAAGGGAAGATATATACCATACATCTCGTGAACTAAAGCACATGTAAATAAAATTTAACACATGTAAATGAAATCAAAGTCTCAGACAACTAGTGTTAAATTGTTATAAGGTTTTCCGCGTCCATCTCTCAGAGAATACAGATCCGCCTTATTTTTAAATTCCCCCTCATCCTTCTACAAATCATCCTACATCCACAACCCCTCAGTTTTGATCTCCCTTCCAAAGAAAACAGATCTTAATTGTTCTTAACCTATTTAAGTCTCTCTGCAGGCTGTTTACTCAACATTACCTGCTCCTCCACCTATCTTTGTATCATCGGCCAACTTAACTATAAATCCATTAATCCCACAGTCCAAAACATTGACAAACATCATAAAAAGCAATGGTCCCAACACTGACTTCCTTCAGAACCCGAGGGTGCATTCCATTAGGTCCAGGAGATTTATCTACCCTCAGACCATTGAGCTTCCTGAACACCTTCTCAGTCGTAATTTTCACTGCACATACTTCACTTCCTTGACACTCTTGTATGTCTGGTACACTGCAGATGTCCTCCATTGTCTTCCTATCTGAGCCTTTCAGCAAACACTTTGTGGTTCCATCTATCCGCTGGACTCAGGGCAGGTCATTCTAGATATGAACACCAAGAGATTTGAAGCTTCTAACTCCCTCTACCTCTGACTCACCAATGAGAACTGGCATGTGGTCTAACAACTTCCCCAATGATTACTTTTTTTGGTTTTGTTGAAGACTGCATGAGATCGTTACTTTGGTATCACTCCACCATATATTCTATATCACAACTGAATGTTGATTCATTAATGGTCAAGATTTGGCCAACAACAGTGGTGTTATCAGTGAGTCTGTAAATTTAGAGCAGTAATCATACAGTTGTGCGTTTAGAGCGGGGGAGGGGGAAGCACGTACCCTTGAGATGCACCTGTATTAATGGTCAGTGAGGAGGAGATGTTACGCATTAATACTGATTGAGATCTGCTATTGAGAAAGTCAAAGAGTAGTTGCAAAGGGAGGTACAGAAACTGGGTCCTGGAATTTAGTGATATGTTTGGGTGCGGGGGGGGGGGTTGATAGTGTTAAATGTCAAGCTGTGGTCGATGAAAAAGCTATCTAATATATCTGTTACTGTCTTACAGATGGTCCAGAGCAAAGTGGAGAAGCAGTGAAATAGTATTGGATGTTGACCTGTTGTGACAATAAGCAAACTGAAGGGGATCCAGGTCATTTCACAGGGTGCAGTTGGTTCACCCAATAACCAGCCTCTCAAAGCACTTCAGCACCATGAATAGACAGTAAGATAGATAGATACTTTATTGATCCCAGAGGAAATTACAGTGACACAGTAGCATTACAAGTGCATAGATAAATAAATATACAAATATTAGAAGAGAAGTATGAAAGAGTAAAAACATAAGTTACCTCAAACAGTCTAACAGGAGGGCCTCATCACTTCCCCGACTATAGGTTGACTCAGTATAGGGCCTAATGGCCGAGGGTAAGAATGACCTCATATAACACTCTTTGGAGCAGTGCATTTGTCTTAGTCTATTATTGAAAGTGCTCCTCTGTTCAGCCAAGGTGGTATGCAGAGGGTGAGAAATATTGTCCAGAATTGCCAGGATTTTCCATAGGGTCCTTTGTCCTACCACAGCTTTAGATAACAAAACAAGCCTTTCTAATCAATTTATTGAGCCTGTTGGCATCACCCGTGTTGATGCCATTGCCCCAGCACACTACTGCATAGAAGATTGTACTGGCGACAACTGACTGGTTGAACATGTGAAGGAGAGGCCTGAATACTCCAAAGGACCTCAGTCTCCTCAACAAGTAGAGATGACTCTGGCCCTTCTTGTACACAGCCTCTGTGTCTCTACTGGGTCCACAGATAGACTAAGATCCACTGTTAATTTTTCTCTGAATTTGCCCAAAATGCTACTCAGCTAAAGAGTCGATTAAAATGTACTTGCTAGTAATTTCTACATCTATGAACAAATAAACAAAAAAAAATTATGATCAACTGGCTCCAAAAGGACATATCTCCAGTAGATGTAACCATTGTCTTTGGCAATGGCTGCTGCATCTATGATCAAATCCACTGTACCAAAATAACCCTGGATACTTAATCACAAGTCACGCATTTTAGAAATATGGCACTTTATTTCCCTCCATGCTCATCATTCCTTCTAATCTCATGATTCTCTCCTTTACCACAATCTAGTTTGCTATTTTTTTTCCACTGCTAACCAACTCGACAATTCCTCAGACCTTTATCTTCAAGGCTAACAAATGTGTACACAGGGTAGCAAGGACACATCAGTGAACTACAGGTCAGTCAGCCTGATATCAAAGGTGGGGAAGCTACTGGAGAGAATTTTGAGGGACAGATCTATTGGTATTTGGATAAACTAAGTCCGATTAGAAGCAGTCAGCATTGCTTTGTGCGTGGAAAGTCATGTTTGATGAATCCTTTCAAAATTTTTGAAGAGGCAACCAAAAGGGTTAATGAGGATAGGGCAGTGGATCTTATCTACTTGGACTTTAGCAAGGTCTTCAATAAAGTCTCACATGGTAGGCTGCTTGGAAAGTTAGGTCTCATGGAGTCCAGGGAGAATGAGTTTGGTGGATTCAATATTGACTCAGAGTGGAGGTTGAAAGTTGCTTCCTGGAATGAAGACTGATGATTTAATCAGTTAGGGAAGTGAGCCAAGAAGTGGCAAATGGATTTCAATACAAGTAAGTGTGGAATGACGCATTTTGGAAAGTTAAACCGGCGTAGGGAGGGTAATGGAACAGAGCAGAAGTACAAGTGCATAGGGCATTGAAGTTGGTGTCACAGGCAAACAGGCTAGTGAAAAAGGCATTTAGAGATCTGGCCTTCATCAGTCATAGCACTGAGTACAGAAGTTGGAACCTTATGTTGCAATTGTACAAGTAATTGATGAGGCTTCACTGAAGCACAGTGTACAGTTTTGGTCACCTTGTTATAGAAAAGATGTAGTTAATCTGGAAAGAGCAGAGTAAAGATTTTTAAGGACATTGACAGGACTAGAGAGACTGAGTTGTAGAGAGACATTGGTCAGGCTAGGTCTTTATTTATTGAAACAAGCAGAATGAAGATGACCTTATAGAAATGCTTAAAATTATGCAAAGCCGAGATAATGTGAATCATAAGTCTTCTGCCCAAAATGAGTATACAATAGATTAGGCTTTGAGTGTAAAGTTTAAAAATAGACCTAAAGTAGCAAGTTTTTTCAAGCTGAAGCTGGTGATGAGCTGCCAGAAGTGGTAGAGACAGATACAGTAGCATTATTTAAGAAGTACTTGGATAGGTACATGGACGGATGGGGGCTTAGTGGGACATGGGCAGAGTGCTGTAAATTAGGACTAGTTGGGTGAGCATTATGGTTGGCATGGACATTTGGCTAAAGGCTCTGCAACTGTGCTGCACTGACCATGTGGACAAGTAAAATCAGGATTACACAGAAAGAAGTCTCACACATTAAATTAGGTATCTACGGAAATATTCTGATGCCACTTATAAGGGTCCTTGAATCAACAACGTCCCTTACCTGGCTGATTTTCAGGTGTTATACTTCTTCTAGTTCTGTCGGAGATTTCTGTAAATAATTCCACCAACTTGTTCACAGTTTTTTCTATGCTATTGCCTTTTGGAAACAAAATTACTGTCCATTCTTTGCAGCAGACCTATGGAATACATAAACATACAATGTGTAAACCTAATACTGGTGGGACATTTCAATGGTTTGGTACAAAGAGCACACATATTTTACACTTTTTAATCAAAACTTAGAAATAAACTTAGAAACTTAGAGATGTATATCCAATGATGGATAAATGTCTGTATGAATTCCTTTGCTGTTTCATCTGAAGTGTAACCTGTACAGCTCATATCAGCCTGAGTAATAGCAAGATATGGATCATATGCAATGTTAATAGTAATTTGTTTTACCTGTTCAATGGGTGTTGAACTGTCTCCATGTTCTACTGCCTGCAGCATTACAGAGTGATCATTAAAGCAATCAAAAAGGAGCCATTGAGTATGATCAACATTTCTCTTTCTGTTTTACTTTCACTTTAAAAAATATTAGCTGCCCTTGTAAAGATTAAGAAGCTTGTGAACTGATGTTCAGCTCATAGACCCCTTGATCTCAGGACCTGATGCTGCAGCTGTTCACAATAAAGGTTTGAGGATGTTGTGCCCACAAGGTGCAATTATTAAAGGGATTCTATCTGAGGAGACATGCGTACACTGCCAAACACAATCCTCCAAATGTGGCCTCACCAATGTTTTGTACAACTGCAACATGGCATCTAAATTTCTATACTCAGTGCCCTGACTGATGAAGGACAGTATGCCAAATGCTTTCTTCACCATCCTGTCTACCTATTACACCACTTTCAGTGAACCACAGTCCTCTGTTCTTCTGGTGAAGTCCTATCCTGATTTGTCTTCCCAAAATGCAACACCTCAATTCTACTTCTTCTTCATCGTGTGCCTTGTGTGTTACACGCTTGGGCGATCATGGCTCTCCACATCGAACGATCCCTCGCAGCGTCAATATCTCACACATATAGATGTGTTAGTTCTTTCACAGTGTCCACATATTTTCTTCTTTGCCTTCCTCTTCCACGTTTCCCAGGCATATGGCCTTGTAATGTAAGGCATTCTATTTCTCCCTTTCTGATGACGTGGCCCAGGAAATTAAGTTTCCTCTCATTTAATGTTCTCATTAAAGATCTTTTTGTGTGGGCATGTTGGAGTACTGTCTCATTAGTTACTCTATCTCTATATGATATTTTCAGCATTCTTCTAAGAAACCACATTTCTGTTGCTTCTAAGTTTCTTTGGCGTTCTGGTGTTCTAGTCCATGTTTTGGAAGCATACAGCAAGATTGACCAGATGTAACATTTTAGTAGCCTAAGCCTTGTTGTCATAGAAATGTGTCTGTTGGTAAAAATGGGTTTCATTTTTCGGAAGTTGGTTTTGGCAATGGCAATTCTTCTTTTTATTTCTACTTTACTTCTAGCATCTTGTGATATAAAGCTACCAAGGTAATTAAAGCTGGTCTTTTGTTCAATCTCTTGGTTACTGATGTACAATTGGCAGTTGGGAGCATTCTGCTGTTTTGATATTACCATACATTTGGTTTATTTGTAGTTGATGGTTAGACCAAAATCGGCACTTGTTTGTACTACTTTGTCTAGGAGGATTTGTGTATCTTCTGCAGCACTTGCTATTAGGGTGGTATCATCTGCATATCTTATATTGTTGATGTTAACTCCAATTTTTATCCCATCTAGGTCTTCTATTTCTCTGAGAATCATTTCACTATAGATATTAAATAATTCCGGTGAGGCAACGCATTCCTGTCTAACTCTTCTTTGAATTTTAATTCAACTGCTTATATTATCATCAATTTTTACCGCTGCCATTTGATTCCAATATAAATTCTGAAGCAGTTGTTGGTCCCTTCCGTCAATGTTTAGTTTAGCAAGAACTTGAAATAATTTTTCATGTTGCACTTTGTCGAATGCTTTAGTGAAATCAATAAAACATAAAAAAAAATCATGTTGATATTCAATTGCCCTTTCTGACAGTATTCATAGTATGAAAATTGTGTTCCTAGTTCCTCTATCCTCAATAAACCCATATGCAGTTTAGAAGTTTTTGGTCTTAATTTGTTTTTAATACGACTCAGAACAATTCTCAACAAAATCCCTATTATGCGACTCATAAGACTGATTGTTCTATAATTTTCTGCAGTCAATAGTTCCAGGAATTTTTGGCAGAGTTATACATACTGATTTCAAGAGATCGTTAGGCAATACACCAGACTCATATATGCCATTAAACAGTTCAAAAAGAATATCTATGCCCAGTTCTTCTAGGGCTTGTATCATTTCCACTGAAATTTCATCAGGTCCAGTGGCTTTACCATGTTTCATGCTTTTCATTGCTTTAGTTATTTCTTCTTTGGTAATAGGTGGGCCAGAATTAGGGTGTTTAATATCGGGGGGTTCCCCTCTATTATCTTCAAAAAGCTGCTCTATATACTGAATCCACCTCTCACATACTGTATCTGGATCTGTTAGCATGGATCCGTCTGCTGATCTTATGCATCCTGTAGAGGGGGTTTTCTTAATTCCAGCAATTTCCTTAAATTTTCTTGTGCATTTCTTTGCTGTTGTTAATATGGCCTTCTACTTCATTGCATTTTTGATTCAGCCATTCCTCCTTTGCAATATTGCACAATTGTCTGGTCTGTCTGTCCAGCTCTCTGTATTGCACTTTATTATTCTTCACTAACCTTCTTTGTTCCATCAGATCTAGAATTTCTTGGGTTATCCACCCCTTGTTGGTGTGTTGGATTTCTTGTACTGGGACTATCTCCTCTGCTGATTGCTGTATAGCATTTTTAAATCTGTCCCAAATAGGTGTTGTTTCGTTTTCGTTGAGGTGTTCTTCTACAGCTGTTTTGAATTGTTAGAAAACCTGCAGCACAATACAGGCCTTTCAGCCCACAAACTTGTGCCGAACATGTCCCTACCTTAGAAATTACTAGACTTCCCCATAGCCCTCTATTTTTCTAAGCTCCACGTACCGATCCAAAAGTCTCTTAAAGACCCTATTGTATCCACCTCCACCACCGTTGCCGGCAGCCCATTCCATGCACTCACCATTCTCTTGAGTAAAAAACTTACCCCTGATATCACCTCTGTACCTACTCCCCAGCACCTTAAACCTGTGTCTTCTTGTGGCAACCATTTCAGCCCTGGGAAAAAACCTCTGACTATCCACACGATCAATGCCTCTCATCATCTTATACACCTCTATCAGGTCACCTCTCATCCTCTGTCGCTCCAAGGAGAAAAGGCCGAGTTCACTCAACCTATTCTCATAAGGCATGCTCCCCAATCCAGGCAATGTCCTTGTAAATCTCCTCTGCACCTTTTCGATGTCTTCCACATCCTTCCTGTAGTGAGGCAACCAGAACTGAGCACAGTACTCCGTGGGGTCTAACCAGGGTCCTATATAGCTGCAACATTACCTCTTGGCTCCTAAATTCAATTCCACGATTAATGAAGGCCAATACACCGTATGCCTTCTTAACCACAGCGTCAACCTGCGCAGCTGCTTTGAGCGTCCAATGGACTCGGACCCCAAGATCCCTCTGATCCTCCACAATTTTTGCAACAATTCAAAACAGCAACACCACACATCTATCCAAATTAAATTCCACTTGACGTTCTTCCGCTCAGTTATCCAGCTAATCAAGATTCCTCTGTGATTGCTGTTAACCATCTTCACAGTCTACAACACCACCCAGTTTAGCATTATCTGCAAACTTACTAACCATGCCTTGTACATTCTCATTCAAAGCTTTGATATAGGTGCAAATAGCAATAGGCGCAGCACTAATCCCTGGGGAACGTGATTAGTCACAGACCTTCAGTTTGACAAACAACTTTCTACCATCAATGTTTCTGCTACTTCCCATCAAGCCAATTGTGTAGTTAATTAGCTAGCCCACCCTGAATCCCACATGATTTAACATAGTAGACTGCCATGTGGAAACTATAGCAGACTGCAACACCCTAGTTCTACACTTACTGTCAAGTAGGATGCCGTGCACAATTCTGATTTGATGGAGGCAGACGTGAGAAGTACGGAGGAACATCTAGTGAAACTTCTGAAATGCCTGCTTCACTGCCGCTACTACTGTGTGATCCGAAATCTCTGGAAGGGAAGGCCCCGAGTCCTCAGCTTTGCCTGTTGCTTGGCGGTCAGGGTCAGGGTTGAAGCGCCTGGCAGAGCTAGTGCTCGGTGTCGGAGTGCTGGTGGGAGGCTCGAAGTTTTCGGACAGACTCAGAGTTGGACTGTGGTCGGGTGCTTCCAGAGTGCTGCATCGGCAAGTTTGCGGCACTGGAAGCACATGGCAGGGAGAGTTTCTCCCTTCTACCATCTGCGTGAGATGTTGGGGCTATTGGGACTTTGAGACTTCTTTTTAACCATGCCCATGGTCTGCTCTTATCAAATTACGGTATTGCTTTGCACTGTTGTAACTATATGTTATAATTATGTGGTTTTTGTCAGTTTTAGTCTTGGTCTGTCTTGTGTTTCTGTGATATCATACTGGAGGAACATTGTATCATTTTTTAATGCATGCATTTCTAAATGACAATAAACGAGGACTGAGTGTCCTCATAATCTAATCTAATCTAATTTCTGGAACATTAGATAAGGACATCTATGTCAGATGACAAGTTATTGACTACAGCTCTCCTGTAGTCATAATTCCAAGAAAACTCAACTCCAAACTCCTTGATCTCAACATCTTCCTTTGCAACTGGATCCTTGACTTCTTGACCAACAGATCGTAATCAGTAGACACTGGCAGCAACATCTCTGCCACACACTGGGCCCCATAAGGCTGGGTTCTCAGCCACTTACTTTACTCCCTATACACTCACAAAGGTGTGGCCACATCAGGCTCGAACTCCATCTACAAGTTAGCAAATCCCATCAGCATGGTAGGCTGAATCTCAAACAATGATGTCAGAGTACAGGAAGGAGATAAAGTGCCTAGTTGCATGGTGTCATGACAACAGCCTTTGCCTCAATATCAGCAAAACAAAAGAGTTGATTATTGACTGCAAGAAACGGGGCTGTGCATATGCTCCTGTTTACATCAACAGTGCTGACATTGAGGGCTGAAAGTTCCGAGGAGCAAACATCACCTGTCCTGATCCAGCCACCAAGATGCCATTACCAAGAGAGTGCACCTGAACTTCCACTTCTTCAGTATGCTAACGTCCCCATTATTTCTCAATATTCTTTTATAGATGCAACACAGAAAACACCCTATCCGGAATGGCAAATACTCAATCTGAGACAGCAAGAAACTGATAAGAGTTGTGGACACAGTTTAGTCCATCATGAAAACCGGACTCCCCTCCAGGGAAATCTGTATACACATCTCACTGCCTCAGCAAAACAGCCAATAAAAAGACGTTGGTCAAGCAAAGCATCCATTTGGAGTGGCCATTGTTGGAGTAAGGCCAGTGTTAGAATGGGAAAAAACTTTGGCTCAAGAGGCATTGATGTGAAGAGGTGGGGTAAGTGGCCCAGGTCTTGGGAGTGAGAGCAGCTCTGTTAAAAAAAAAGAGGCTTCAATGAGAAGGCACAGGTAAGGACAGGTAAGGTTTTATTTTGTTGCTTATCCTGAATCCTTGATTCAGTGTACACAGGATGGTAGCCAGGACAGCAGAATGTTTCTCCTACAGATGTGGGAAGACGGGGAAACACATGGTCCCCCTGATGATGACAGCTGTAGCAGGTGCCTGCAGCTGTAACTCCAGGCAGACCAGGTCACAGAACCGGACATGCAGTTGGACATACTGAGGATCATCCAGGAGGCTGAGGAGATCACAAATGAGTCTTAGCAAGGTGATCATGCCCAAGGTAGACCAGATAGATGAGTGACCACCATGAGAAGTAAGGGCTGTAGGCAGGATTACCTGTAGCCAGTCCCCTCACAAACAGATATATCACCTCTTTGGATATTGTTGAGTGGGGGATGTTTTTCCAGGGGTTAGCAGCAGCAGTCAGCAGTCAGCAGTCAGCAATGGAAGGGGTAGGCAGTGTCAAGTTTCTGGGTGCCAACAGCTTTGAAAGTCTATCCTGGGCTCAACACATTGATGCATTTACAAAGAAAGCATAACAGTAGCAATATCTCATTAGGAATATGAAGAGATTTAGTATGTCACCAGACCCCAGCAAGTTTCTAGAGATACAGTGGAGAGCATTCCAAATGGTTGCATCACCATCTGGTATGAGGTGGCCACTGCACAGGATCAGGAGAAGCTGCAAATGATTGCAGGCCCAATCAATCCATCATGGACTCAAGCTTCTCCGGCATTAAGGACATCTTCAAAAGGTGATATCTCAAAAAGGCAGCACCCATTTTCAATGATCTCCATCACCCAGAAATTTATAATTTATTTATGTATTGCACTGTACTGCCTCTGCAAAACAACAAATTTCATGAAATATCACAGTGATCTTAAGCCTGATTCTTTCGCCCAAGGTCAGGGAGTCCAAAACCAATGATACAAGTAAAGAGGAGAGAGATTTAAAAGAGACCTGTGAGGTAATTACTTTACACAGAGTGTGGTGAGTGTTTGGAACAAGCTGCCAGAAGTGGTTGTCAAGGTGTGTACAATTACAACATTTAAGAGCCATTTGGACAGGTACATGGAGGGCTGCTGCTTGCAGGGTTATGAAAGCTGTTTCCATTCTCTCTTGCTCTGACTCCAAAACATAATCAAAGATTCCTCCCACTCCCCAACATTTTCTCTTCTCCACCGCCCATCGAGTAGAAGATACAAAACCCTGAAAGTATGTATCACAAAACTCAATCCTAGTGTTACTGTTATAATACAATTGAATAGATATATTGTACCACAAGATGGACTTGAGATCTCACAGGTTGCCTCATCATGGCTTTGCACCTTTTGTCTGATTATACTAAAGTCAGTCTGTAATAGTGACAGCACATTCTGCACTCTGCTATTGCTCTTTCCTTGTACTACCTCAATGTGTATGTGTAACAACAATAAACCAATGTACCAATATTTTCAAGTCAGAAAATACCAATGTACCAATATTTCCCATTCAAGTTTATGACTTGAATGGGAACTTTCAAGTGCTGCTGCCCTTGACCTTTCTAGTAGAGGCCACAGTTTGGCAGCCTCTGCTGAAGAAGTCTTAGTGTGAACCTGCAGTGGGTTTTGTAGATGACACACACGGCATACATAAAGCACCAGTGAAGGGAGGTGATGGAAGATGATCCAATGAAGTTGATTACTGAGCCCACAATGGTGTTGAACTCTTGAATATTACTGAAGCTGCACTTGTCAAGGCAGATGGAATATACCTGATTGCACTTCTGATTTGTGCTTTACAGATGGTGAAAAATCTTTGGCAAGTCAGGCGTGAATTACGTGCCACTGAATATCCAGTTTCTGGCCTGCCACAATATTCGTGTGACAGGTTCGGTTATTCTTCTAATCAAGAGTGATTACTGGATGTTGAAGATGGTTTATTTATGGATTGTAGCAATTACTGCATGCTTAAGGACAATAAAGAATTACTGAAAATGCTATAAATCTGAAAGAAAACATAGAAAATACTATAAACACTCAGCAAGTTAAGCAGTATAATTGAAAAGACAGCCAGTTAACACTTCAGGTAGAAGATCTTTTGTCCAGAACTGATGATGAGGGAAGCAGGCAGATGATTAAGTTTTCCAATTGAAGAGATCACTATCTGGTACTGCTAATCAGTCCTTGACTAGTTATATAAAGTTTGCTGCATTCAAGCACAAACTGTTTCACTTTCTGCAAAGAAAGACTAGACGCTGCAAACCTCAATAAATATCTTCCTTTTTAACCCTAGGATGGGCCAAGGTTTTTGGCTGAGGGGGTCCTGAGACTGAATTGGCTGGCACTCCAACTAATGGAATTGCTTTTCTTTCACTTACAGTGGTGCTAGAAAGTTTGTGAACCTTGTAGTATTTTCTCTATTTCTGCATAAATATGACTTAAAATGTGATCAGATCTTCAAGTCCTAAAACTAGATAAAGAGAACCCAATTAAATAAATAACACAAAAACGTTACATTTGTTCATTTATTTATTGAAGAAAAAATGATCCAATTTTACATGTATTTGTTGGAAAAAGCTTCAGGTGACAGACTGCTACTCTAACATTCCCCTAAAAAGTATCTTGATCCAAGCATAGGAATGAACATTTCTGCCAAAAAGTTCAACTTTTGTCTCATCTATCCATAGAACATTGTCCCAGAAATATTGTAGAGCATCCACGTGGTCTTTTGCAAACTTGAGAGCAATTTTTTTTTTTTGGAGAGCAGTGGTTTCCTCCATGGTGTCCTTCCATGAACACCATTTTTCTTTAGTGGTTTTCATATAGTGGACACATGAACAGATACTTTAGCAAGTTCTGGAGATTTCTGCAGGCCTTTTCATGCTATCCTTGGGTTCTTTTTCACCTCCTTCAGCATTGCACATTGTGCTTTTGGTGCGATCTTTGCAGGATGCCCACTCCTAGGGAGAGTAGCAACAGTACCGAATTTCCTCCATTTGCAGACAATTTCTCTTACTGTGGACTGATGAACACTCAGGTCTTTAGAAATGCTTTTGTAGCCTTTTCCAGCTTCATGCAGCTCTACAATTCTTCTTCTAAGGTCCTCTGCAAGTTATTATGATTGAGGCATGGTGCACATAAACTTGAGAAGAGCAGGCTCTGTCAGTAACCTGACTTTGTGTGTCTTTTTTATAACCCACATCTCTAATTTCATCTCATTGACTGAAACACCTGAATCCTAATAACATTTGTAGAAGGCATTTCCCCAGAGGTTCACACACTTCTTCCAACAAATACATGTATTATTGGATCATTTTCCTCAATAAATAAATGAACCTGATTATTATGTATTATTATCAGGTATTATGTTTTTATGTTATTTAATTAATTTTGTTTTCCTTATCTAGTTTTAGGACTTACATGAAGATCTGATCACATTTTAAGTCATATTTATGCAAAGATAGAGAGAATTCTACAGGGTTCCCAAACTTCCTAGCACCACTGTACAATGACTTTACTAGCCTTATGGCAAAAATTAGTCATGCTGCAAGGATGGCTGTCACGGACTTTATTTGGTTAGGAGGCATAGCTTGAATATTGTACATTTACCAAGGACAGATTAGATAACAACAGTTTTTGTTTCTAAAGAACGTCATAATGAGCAAGCAGCATCATTGTAGACCCATCACACCCTGGACATCACCTGTTCCAACTCCTTCCTTCTGGTAGGCGCTTTAGATCACTGTATGCCAGGACAAATAGGTACAAGAACAGTTTCTTTCCGTATGCCATCAGTCTTATGAACACTTGAATTTTAGTTTATTATAAACCAAGTCCACCTGTACACATACAGGTATACCTCATTGCGTAGAGTTCACGATTATTTGCACTATTGTTTTGTTTGCTTTTTGGTTCTGTACAGCAAGAGCTCAGGGAAACCGGCATCAAATTCCCTGTATGTGCCCACATACTTGGCGATAATAAAGGATTCTGATTCTGATCCTGATTCTGGAAATTTTGTGGACAATATGATAGTTTTATGCCTGCCATTACACATATTCCAGATTATTTAGTTCATCCCAGTTGCCAAGGTAGAATTTATCTCTAAACTCTAAAACAGCAGTCCAGACCTTTAGAATATAAATTAAATGTGAGTTAACCAAGAGACCACAGCTTCCTACATCATCATACTGCAAAAACTTGGTTCATAACAATCAATACCATTCTATTCTGAGTACAATGTGTTAACACTATCTCTTTGTTGCGCTTAGGAATGAATATGATTTCACAATTGTTGATAATTTTTTTGAAGTATCAAATGAACATCCATAAATATACACAGCTTCACCACTTCCTAAATTTATCAGAACAGTCTGCTCAAAAAATTATGTTAAATTTGACAAAAACAATTTGTCTTTATCCAACTTTCATTTACAATCTTGGATGAATGCAAAATACTTACCAAAGCTCTCTAATTTAAATTAAACTGAAAATTCTAAAAATAAATCAAGTAATGTTACCTCATTATACTGAAGCATGTCTTCCATTGTCAGTGTATAATCTTCTGGTAGATGGATAATTATTTTTGATGCTATTTCAGCCAATTCACCATTTATTTGTGTCTCCCGCAAATCAGCTAGCTGAAAGCAACAATTTACAGTTTTGTAATATATAGCACTAATATTTTGTCAACGTGCTTGGGCAGTAGAGCCAAAATAAACAAAACAGGTTGCATATTTGATCACTACCTTACAAGAAGAATATGGAGGCTTTGGAGAAGGTTCATAAAAGCGTTAACTGAGTTGTAGGGTATTGGGTCTGAGGAGAGGTTGGGCAAACTTGCACTGTATTCTCGAGCACCGGGGCTGAGGAACTCCCTGATACAAGTGTGTAAAAGTATGAGAGGCATAGATAGGATTGTTAGTTAAGTGTATTTTGCCTATGATAGAAATGTCGTGCTAGAAACTACAGCTTTAAGATGAGAGTGAGAAAGTTAAAAAATTACAAGCAAGCTTTTTTTTACAGAGAGCATGATACATTCCTGGAATGCGCTGTTAAGGAAATGGGAAAAGCAGGTAAGACAACAACATTTAAAAGCATCTTAGACAGACACATGAACAGTCAAGGAATAGAGAAATACCACACAGGCACATACACAGTTTAAACTGGTATCCTGGTTGGCACAAATATCATGGGCAGACGGTCTAGTCTAGGGCTGTAATTCTATTTACTATCATCTACAAACAGAGGGAATACATCTACATGAAACTACGGCAGAACTAACCAAGAATAACAGCAAATGGATCCCAAGTTTCAGTAACTGAACCATGAACACAAATGCAAGGGATCTATGCAAAACTAAATACTGGCTAGGCACATTTGCAGAACAGTGCTCAATTCTGGTCAGGAAAAATATCAAGGTCTCAGGGATGGTACAAATAAAATGGATTGCAATGCTCCAAAGATGTGGAATTTTAATTCTGTGAAGACATCAAAGAAGCTAAAATTGTTTTGTCAGAGAGGGGAAAAGGTAAAGAAATTTAACAGAGGTTAACACAGGTATTCAAAAGCGTAAATAACTAGATATTATTTCCAGTGGTTGAAAAGTTGATAGCCAAATTACACACAGGGTAAAGTGATAAATGACAAAACCACAGTTCATTATTTGCAGTGAATGATTGTGATCTGTTCTGAAATAACTGCTCATATAATAAATAGACTTAACTTTTTTCCTGGTATTGAAGGTCAAAGGGACCTAGTGCACTTGCATGGCTTTCAATCTACCTCCACTCAATCGACACAGCAGGAGTGTGAACTAGTATGAGACACTATGAAATTATAAGTTATCCTCTGCCCTGTAGGATCCATCTCTCAGTGCAATAGAGCTCACTGAAAATGTCTTTCAGTGCACAAGTCATGGAAGGTACTAGGAAGCTACAATCACCAAAAATAAATTCTACTCATAGTTTACTACCTCAAGCCAAAGGTGAAACTAACATAGGCATATATTTTCAAGTGACTGCTGAACAAATAAAGCAAGGTCAGTGATAAATGAAAAATTAATATTCTGCTTCCTCCTTTTTTATTTTTCTCATGGGTTGTAAGTAATACTGGGAAAGGCAGGAACTAATTATCCATCTCTAATGGTGGTGAACCACCTTCCTGAATCACATCAGTGGTGCTTTTGCTGAAATTCATCCTATATTATTGTTATAGTTGGGAGATAAAAGCAAGGATATAATACTGAGGCTTTATAAGGCACTGGTGAGGTCTCACTTGGAGTATTCGGAGTAGTTTTGGGCCCCTTAATTAAGAAAGGATGTGCTGATACTGGAGAAGGTTCAGAGGCGGTTCTCAAGAATGATTCTGGGAATGAAGGGCTTATCGTATGAGGAGCAATTGATGGCTTGCGCCTTTACTTGCTGGAACTTAGGAGAAAGAAGGGGGATCTCATTAAATCTATTGAACGTTGAAAGGCTCAGACAGAGTGAATGTGGAGAGGATCTTACCTATGGTGGGGGAGTCCAGGACCAGAAGGCACAGCCTCAGAACAGAGGGATGTCCATTTAGTACAGAGATGAGGAGGAATTTCTTTAGCCACAGGTGAATCTGTGGAATTTGTTGCCACAGATGGCTGTGGGTGTATTTTAAGCAGAGGTTGCTAGGTTCTTGATTCGTCAGGACATGAAAGGTTACGGGGAGAAGGCAGAAGAATGAAGTTAAGAGGGAAATGGATCAGCCATGTTGAAATGGTAGAGTAGACATGATGGGCGGAATGGCCTAATTCTGTCCTTATGTCTTATGGTCTTATATAAAATTTTGGTCTAATAATGAGAGCTTTAAGAATATTCTTGGATTGTTTTCCTCTGTCTAACTGTAATCTCTTCCCCAGCAGAGTTCTGAATTTTATCTATATCAGGTGTCTTGTTTCTGGCATTGGAATGATGACACTTGCACAATGCTAGAAATGCAGGCCTGGAAACAGCACATGGATGTTAGTTCATAGTCCTTCCAACGAAGTTGGAGGCTTTTCCAGAAAAGTATTGGTGGTATTTTTCCAGCCCTTTGAAATGCTTGCACTAGGGAGTCAGGGAACAGGCATCGGAGATGCCTGGTAGACCATAAATTTTGTGCTAGGTTTGAGCTCTTGATCTTCAAACACCCTTCTCCTCAATCAACCAAAGACTTCTGAGGTTGTGAAGCAGATGATAAATGTCATCCTCAATGTCTCCCTTTGCCCAGAGGTAGTTTCTGAGATATGGAAGGTGGATCATGCTTTTCATAGTCTTTCTGTGCACCTTTATTGTTAGAGGGTTGTGTGATACAATTGAGGTGGGCTGATAAAAGAATTTGGTCTCATGGTTGTTGAACATAAAGGCCTCCATCTCATATGTATTGGTGAATGGATCAGCAATGTCTAATTCAAAGCAATATGTAAGCAAACATCATTTCAATACTACTGTGGTTCAGGAGACATTGATTCTGGTGATCAGTCATTGTAGGTTTCCCATTAGCCCTGAAGTATAGCTCCACCCATAAGAATGTGGACTGTTACTTTCACTAAATTATACTTAAAAATGGGTCTTATGCTCAACACTCATAAGATTAAGGTCCTGTACCGAACAGTTTCCACAGCACCACATAGCTCAGGTGATAAAGGTTATGGAAGACCCTGGAAGATGCAAGTTATCTCCTATATCTCCAGATCCACCTCTTGGCAAAGGCAGATATCAGTAAGATTCATTACACCTTCAATGCACTAGTGTAGACTTTTCTCTGTTGAGGAAAAGGGTATTTTTTAGATCAAAACCTCAAACCTAACTCAAGGATTACTTGACAGCAGTGACGCTTGCCCTTGCATATGCTTCTGAGTTGTGAACAACATGCAACAAGCATCACAAGACACTGAAAAAATATTCAGGATAAATATGAAAAATAAGTGTCTTTAGTTATACAAATATTTGCTTTGCAATTAAATGAATATAGATCACATTTCTTCTTCAATGATCTGTTACCCACTATGATCATTCAAAAAATTTAAAGTTTGAGAGGAACCTACTTACAGTCTTTAAAAACATAACTAATTCATCTATAGCTGTATTTGCATCAGAGAAAAATTTTTTGAGTGTCACAGATGACCAGTTCAGTACAGTGAGTCCTTGTCTCAGAATAGACTCAATCTAAAGGAAAGAAACACAGGAGATTGAATCAGAGAATATGTATGCTTCTTCACCTGGTTTACTATTATCTTGATCATATAATATGCATATTAGACTAATCTTGCACTAATGCGAAATCTAAGGCATATTATTAAAGATGCAAAGAATCAGATATACTCAATATCATACTCAATTGATATTTCAAGTTGGTTTTTCATTAGAACTGAAAATAATACAGGTACCATGCAAGTATAAAGTGGGGGAAAGGAGAAGTGGAACAATGAATGGGATGGATGGATTTAATTCTTTAAGAGACTGGACAAATTTGGATTTTTTCCTCTGGATCGTCGGAGGCTGAGTGAAGCACGGTAGCTTATAAAATTATGAGAGGCCTAGATTTGATAGATAATCAGTCTTTTTCCTGCTGTAGAAATGCAAATGACCAGAGGATGCTGTTTTAGGGTGAGAGAGGGAAAATTTAAAGAGTTACAAGGCAAGTTTTCTTTTCACACTGAGTGTGGTAGGTGCCTGGAATTCTCTGCCAGGGTAAGTGGTGGAAGCAGATACAACAGCAACATTTTTAAGAGGCATTTAGACAAGCACATAAACTTGAAAAGAATGAAGGGATATGGAACACGTGCAAGCAGATGGGATCAGTTTATTTGGTATCACAGTCGACACAGATGTTGAGAGCCAAAGAGCCTGTCCCTGTGCTGTACTGTTTTACGATCTCTGACTGAATGGAAAACAGGTGTGATTTAAAGGCAAAAGCAGAGATAAAGAAGTGCAGGTGGATTAACTTCAGTGAGTGAGTAAAAAGAAATCCAATAAATTTTCCGTGGCTCTCTTATGCAGAAACTTCGTAGTAGTATTGGACATAAATTCCCAGACAATAGGTTAAGACAAAAATAAGACAATAAATATGAACTATAGAAAGACCCCACCAAAAAGGTGGAGCTAGTGAACCACGGCAGCATTCCTTGGGCTACATACTTCTAAATATACCTCACTGAAACAGACAGCATGTAATTTCCTTTTGAGCAATATACTTCTAAATCAACTTAATAATCCACAGATTTCATGATCTTATTATGAAGGACTCTGCGGACTTAACTCTGAACGAATACACCATGGTTATCACAGACTTTATTAAAACAGTTGTAAGTGAGTGTGTCCCCACAAAATCACTCAGAGTCTTCCCCAACCAGAACCCCTGGATGAACCATGAGATTCAGTTTGCTGAGGGCCATATCAGAGTCATACAAGTCTGGTGACCAAGTAAGTTACAAGAGGGCCAGGTACAATCTCTGGAAAGTCACCTGATGGCCAAGGTGGCAATTCCAGTCAAAACTTGAATCAACAAAGGATGCTCGACAGTTATAGCAGGGCTTGAATGTTAGTACCTCTTATAAATTAAAATCAAGCGACATAGCTGACAAAAAGGCTTCGCTTCCAGATGCCTTCTATGCTTGCTTTGACCGTCAGAACATGGATGCACCATCATGAACTCCCACGGCCCCCAATGATCCTATAACTTTAGTCTTTGAGAATTACATTTGAGCAGCTTCAGGAAGGAGAACCCATGAAAAGCTTATGATCCAGACAGGTTACCCAGCCAAGCACTAAAGAGTTATGCTGATCGACTGGCTGAAATGTTCATGGAGATCTTCAACCTCTTGCTTTGGCAAACTCAAGTAACCACCTATACTGGTGCCTTATAATAGCATAGTAACCTGCCTCAATGACCATCGTCCAGAAGGACTTACATCCATAATCATTAAGTGTTTCGAGAGGTTGGGGATGAAACATATGAACTCCTAACTGAGGGGTGACTTAGATCCACTCCAAATTGCCTACTGAAACAACAGGTCCACAGCAGATGCCACCTTACTGACTCTTCACTCAACCGTGGAACATCTGGACAGCAAAGATGCACACATCAGGATGCTCTTTATCGACTACAGCTCAGCATTCAATACTATCATCCTTTCAAAACTAATGAATAAGCTTCAGGCTCTTGGCTTCAATACATTCTTGTGCAGTTCAATCTTCGATTTCCTCACTTGCAGACCCCAGTCAGCTCAGAATGGCAACAACATCCCCTCCACGATCTCTGTCAGCACAGGTGCACCACAAGGCTGTGTGTTTGGCCTCTGCTCTACTTGTTTTACACTTATGACTGTGTGACTAAGCACAGCTCCAATGCCACATTCAAGTTTGCTGACAACAGTACTGTCATAGGACCGAACAAAGGTGGTGATGAATCAGCATATAGGAGGGAGATTGAAAATCTGGCTGAGTGGTGCTATAACAACAACTTCTTACTCAATGTCAGCAAGACCAAGGAGTTGATTATTGACTTTGGAGGATGAATTTAATCTAATTAGGTGTAAAGCTAAATTACTCAAACTCGCTTATTAATTAAATACTAAAGACAATGACACAGGAGATTCTAGAAATCTTGAACATAATAAAATAACAGGTTCTATCAATCTAATTGTATTCATTTTAGTAATACAGTTTTATTACTCACCTTTTTAATTTTAGGTGCAATCAACTTCAAAAATTCAGGAGGAGTTCCTTGACACACATACTCAAATTTTTGAAGAATGTACTGATTATTGGAATAAAAAATATAATTGAAAGAGAAAAATCACAAATCAATTCTAATTTGAGTTCACTAGACTAACAATGCTGAAGCTGACATGATTATTACATCAACTGATAGTGGCTATTACAATCTCCAAAAAAAGGAGATTTTTTTTCCTTCAGGAAAGCAATACCAAATTAAAATGCAGTGAAGGGCAGTGGTTAGATTGAAGATGGAGATCTAGAAACTGGTGTGCACTATGCTTATCTTTAAAGTTCTTTGTAACTGGATCTAAAAATGGCAGGCTTGGTGAAGTGAATATAATATTTGGTGAAGGACATAAATGGAGCAAACATCAACAGAATAAATATATGCATATGAAATGCTGTCACTTTTGGTGAACTTTTTTGATTGTTTTCCACACAATATTCTAGCGCTCTTTAAAGTTCAATTTTTTACACCAAAGACTTCTTTGCTGCTTCTCCCCAACGATTAACCTAGCTCCAAACATGGAGAGGTTTAGAATACAATATAGAACCATTGTTAATTCTATTTGTCAGCAAACAAAACAACTAGTCATTGACTTCAGGAAGGGGGCAGTGCACATGCTCCTGATTACACCAATGGTGCTGAATGCGAGGGGCAAATAGCCTGCACTGGTCCAACCACAAAAGATTCCATGGCCAAGAAAGCTCACCAGTGCCTCTACTTCCTCAGGAGGCTAAAGACGTTTGGCATATCCCCTTTGACCCTCAATATTTTTATTGTTGCACCTATCCAGATGCATCATTGCTCGGTATGAAAACTGCTCTGTCTATGATTGCAAGGAGCTACAGTGAATTGTGGACAATTGTGGACACAGCTCAGCACATCATGGAAACCAGCCTCCCTTCCAAGGACTCTGTCTGGACTTCCTGCTGCTTTAGTAAAGCTGTCAGGATAACCAAAGACCCCACCCAACTGAGCCATTCTCTTTTCTCCCCCTCTCCTATCAGGCAGAAGATACAAATGCCTGAAAACATATACCACCAGCATCAGGGACAGCTTCTACCCTGCCATTCTAAACTCAATAACCACGTCATTAGGTACACCTGCACATTAATGCAAATATCTAATCAACCAATCATGTGGCAGCAATTCAAAACATAAAAGCTGACATGGTCAAGAGATTCAGTTGTTGCTCAGACCAAACATCAGAATGGGGAAGAAATGTGATCTAAGTGACTTTGACTGTGGAATGATTGTTGGTGCCAGATGAGGTGGTTTGAATATCTCAGAAACTATTGATCTCCTGAGATTTTCATTCACAAATCTCTATAGTTTACACAGAATGGTACAAAAAATGAAAAAAAAACAGTGGCAATTTTGTGGGTGAAGTGCCTTGTTAAACAGGGGGATCAAAGTAGAATGGCCAGACTGGTTCAAGCTGACAGGAAGGTGCCAGTAACTCCAATAACCATATATTGCAAAAGTGGTGTGCAGAGGAGCATCTCTGAATGCACAACACGTTGAATCTTTACGTGGATGAGCTACAGCAGCATACATACACTCAATGGCCACTTTAGTAGGTAGAGGAAGTACCTAATAAAGTGGCCACTGAGCATAAGACTATTGCACTTTTCCCTTGTGCGACAGAGCCTTGACATCGTAACCTATCTTGTTATGACCTTGTACCTTATTGTCGACCTGCATTGCACTTCTCTGAAACTATAATGCTTTAGTCTGGATTCTGTTATTATTTTACCTTGTACTACCTCTATGCACCATTGTAAGGAATCAATCTTTCTGAACAGTGTGCAAGACAAACCTTGGTACATGTGACAATAATAAACAAATCTGTTGACAGTCAACAAAACTGAGAAGCCACCAAGAGGAGAAGAGCTAGATAGACATGAAGAAGGATCCCTTTCTGATCATGAGTCTTCTGGCAGCATGTCACTCATTCCAACCTGATTCACCAAAGTAGCTATTACAGAGGTTACCATTGCCTTCAATATTTATGTACTCGGTATGAAACAGGTGACATTGACTGAATATCTCAGTTTGAAGAGCAGTGTACTATTCAAAAAGTAATTAGACCTTCTATACAGGAAAACTACTGTACAGAGTAGAATAAGAGCATAAGATTCTATGTCTTTTTGTCAAACTTTACAATTGTACAAAATGTCGAAGAGTGAATGTGCAGTGCTTTGCTGCAAACACTACATCCTTATTAACTGAAAGAGATTTCACTCTCTTAATACGTAACAGTTAGTAACACCAAGTATCTTTATTATGAGGGCAGTCATGTATTTCCCATTCTGTTAGCCCTTCTTTAACCTCAACAAAATATGACAAGAGATGAGTCAGTACACAGAACAGCACAGCACATGACTCCACTATGTCTGCACCTAACAGAAGGCCAAATAGTACTATTCCCATTTGCCTGCACAAGATCACCATCTCTACATTTCCTGCTCATTCGTGTGCCTATCTAGATGCGTCTAAACATCACTACCACATCTGCTTCAACCAGGACCTTGACAATGCATCCCAGGCATCATGTGTAAAATAATGTACCTCATACATCTCCTTTAAATGTTCTCCTCTCACCTTAAAGCTATTTGACATTTCCACTGTGGGAAAAATACTCTACAGACTATCTACCCTATCTATTCATCGCTTTTTTTTCAAACTTTCTTTCAAGTCTTTCATCAGCCTATGACACCACAGAGAATACAATTCAAATTTGTCCAACACTTCCTTAGCTAACATCCTCTAATTCAGCCATTGTCTGAATGAAGTTCATTTGCATTTTCACATTCTTCCTGTAATACAGCAACCAGAACTGCTCATGGTACACCAAATGCTTTTACTGTATATCTCTTCTTGGATTTCATATGCCATAGTGCAACACATCCAAATTAAACTCTATCCACACTTCTCTGGTCATATTTCTAACCTAGGTATATCCTGCTGTATCTTTTCATAACCTTCCTCACTATTCACAAGTCCAACAATTTCTATATTGTTTGCAAAATTACCGACAGGCTCATCTACATTTTCATCCAAATCACTTTATAAATCACAAACTGTTCGATTCAAAATTATTTTAAATAATTATCAGATCCAAAGTAGTGGGACTAAACAGTTTCCACAGAATGGCAATCTATGAGCAGTGAGGTTGCAACAGATCGGTCCTTAGCCTCATCTTCTCACAATCTATACTAATGGTTTGGCTGAGAGGACCTACCTGCCATTTTTACAAGCTTGCTGATAATACTAGAAACAATTGTGAATAGAGAGAAAGATGTAAGGAGACTTCAAGAGGAGAACAACAAGCTGAGTTAGTGGACAATATGAAATGGGACATTATCTATTCTGATGCACAAAACAGGAAAGCTGAGTATTTATTAAATAGTGAGAGATTGGACAGGGTCTTGTTGAGATTGCACCTACAGCAACTGTGTACAGTTTTGGTCTCTTTGCCACGGAAAGAATGCATTTGCCACATTGGAAGTCCTTTAGGACTGCCATTTGATGCAATACAAAATAGACTGGGACTATTCTTTCAAGTTCAGAAAAAAATGAGAGCAGATCTCATGAAGCATATAAAATCCTGAAAGATCTTGAAGACTAGATGTAGGGAGTATGGTTCCCCTCACTGAGGTGTTGAAACCAGGGGCAGGACATTTAAGACTGAAATGAGAACTTTTTTTATTCAGAGGGTAGTAAATCTTTAACGTCTTCTCCCCCTCCCCCCACAAGGGCTATGAAGGCTCTTAAAGGCTTTGTCTTATTTAAATCAAATGAGGACAGTGCTAAAGATGGTATGATATTGGAAAATCAACTGTAATCTTAATAGATGGCAGAGCAGGTTCAAAGGAGAAATTGGCTCACTCCCACTTCTTTATCTTGAGCTCTTAGGCCTTATGTAAAAATTTAAATTCCCACCCAATGTCACAGAACTTAAACAGATATCTTTAGATTCTTGGTCCAAACCTCTGAATTACCATCCAATCAGATCAGCAACTGGTATTTGGGAAATATAGAAGTGCCACCCAGGATTCTTAGGCCCCACTACTTAAACCTTACTCGAAGAGAAGTGAATGCAAAGACTTTATGGACAGGAGCCCAGAGTGATAATCTTTCTTACATACAATGTAGAGTTTAATGGAAACACAGTTTAAATTACAATGAAGTTAACATCTGCTATAAGGTTTTGTCATTCTTTCAAAACAACATCAAACTGGTGAGCAATTATATCTGCATCTGTAGAAATTACAATGTACACTTCAAATCTCATGAGGTCTACTAGAAGCGAATATGGATGCAGAGCTAAATGGCCATCTGTACTGTAACAATTCTGTAACTGTAACTTAATAACTATAACTTGCCTCCAAAGAATTATAGTTGGCTATCAATGTATTCTCGTTCTTCAGCAACCTTTTAGCGAACTCCGGCACTTCCAGGCCCATCTTTAACATGCATTTAGCCTCTCGGAGAACTTCAGTAATTCTATGATCAAAGTTCATACTCATTTTTCCAGTCTCTGGATCGCGTACCAAAAGAGGTGTTTGCAGCACTGTGTGGAAGGTTAGTTTATAATCATCAGATAATTAATGTAACTGTTGTGATATCTTACTCAAATAAATATGGACTGCTGAAAGAACGCTTATAGTCAGAATTGATTTTTATACAAGATATCAAAGTAAATTCACTTCAAATGGCCATAAATTATTTTGAACACATTAAGAAACAACTAATGGAAGGCGGAAGGTCCAAGAATATCCACAACCTTAATGATTGCAGGGGTCAGCACATGTACCTGCTTCTACAATTTCCTCTGATAACCCTTTATCACCCTCTGTGCAAAAAAAACTTGCCAGTCAGTTCCGTTCTAAATTTTCCTCTCTAACTTAAACCTATGGCCTCTCATTTCAAAGTCGCCTACACGAGGAAAAAGATTATGATCATTCACCTTATCTGTGCCACTCATGGCTTTAAATGCCTCCGTATGGTCACCCCTTAGCCTCCTATGCTCCTGAGAAAAAAGGCCCAGCATATACTCTCTCCTTGTAACTCAACCCTTCCAATTCTAGTAACATCCTTGTGAATATTTTCTGAATCTTTTTCATCATCTGTGCCAAACACATTCTTCGCCACCCTGTTGTCACCATTTTCAGGGAACTATGTACTTGTACCTCCAGGTCTTTCTGTTCCAAATCGCTCACCAAGGCCCTGCCATTTCCTGTCCTAGTTTAACTTCCCTAACTGCAACATTTGGTACTTGCCCAAATGTCCATTGTGATTCCATGGTGTCAAGTATATTAAAGCTAGGATTGGAGTTCAAAGGTTCACTAAGTTAACTTCTGTCATTAGAAGGGACATTAATCTGATTGGGCCTATGCTCTCATAATAGAAGAATGAGGGGTGATCACAAATGCTTAATAGGTTTGACAGATGATGTCACCATTGCAATCCTGAAAATGAGGTTGCCAATTCATGTATAATAAGAAGACACAAGAGAACCTGCTGAAGCTGGAACCTGGAACAAAAACTAAACTGCTGGAAAAACAATAAGTCAAGCAGCATCTGCGGAGGCAAAGGGATGGCCAATATTTTGGGTCGTGACCCTGCGTCAGGTCAGGTTCATATAACAAGGTTCCACAAACAACCAATAACATTGCAGAATCTAATTTAATGGCTTTGAGTGACAAATATTAGCCAGGGCAGAGGGGATAACTGCTCTGCTTCTCCACAGTAGATATCACCAAGAGACAGCATCTTTGTTTTTTATTCATCTAAAACACAGTTCTGACAATACAGCAATCTCTCACTACTGCAATGGAAATAAACCTTAATACAAAAAAATGTATACTTACCATCAAATTCCCAGAAAATATTTATTACATAAAGTTACAATGCTAAAATCTACCAGAACATAACTGTAGTTTTGTGAAAATGAATCACTTACCATACTGCATGGTTAAAATTTCTTTCTTCCAAGCCTTATAATACAGCATTTCAAACTTTACCAAAACGAAAGCAATTTTGTTGTATTTTCGCACAATAGACTTGCCCTGCGGGCTTTTAAGAATGTCTGAATTTTTCTGTTAAATAAAACATTTTTTTATAATAGAGCTAGACATGAATTCGAGTTAGTATATGTAACTGAAAATAATACATGAAAATAATTGAAATTCAGAAGGGATTGACGGTGAGCCAGCAACTAGATACAAAATTGCCTTCATGGAAGGAGTCAATTGAAGGTAGTGGAGGGTAGTTATTCAGATTAGAGGCCTGTAGTCATTGGTGTGCCACAGGGATCAATGCTGGGGTCCCCGTTAGTTTGTCATTTGTATTAACGATTTGATGTGAATCATGGGCAGAGCTTAGTTAAGATGGCGCTAAACGGCCACTCCTTCGCTTGCATCTTTGGAAACAGCTCTATTTCCATCTTTAATATCTCTGTTTTTCCCTTTCAGGGTTCTTTTGAAGACCCCGAGCTGGAGTTACACACAGACTTCGGTTCTTTCCGCTCTCAGGGTTTCACAACTGGCCATTATTCGACACACCAAGGATGTGGCCTAAGAGCTTAGCTCATTGAGTTGTTTGTTATGCCTCCCCTCTTGCTGTGAAATGGAGACAACTCCTGCTCCCTTATTAAGGAGAGAGGCTGTGGTATGTCGAATACCAGGTGAACGAGTAGTCTTTGGGGTACTGCAAGTCTGTGTCTTTGCTGCTGTTTTGCTGCACGCTTCAGTGCTCAGTGGTGGGTGCTGATGCTTTTTTTTGCTGGTGGGGGGAGGGGGGATTGTTGCTTTGCTGCTGCTTACGCACAGGAGGGACGGGAGTTGGGGGGGACTTTGGGGTTCTTACATTTAACTGTCATTCATTATTTGGGAGCACTCCTCTGTTTTCATGGATGGTTGCGAAGAAAAAGCATTTCAGGATGTATATTGTACACATTTCTCTGATAGTAAATGTACCTTTGAAACCTTTGAGTGAATGTGGCATAATTAGTAAGTTTATAGATGGCACCAGAATTGGTGGTGTCATGGACTGTTAAGTTTACAACAACTGGGGGTGTGGGTAAAGGAATGGTAGATGGAATTTAACTCAGACTTATGCAAAGTCTTGCATTTTGGGAAATTAAACCAATGCAGACATACATGGTATATAGTAGGACTGTGAGTAGTGTTGTAGAACAGAGCCCTGGGGTCAAGTACATAGTTACACTTTGGGTGAAGAAAGCATACGTTACATTTGCCTCATTGAACAGGGCGTTGAGTGTTACTTTATAGCTGTACAAGACGTTGCTGAGGCCACACTTAGTACATTGTTTGCAGTTTTGATTGCCATTCAAAATGAAATGGAAACATGTAATTAAGCCCAATAGGATGAAGAAAAGATTCACAAGGATGTTGCCCATACTGGAGGACCTCAGTTACACAGAAAGACTAGATAGGCTGGAGCTGTTTTCTGAGGACCTGCCTTATATTGTCATTGGGCATATTTAAGGCAGATGCTGATAGATTCTTGATTAGTCAGGACATGAAGGGATACAGGGAGAAGGCAGGAGATTGGGGCTGAGAGGGAAAATGGATCAGTCAAGATGAAATTGCGGAGCAGACTCAATGGGCCAAATCCTTAAATTTCTTTCTTTGTCTATTAGTAAATGGCTAGTGTAGTGAGAATGGGTTCAGGGTCAATGATGTTCCTCATGTCAGATGTGGGAATTCTAGAAGACCTTCAGCTCCCTGATAACTACATCTGTGTGAGGTGCATGCAGCAGCAGCTCCTTACAGACCGGTTAATAAACCTTCCCTATTCATGTAACTGCCCAAATGCCTTTTCAACATCAAATCTGTAAATTGTACCTGCCTCCACTACTACCTCTGGTAACTCGGTCCTTACACTCACCACCCTTCCTGTGAAAATGTTTCCACTCAGAGCCCTTTGAAACTTTTCCCCCTCTTACTTTAAAAATATGCCTTCTAATTTTGGACTCCCCTACACTGGAGAAAAAAACTATTGCCCTTCCCGACTTTATAAACCCCTCAGCCTGCTACGTTTCAGAGAAAAAGTACTAGTCCTTTACATCCAGCCCTCTAGTCCTAGATAGCCTCATAAATCCTTTTTACACCCTCTCCAGTTGAATGATATTTTTCCAACAGTAGGGTGACCACAAAAATATGCAGTACTCCAAACTTGGCTTTACCAACACCTTTCGAAGCTGTAACATGACATCCAAATTCCTGCACTCAATATTCTTTCCACCTCATTAGAAGTGGTGGTAGATAAAATTTCAGAATGTTTGGGAGATTAAGGGCTCTGAGGAATCTGGCAGGAGGGATGGAGGTCACAATCAGACTGACTGGGGAAACAGACCTGAGGAACTAGGGGTGTTGCCGCTGCTTCTATTTTCTTGTTCTTAAATGTTTCCCTGTGATACTGGTCATAGGATATGGGGAGAAGGCGGGAGAACAGGGTTGCGAGGAAAAATAAATCATCTATGATCAAATGGCAGAGCAGATTTGACAGGCCGAATGGCCTAATTCTGCTCCGAGGTCTTATGGAACCGGAGCTGCAGCTGGATGACCTATGGCTCATACGGGAGACTCAGAAGGAGACAGATAGAATCTACAGAGTAGTCGTTCCCTAAGGCTGCAGGAGGCAGGTAGCTGGGTGACTATCAGGTGAGGTAAAGGGAACAGGCAGACAGTGCTGATCCCCTCAATGACTAGTCTACCACTTTGGATACTGTTGTGGGGTCCAGGGTGGCAATGACCCACCAGGGGAAAGCCACAGTGTCAAGTCTCTGGCACTGAGTCTGACTCTGTGGCTCAGAAAGGGGAGAAAAGGAATGCAATACTGACAGGGGATTCAGTAGTTTGGGGAGCAGAAAAAAATTCTGTAGATGTGAAAAGGCACTCGGATGATATGTTGCCTCCCACGTGCCAGGGTCATCTCAGATCAGGTTCACAGCATTCTAATGAGGAAAGTGAGCAGCCAGAGGCTGTAGTACATATTGGTACCAACAACATAGGTAGGAAAAAGGATGAGAGAATATAGGAAACTAGGTTGGATGCTGGAAGGCAGAACCTCAAGGGTAGTTATCTCTGGATTGCTGTCTGTGCCACACACTGAGTCAGTGTGGGTGGAATTCAGAAACAGAAAGGGAGCAATCACTCTACTGGAAGAATTCTTTTGACCCCCCCTCCCCCCAGTAGCAGTGGTGATACTGAGGAACAGATCAGCAGGCAGATTTTCGAAAGGTGTGCACAGGAAGGATTCCTGACTCTATATGCATGTAGAAACTGCCAGAGTATAATGACAATATTAAAAGTACATTTGGATAAATACACAGATTGGAGTGGGTTTAAAGGGATATGGGCCAAATGCAAGCAAATGGGACTAGCTTACTGGGCACTGGGTCAGCATTGACTAGATGGGCTGAAGGGCTCGTTACAATACTCTATGGCAGGCTCTTCACAAAAAGAAGAGGAAGTTAAGGAATGATTTACAATAGGGTATGAATTGTTTTGATTGAGTAGGTCAGAGGAAACTCCTTGTGGCAGAGGACCACTCCTTGTGGTCCAATGGGACAATGTGTACTGGCCCTGTCTCCTTTAGGACAACATGTGGGACTGGGGCTCGGTGAAATTGGGGTATGCACTTCCAAGAGGCGGGTGACCACACTTCCAAGAGGCGGGTGACCAGAGCCGTCCATCTCTTCCCTTTCCTCAGCTTCATATAGTTGGGTTGTTGTTGATTGTTAGTCACCAAGAGCCCCTTATCCCAGAGGATATAACCAGACTTGCTGCAAACAACCAGGTGAGCATTCTCTCATCTTTATTACCACTCATGGTTAAAGTTATTCACTAAAAATATATTCCACACATAAAGTTTACAGGTTACAATAACAAGATCAAATGAATCCCAACAGATGGGACCGAGAGATATCTAATTCTCCAAAGTCATGTCAGCTTTGCTCAAGTACACAGCTGCATTCTCACAAGGTTTTATAAAATAGCTTATTTTCAAAGAACGTTACTGGCATGGGGAAATAATTACGATATCTGTTGTCATGTCCGTGAATATAATGTAAAAAATGTTGTTAATATGTACAGTGTCTAAGCATTGAAAATGATAATGAAATTGGCATGGGGTAGGAAGATGATTGCAGTGTATGCCATAGGCTGCAGTGGTCATCTGCAGTGATGCAGGTTCTGTGAAATAACAAAAACAGGAAAGAGTGCGGGCAGATTAAAGATACCTGCCGAGCCGGGCCAGACCATCGTGGTCACTCTAACAAAGACTATGTTTTCTCAGTCTGCACTTGACAGTGGGACTGGGGAAGGCAGTCCCAGGGAGAGAGAGAGAGATGTACTGAGTACAGGAGATGGGATGTTATGTTAAAGTTGTACAAGACATTGATGAGACCTAATTTGGAGTATTGTGCACAGTTTTGGTCACCTACCCTCAGGAAAGATATAAATAAGGTTGAAAGAGTCCAGAGAAAATTTACAAGGATGTTGCCAGGTCTGAGTTATGTGGATTTGATGGAGGTATACAAAATTATGAGGGGTATAGACAGGGTAGATGCAAGCAGGCTTTTCCCACTGAGGTTAGGTGGTTCTACAATTAGAGGTCATGAGTTAAGGGTGAAAGGTGAAAAGTTTAAGAAGAACATGAGGGGAACCTTCTTCACTAGAGGGTCGTGAGAGTGTGGAATGAGCTACCAGCACAAGTGTTGCATATAAGCTCAATTTCAATGTTTCAGAGGAATTTGGATAGGTACATGGATGATAGGGGTATGGAGGGCTATGGTCCCAGTGCAGATCAGTGGGAATAGGCAGGTTAAATAGCTCAGCACAGACTAGATGGGCCGAAGGGCCTGTTTCTGTGCTGTACTTTTCTTTGACTCTATGAGAATGTAGACAGACTGACTAGAGGAGAGGCCACACTGGATCTGGTACCAAGCAATGAACAAGGTAAATATCAGATCTCTCAACAGGGGAGCTTTTCAGAGACAGTGACCACAACTTCCTGGCCTCCGGAGCCTTAGAGAGGGCTGGGAGCAGTAGGTATGGTAAAGTATGGGGGGTGGGGTGGGGAAGGGGGAATTATGAGGCAGGCACTCAGGACCATAAATTGGAAACAGATGTACTCAGGGAAAAGCACATCTGAAATGTGAAAGTTGTTTAGATTAGATTAGATTCGACTTTATTGTCATTGTGCCGAGTACCGATACAAAGCCAATGAAATGCATTTAGCATCTGACCAGAAATGCAAAGAATAGTGTTATTTACAAAATAACTACAAATAAAAAAGTGCTACAGCACACAAATATAAAAGTACTGAGACAGTACAATACGGATGCAATACTGTTTAGCGCTGTGATGGGAGGTTCAGCAGTGTCACTTGCATGGAGTTCTGAACAGGTTTGTCCCTTTAAGGTAGGGTGAAGGAACCATGGTTCACAAGAGAAATGGAACATCTGGTCAAGAGGAAGAAAAAGACTTATTTACAGTTTATGAAGCAAGGATCAGACAGGAGTCCAGAGAGTTACAAGATGGCCAGGAAGGAGCTGAAGAATGGACCTAGCAGAGCTGGGAAGGGGCTAAGGAGCCTAGACGAGTAAGATTCAGGAAAAACCCAGGCAATCTATACATTTGTGGAGAACGGGAGGATGACCAGGTTAAGGGAAGGACCAATCAGGGATAGTAGAGCAAACATGTGCCTGGAGTCAGAGGAGGTAGGTGAGGTCCTTAATGAATACTTGGCTTCATTATTCACCAGTGAGAGGGATCTTGACATCTGTGAGGACAGTGTAAAACAGGCTGATATACTTGAACATATCAACATGAAGAAATTGCATGTGCTGGAACTTTTGAAAAACATTCGGACAGATAAGATCTCAGGGCCAGACAGAATATACTCCAGGTTACTACAGTAAATGTGAAAGAGCTAATACAACAGAAACCAGACAGTAGTCTCGGGCATGGCGTCTACCAGAAACCCACTCACGCAGACTTGTACCTCAACAATATCAGTCACCAACACACCTCCCAATGTAAAGCAGTTCTTTCCTCTTTGCGAGAGCTCTTTCGAATCCAGAGAGTTTCCATGAAGCAATAAGACGATTACACACGAATGGCTACACGGTGAAGGAAATCAATCAGGCCCTTAAAAGAACCAAGGTAAAAATCAGGGAACCTACAGTGCCTATAAAAAGTATTCACCCCGCCCACCCCCTTGGAAGTTTTCACGTTTTATTGCTTTACAACATCAAATCACAGTGGACTTAATTTGGCTTTTTTGACACTGATCAACAGAAAAAGATTCTTGCGTGTCAAAGTGAAATCAGATCTCCAAAAAGTGATCTAAATTAATTACAAATACAAAACACAAAATAATTGGTTGCACAAGTATTCACCCCTCTTTAATATGAAACACCAAATCATCACTGGTGCAGCCAATTGGTTTCAGAGTCACATAATTAGTTAAATGGAGATCACCTGTGTGCAGTCAAGGTGTTTCAATTGATTGTCATAAAAAATACACGTGTAGCTGGAAGTTCTGATTGCTGGTGAGTCAGTAACCTGGCAAAAACTACATCATGAAGACAAAAGAACACTCCCAGCAACTCCGTGAAAAGGTTATTGAAAAGCACAAGTCAGGAGATGAATACAAGAACATTTCCAAGTCACTGAATATCCCTTGGAGTACAGTTCAGTCAATCATCAAGAAATGGAAAGAATATGGCACAGCTGTAAATCTGCCTAGAGCAGACCATTCTCAAAAACTGAGTGACCGTGCAAGAAGGGGAAACCACCAAGAGACCTATGACAACTCTAAGAGGAGCTACAAGCTTCAGTGGCTGAGATGGGAGACACTGCGTATACAATAACTGTTGCCTGGGTGCTTCACCAGTTGCAGCTTTATGGGAGAGTAGTAAAGAGAAAGCCACTGTTGAAAAATAACTCACATTAAATCTTGGCTAGAGTTTGCCATAAGGTATGTGGGAGACTCTGAAGTCAGCTGGAAGAAGGTTCTATGGACTGATAAAACAAAAATTGATCTTTTTGGCCATCAAACTAAACCCTATGCACACTACCAAAAACACACCATCCCTACGGTGAAGCATGGTGATGGTTGCATCATGCTATGGAGATGTTTCTACTGCAGCAGGTCCTGGAAGGCTTGTGAAGGTAGAGGGTAAAATGAATGCAGCAAAATACATGGAAATCCTGGAGGAAACCCTGATGCAGTCTGCAAGAGAACTGAGACTTGGGAGAAGATTTATTTTCCAGCAAGTCAATGACCCCAAGCATAAGGCAAAGCTACACAAGAATGGCTTAAAAACAACAAGTTAATTTCGTGGAGTGGCCAAGTCAGAGTTCAGACCTCAATCCAATTGAGATCTGTGGCTGGACTTGAAAAGGGTTGTTCACTCACGATCCCCATGCAATCTGACAAGAGCTTGAGCAGTTTTGTAAAGAAGAATGGAGAAAAATTGCAGTCCAGATGTGCAAAGCTGATGGAGACCTATCCCCACAGACTCAAGGCTGTAATTACTGCCAAAGGTGCATCTACTAAATACTGACTTGAAGAGGGTGAATACTTATGCAATCAATTATTTTGTGTTTTATATGTGTAATTAATTTAGATCACTTTGTAGAGATTTGTTTTCTGTTGATCAGTGTAAAAAAAAAAAAAAATCAAATTAAGTCCACTGAGATTCAATATTGTAAAACAATAAAACATCAAAACTTCTGGGGGGGGTAGTATTTCTTTTATAGGCACTGTAACAATGAGGAGGAACCCATCGCTACTGCCTGTCTTCCCTATATTTCCATAGTTTCTGTAAGGATCACCAGGATCCTGAAGAAATACCAAATTAATACCATCCACTTACCCATAAGAAAGCTCAAATCCCAGCTTTTACGGGTCAAAGATGACCTGGGACTCAGAATGGTTGGCATTTACAGGATTCCCTATGAATATGCAACAGCATATAATAGGCCATTTGGAAACACTGTGAAAATCCTGCAACATGAAGCACAGGAGGTGAATCCATTTGGGTTACCCAGAGAAATCAGCAGTAACAGAACATTGCATTCACAATGGCCATAGGTTTGACTAGCTGCACCAGTGGCTTCTGGGACGGCCTGGTAAAGGAAGCCATTTAACTAAAACTGGAGAAACAGAATTTTAACAAAGATGAAGGGCTCACTCTAAGAAATGGAATTTGATTGTAAGCAATTTGGGATAGCGGTTACCTGATTGGTTGAAGACTAACCAATCAGGAGGGATGGACAACTGGGTGTATATATACCACCAGACTAGACATGCCTAGGTATCCTTCCTGATGAAGATGGCAGAGTCTGTCATTGAAACATTGGGTACAATTGATACATGTACCCAGCTGGAAGCCCAGGAAGTGTTTATTCAACAGATTGAGAAAGATAGAGAAAATCTCTGAAGTGAAAGAGCATCAGAGGTAACTTGATAGAGGTGTGTAAAATGATAAGAGGCATAGATGGAGTGGATAGCCAGAGACTTTGTCCCAGGACAGAAATGGCTAATACAAGGGGGTATAAGTTTAAAGTGATTGGAGGAAGTTGTAGAGGAGATGTCAATGGTAGGTACTTTACACAGAGAGTAGTGAGTGCATGGAATGCCCTGCCAGGGATGGTGGTAGAGGCAGATACATTGGGGGCATTTAAGAAACACTTCAATAGGCATATGGATGATAGAAAAATGGAGGGCTATGTAAGAGGAAAGGGTAAGATTAATTTTCAAATGAAGAGCTGAAGGGCCTGTACTATATCAGTACTGGTCATATCTGATTTAAGTCATCCATCTTTTCTTCCTCTATTAGTATAGCCTGACCCGCGAGGCATATCCAAAAGCCCTATATTTTGAGATTTTATGTACAGTCCCTCTTTGTTTGTACCACAAGGATCTGTGGTAGTACTTTTGCTGTTTATCATATATATGATCTGGCTGAGAATATCTATGGTCAGATAAGTAAGTGTGGTGATAATACCAAGATTGGTGAAATTATAGACAGTAAGGATGGGTGTTTAATGATACAGAAAAACAGATCAGTAGGAAAATTGGGTGAAGCAGCTACAGATGGAATTTAAACCATTCAAGTGTTAAGTAATGCATCATGGATCATCTAATGCTAGTCAGAGATACACACTAAACAGCAAGGACCTGAAAAATGTTGATGTACAGTATAGAGGGACCTTGGGGTGCAAGTAACTCCTGAAAGTGGAGACACAATTGGGCAATGAAGAAGTCATTAGCTTGAGTGACTTCATTGGCAAGGGTGTGAATATACAATTAGAACATCATTCTGCAATTGTACAGAACTTTAGTTAGACTACACTTGGAATAATGTGTGCAGTTTTGGCCTCCACACAATGGAAAGGGTATGGTAGTATCAGAAAGAATGCAGAAGAGATTCACAAGGATGTTACCTGCATTACAGGGCTTTAGTTACAACAAGAAATTATATAATCTGGTATTGTTCTCACTGGAGCACAGCAGGATGAGGAGTAACCTTATAGAGGTTTATAAAATAATAAGGGGCACAGACAGAGTAGATAGTCTTTTCTCAGTAGTTTAGGCCTATAACTAGAGGACGTGGTTCAAGATCAAAAGGGAAATATTTAAAGGAGACCTGACGAGCAAGATTTTCATTCAGAAGGTGGTGCCAGAGTAGATGGTAAAGATAGGAATGAGGTAGTGTTCATGGACCATTCAGAAATCTGATGGCAGGATGGGAGGAAGAACCTGTTTCTGAATCAGAGTGTGGGTCTTCTGGTTTTCTGAATCAGAGTGTGGGTCTTCCGGTTTATGTTCTTCTTCCCTGATGGTAGTAATAAGAAGGGGGTATGCCCTGGATGGTGAGGGTCCTCACTGATGGATGCTGCCTTATTAATGCAACAATTCTTGAAGATGCCCTCCATAGTTGGGAGGGTTATACCCATGATAGTGAAGGCTGAATGCATTTGAGCCTCCATATCAGGCTGTTTTGAAGCCTGTCAGATTGCTCTCCACCATACATCTATATACTATATATTAATATAGTATATAGTATCCTGATAGAGGAATATGAGCCAAATGCAGAAAGATGAGACAAGCATACAGTACATTGTCAACTTGGTTGGAATGGATAAGTTGGGCCACACTACCTGTTTCCATGCTGTACGACTATGATTCCAAGGAAGCACAGACTAGATAATGGATCTACTTACATAGAAATAGTCAATGGGCTCGTGTAAACGTTGGAAGAGCTGTCTTGCCCATAGTATTTTTCCAGCTAAAGGAGGCATGTTTCTAGCAAGCGGAGGATCCTCCTTCTTCTCCTGATAATGCTGTAAAAAGATATTCAGAATTGCAAAACAAATAAGCAGATGAAATATTGGATAACTTTATATTGACAGTTATATTTTACAACCTGCTGTGCTTCTAAGGATCAAGTGTAAGGGAATCAGTCAGTATTAATGGCAAGTTTTGTTTTGAGAACTGGTTATATCTTCTATATGTACATCAACGATGAATCGGAGTGGTACCTAGAAACCAAGCACATACTATGGCATTGTGCTTTTGTGCTCTGTGTAAATCCATTTCAATACAAGATAATTTGTTAGGAAAAAAATTACTGTGAAGTCCTCATTATATTTTCTAGATCCAATATAGATCTACGAAACTAACATCCAGTTACCCAGAGAAGCAAACTAACCAGAGAGAATTTCTAGAATTTTCATCTTGTAAAAGCAGCTTTTACAGCTGTTATGAGTAAGCTACTGTTTTATTTAGGTGGTAGAGTTTGATGCTGGGAACTCACAAAATCTGGGCCCCCTTTACCCAACTCTTCCTGGGGACTTTCACACATTGCCCACTTCAATTAATGACCAAATAATCTTCCTTGCAAAGAAAACCCAATGGCTAATTTGTCATTGGACTCTACCAAAGACTTTCCAATATTTGCCCCCAATCCCATCCCTCAAACTCTCAAACCATCCATATTTCTCATTCCCTTCCCCATGTCTGCTGTGAAGGCTAAGCCCCAGATCATGGCTGCGCAAACCCACTTTGTCCTCTATGTGACTCTCATTTCTCCCACTTTGAAAATTGGCCTTCCAGAACATTGTTTATATGTATCATGTGCTTTTACTTTACCCTGTTAGAACCAATCTTAGTCCATCAGTTAGCAATCTTTTAATTAAGTTGATCTTCTTCAGAATATTCCTTTGCCTTCTCAGTTACCATTCTATTAAGTCTAAATGTTCATCATTATTTCTCATAAGCATGGCTTACTTTGCATATTAATTTTCCAGATCTAGGCATCATAAAATCTCCTTCCTTTCCCTGAGGCTTTGTTTTTTAGAACACCAAGTCTGCAGGCAATGTTCTTACACCAGTTTTCTTCAAAGCCCCTACTCTAAATCATCAGTAAGCCATGAGTCATTGAGAATTATACCAATGACTGCATATCCAGTGATCCATCAGTTAAACTGATAAAGTTTCTGGACAGTTTCCTATGCACCCAAACCCAATGACCATTGGAGCCTAAGATCGGTCTTCCAGAGAGTGAACCCGCAGAAAGCATCTAGCCCAGACAGTGTCCTTGGCCGTATCATTAGATCCTGTGTAGATCAGCTGGCAGGGACATTTGCAGGCACTTTTAACCTCTCCCTGCTTCAACTTGAAGTTCCCATTGTGACAAGAATATACATAGATTAAGATGTAGCTGGCCTGGGCTGGCACCACTGGAATTAGCAGTTGGTCTGCCACCTGTCTTCAGGAGAGAGAGAGATAAGGAAAACAATAGAGCAGCATTTGGAGATGTTAATGAAGGAAGGAGAGCTGTCAAGAGCAGCTCCCCCTTTGAACCCTGAACTGTTTGAAGTGATGGACAGGCGATACCCCAGCAGGGGGATAAAAAGGGACAGGTTCGCTAAGGCAGGACACACACGACACCCGAGGTAACAAGACCCTGGAAGTGGTGCATCTCTCACAAGTCGGTGGGAAGTACCGGGCCATAAACGCACAGGGTGGAAAGGCACGATCGGCGGGAACCTGCTGTGTGTCCACCCTTGCCTGGGTGCCAGGTTCACCGCAGGGAAACGATTGTATCTGGAAACGGAGGGGTCACGGTCAGTGACCTCAGATGACATCACAAAGGACTCGCCCGAAAGCTGACTGCGAAGGTCTGTGTGTGGAAGCCGTTTTTGAATATTCATTCCTTTTGCTCTCTCTCTCCTTCCCCCCACTGTCCATCGCCACAGCAGCGATTACTGCGAACTGAACTGAACTAAATTGAACTGAACTTTGTGTCACTTTGAAACTGGTCATTTACCCCTAGACAATGATAGAGCTTGATTAATCCTGTTATCTGAATTCTGTGTACATGTATGTTTATCATTGCTGAACTGTTGCATTCATTATCCTTTTGATTAGAGTACTGTGTTGCTTGTTTCTTTAATAAAACTTTCTTAGTTCTAGTAATCCAGACTCCAACAGAGTGATCCATTTCTGCTGGTTTGGCAACCCAGTTACGGGGTACGTAACATAAGTGGGGTTCTCGTCGGCGATTTTGAACGCTAAATTTGGGACGGAGTAAATTGATTGGGTCAAAATTCCCGAAAGAAAGAAAAGACAAACAGCAGAAATGGAGGCTGAGGAAATTATAAAGGCGCCGATCTTGGAGGCATTAGAGGATGGCAGGAAATCGGAATTGGTAGATGTGGCCAAATGGTTGAATCTTGCTAAGGGGAAGTCGACAATGAGGAGAGAGGAGATACACAGAGCTATCGTAGAGCACTATGTATCTAAAGGTGTGTTTCACAAGGCGAGCTGGAGGTGGTGTCTATTGAAAAACCTGCTGGAGACGCGGTACAGGTGCAGCTTGAAAAACTGAGACTCGAGCACAAGTTCCGGGTACGGCAGTTAGAACACGAAGAGAAGCAGTTAGCAAGGCGGGAGAAAGAGAGAGAGTTAGAAAGGCAGGAGAAAGAGAGAGAGTTAGAAAGGCAGGAGAAAGAGAGAGAGTTAGAAAAGCGGGAGAAAGAGAGAGAGTTAGAAAGGCGGGAGAAAGAGAGAGAGTTAGAAAGGTGGGAGAAAGAGAAACAGTTAGAAAGGCAGGAGGGAGAGTTAGAAAGGCAGGGGAGAGAGAGAGAGAGAGACAGCTGGAGCGAGAGGAGAAACAGAGGGAAAGGGAATTCGAGCTGGAGAAGTTAAAGATAAGGGCAGAGCAGGGGCCCGTGCCGAACCAAGGTGGAGGGTTCCGGGCGACCCAGGAGGTTAGGCTGGTTCCCCCATTTGACGATACCGACATGGATCGGTATTTTCTCCATTTCGAAAAAGTGGCTATAAGTCAGGACTGGCCGAGGGATAAGTGGGTTGTTTTGCTTCAGAGTGTACTGAAAGGGAAAGCCCAAGAAGCTTACTCAGCTTTGTCCGCGGAAGATGCCCAGAGGTACGAGGTGGTGAAAGAGGCCATCCTCAGGATTTATGAGTTGGTCCCGGAGGCATACCGGCAGAGGTTCCGGAATGCGACGAAGCAGTGGGACCGCACGTATTTAGAGTTTGCCCGTGAGATGCAGACATATTGTGAGCATTGGTGCGCCTCGAAGGGGGTAGAGGGGGATTATGACAGACTGCTACAGCTGATCCTGATTGAGCAGTTTAAAGGTTGTGTCCCTGAGGGTATGAGACCCTACCTAGATGAGAAAGAGGCAGCCACGTTAGCCGCAACTGCTAAGTTAGCGGATGAGTATGCGTTGACGCATAAAATGAAGTTTGTCCCGAGTAAAGGCTACCAGAAGAGTAGTCAGGACGGCGGGGAGAGTCCGCCAGAAAAGTCAGAAATTAAGCCGGGGACTAGTGAGAAGGACAAGGTAGACCGGGAGCAGTCTGGTAGGAAGTCTCCTGGGGTTGTCTGTTATAATTGCGGGAAAGTCGGACGCTTTGTGTCCAGGTGCTTTGCCCCAAAGAAGGAGATGGGAAAAGGAAAAACGGCGATTTTGACTGGCTGTATCGAGCTGGTAAACGAACCGCTAGGGAAGGAGAGGTCTGCCAAAGTTCAGGAAGGGCGCGAGAGGTTTATCTCGGCCGGATTGGTGTCGGTGAAGGAGGGGTTAAAACCAGTTCCAGTGCAGATCTGGAGAGACACGGGAGCATGTCAGTCACTAATACTGAAGAGTGTATTAGGGTTTAGCTCAAAGACCCAGACTGGGGAGGTCAAGGTCAAAGGTATTGGAGAAGGGACAGAGACAGTCCCTTTGCACCAGGTACACTTAGAAAGCAACCTGGTCTCTGGACTAGTCACGATCGGGGTGAGGTCCGAATTATCGATGAAAGGCGTGGAAGTCTTGCTCGGTAATGACCTCGCCTGGGGAATCGTGTTCGAAGCAGTGAGATTGACAGGTCAGCCTGCCAGCATTGAGGCCCCGCCCATGGACTCACAGGTTCATCACGGGACTGCGGTAGTAAATTTAGCTGAGACGTTTCTGCCAGCCTTGTACGAGAAGGGGGTAGAAAGTGAAAAGAAGGAGTGTAGTGAGACAAGAGGTAGTGAGGGAGTTGGGACAGACGTAGCATTAGCCAGGAAAGAATTTGTGCAGGTGCAGGAGCGAGACGAGGGGCTGATGGTTTTGGTGGAGGAGGATGTGCTAAGGAAGAAAGGGAAACCAAGTACCGTACCCGCAGATGAGGAATGGGGGGGTGGTGCAAAAGAGTTATGAGGATGAGATTTTTAACCTGGCCCACAAGGTACCCCCCGGTGGACATTTTGCGGTGCTGGAGGAAACAGCTGGTGGAATCATGAAAGGGGTTTACCGGCTGTCCAGGGGGAGGGATGTTATTGATTATGACCGACGCGAACTGAGACGGTCACAGGCTTTTGATATGCTAACAAACCTAGTCGGTGTTAGCGCGGAAATCAATGAAGCTAGGGTCCCCCTGATAAGAGAGAAAAACCATTTTGAAAAGATGGGTATGGTATCGACCAGATGGGAGAAGGCTATTGTTTTGGCCAGCTCTGCTGATAAGGTCTCTCCCTTAATCCCCAAACAAAGCGACTCTTTAGGAGAAGTAATTAAACGACTCGCACACGTGTGTTTGATTGTCCCGAGGCGATGCAAAGAACTGGGCCGTTGGGTGGTGTCTGTTACACTACGTCAACCTAGCGAGCAACATCCATATAGAGTGAGTAATTCAGTGACTAAAGGGCTGACGAACACAGAGGTGTGTATTGGCAATGTAATACGGCTGTCTGAAGCCAGCTTGATAGGGAACCTTGAGAAAAATGAGTTCGGCCACACGAAGGTCACTCACCTGGGAATTGTGGTGACACAGGGGCAGCTGGCAGCGATGCAAGCTACAGTGCAGGCTATCGCTGATATCCCAACCCCGACAGACAAGAGGGCCCTCAGAAGGCTCTTGGAGGTGGTGGGGTACTATAGGAAGTTTTGCAATAACTCTGCGGTTACTACCCCTCCCCCTCCTACTAAGCCCTTGCGAGAGAAAACTAAGTCCGAATGGGACGACACTTGTTATTGTGGTCCGGGACGAAACCCAATGAGAGGTTACATTGATCGCAATTCATCAGTGTTTTTGGCCACTATGAAGTTTGCTAAGTTGGAGCCTGGTCTAAGGGATTATTAACAACACATATAAAAGGAACAGAAAATGTGATGGCTGACTGTCTGTCAGGTGTTGACAACTTCAAACTCACTGTATTAGCCCAAATAGCTGATAAAGATGTATATTTGTGTGTATCAAATAATGTATTCATGTTTGTAATTTTTACCGCCGGTAAAAATCCTTAAAGGGGGGAAATGTGACAAGAATACACATAGATTAAGATGTAGCTGGCCTGGGTTGGCACCAGTAGGATCAGCAGTTGGTCTGCCACCTGCCTTCAGGAAAGAGAGAGATAAGGAAAACAATGGAACAGCATTTGGAGATGTTAATGAAGGAAGGAGAGCTGTCAAGAGCGGCTCCCCCTTTGAACCCTGAACTGTTTGAAGTGATGGACAGGCGATACCCCAGCAGGGGGATAAAAAGGGACAGGTTCGCTAAGGCAGGACACACACGACACCCGAGGTAACAAGACCCTGGAAGCGGTGCGTCTCTCACAAGTCGGTGGGAAGTATCGGGCCATAAACGCACGGGGTGGAAAGGCACGATCGGCGGGAACCTGCTGTGTGTCCACCCTTGCCTGGGTGCTGGGTTCAGCGCAGGGAAACGATCGTATCTGGAAATGGAGGGGTCACGGTCGGTGACCTCAGATGACATCACAAAGGACTCGCCCGAAAGCTGACTGCGAAGGTCTGTGTGTGGAAGCCGTTTTTGAATATTCATTCCTTTTGCTCTCTCTCTCCTTCCCCCCACTGTCCATCGCCACAGCAGCGATTACTGCGAACTGAACTGAACTAAATTGAACTGAACTTTGCGTCACTTTGAAACTGGTCATTTACCCCTAGACAACGATAGAGCTTGATTGATCCTGTTATCTGAATTCTGTGTACATGTATGTTTATCATTGCTGAACTGTTGCATTCATTATCCTTTTGATTAGAGTACTGTGTTGCTTGTTTCTTTAATAAAACTTTCTTAGTTCTAGTAATCCAGACTCCAAAGGAGTGATCCATTTCTGCTGGTTTGGCAAGCCAGTTACGGGGTACGTAACACCGTCTACTTTAAGAAATCCACGATCAGTCCTGTAAATAATACATGCGTGGTAACACGCCTTAATGACTACCACACAGTGGGTCTCAGATACATCATGAAGTGCTTTGCGATCCTGGTTATGGCACAACTTTAACTCCAACCTCCCAGACAATCTTGACCCACTGCAATTTGCCTACCATCAAAACCGGTCTATGGCAGATGCCATCTTGCTGATCTCGAGATCATCTGGACAGTAAAGACACCTATGTCATACTATTGTATACAGACTACAGCTCCACTACAACTCCAAGCAAGTTCATCACTAAACTCTGAAACCTGGAAGTCAACACCTCCCTCTGAAACTGGATCCTTGACTTCAGAATCAGACTGAGATTTGAAAAATAATCTTGTGCTTTCCTGGTGTATACGACAAATAAACTCTTCTCAGGCTTCCAGCCGGGTACAGGTATCGATTGTAACCAATGTTTTGATGACAAACTCCGCCATCTTCCTCAGTGATCCCTGATGACAGATTGAGATTTATTGATCCCACGCACAATGAAATGTGCTGTTTGCATTAACAACCATCACATCCAGGTTTGTGCTGGGGCCAGCCCACATGTTGCCACACATTCTGGTACCAACATAGCATCCCCACAATGTTCATCAAAACACAACGAGCAAAACAAGCCCCTTTCCTCCCTCCCACCCATACTGTCCTCCAACTCCATGTCAGGCCTCCAGTCACCAGGCCTTGGCCATTGGGCTTTGGCTTCTATCTTTGGTATTAACCACCGAACCAGCCAACGATGGGACCTCAAATTCCAGGCTCGCCGACCGACCAGCCCTCATGCCTCCTTGTGCCTCTTGCATGCACAGATTTCTTATCTCAGGGCCTCTCGAGTGGGATCAGCCCAACATCCATGGATATCCTTCATCACCAGGCCACATCGCTAGCCTTTGAGCGCAGAGCGGAAGTTGTCCAGATGTCCTTTGTCCCATATCAATGTTGCTGAACATCAAGCACGGCTGGACTTCCTGACCAACAGACCATAATCAGAAAGGATTGGCAGCAACACCTACACCACAATTATTCTCAACACTGGTGCTCCACAAGGCTGAATCCTCAGCACCCTAACTCTGCTCCACGTACACTCAACTGCATGACCAGATTCTGCTCCAACTCCAACTGCAAGTTTGCCAATGATACCACTGTAGTGGGATGTATCTCAAATAACTCTGAGTTATTCTCCTCAAATTCAGCTACTTCCAAACGTGTTTTTTTCTTATTTCATGCTTGTTCCAGGATGGCATGAAAACCAAAGGATCTACAAGACATCCATTGTCAGCAAAGACAGATGTGAAACAATTAACTCAATCTTTATTGCTGCAATTTTGCACGTATTCCAACAGGTTTCCCACAGGAATTGAGTTAATCTTCAGAACTAATGTGAAAGTTTTATCTAAAGTGACTACACTCCAAACCTCTGTGATCAATCTGTGACATGCGGATTAAACTTGTGTTTGCACATGTTCAAAGGTCAACTCCAAGTCACCATGAATGCATTCACTGAAACAGTTGAGAATATGATGTTAAACTGAACATCCACAAGTCAAAGTTCCTTTAGCAACTACTTGTTGCTGCATTAAGAACCTTTCCAATTAACTGAAAATGTGGACTATATCTACATCTGCAAAGGCAGTAACAATAATGATCACATACTTTTAGCAGTCACGACCTACAATGATAGCATGGACAGGTGGAGTGTGGCAAAGGTGATACAAACAATACCGAACAGTATAGATTAAAATAGCTAGAATCTTCAAAGATAAAGATCACGGGGTAGTGTGGGGGAGGAGAGAGTGAAAAGCATGGATTTGGAGGTGGATCACTGTAGGTTTACTTGAAGAATACAAGTAATGGTGCTCCACCTGAACAACACGTGAAGGAAAGCATTCTTGTAAACCTGGCAATTCCCACATCCAATATACAGTGGATTCCAGTTAATTGGGCTATCGGTTAATTGGGGCAGCCGCTTATTGAGGACAAACCTTAAAGAACAAAAACTAATCGAGAAAATATCCAGGATTGCAACATTTATTTGGGGCACTATGCTGCTTAATTGGGCAGGAGACTGTTGCCAAACAGTTTCTAACTAATGTCAGATGAATGCACTTATGTGGCTATTAGACACTGCAACATGTTTACAGTGAACAGTTTTTATTTGTCACTGATAGGTGGTAAGAAACAAGCAGTAAGACAATTTAAAATGGCTTTTCTCACTGCAGTTTCCAAATTTCAGGTTTGGAGTCACCAGAAACAGCTGAGAGTTTCAATGAACTAATTTCACTACTTCAACAAGTTAGGTACTATGAAGATTTTGAATGTATTGACAATCATCTTGAGTGTTACAATGAAAATGGATGCAATCATCAAAAGCATTGTATGAAGGCTGTCCATTATCTGCACTAGGTGTCTACGCTGAGTTTGTTCATTTACAGTCTAACAAAAGACATTGGATGAATTCCTCTGTCAATAACTATTTGGAACGAATACACAGTTTTATAGTACTGTAGTAGTATTGATAGTGTTCAAATTTGTTCTGTATTTCATTTAAATACAAACATTGTTACTCAGTTAAATGTTTTTTTTTAATATACCTTTTTAACTATTTCCATGAACTTTGGCTAATGGGGGCAGTCGCTTAATTGATCCAAAATGTACTGGTCCTGATGTGTCCCAATTAATGGGAATCCACTTGTATTTTGGATTTTGCAAACACTGAGAAGCACATGGCTGGGTGTTAATTTAACATGAAATCCCAGCATTATTCATTCTTTAATTATAATTAACTCTGCTCTTTCCCAAACCAGCTTGTCTAACTGATTTCCAAACCAAATAAGCTGAATTGGGTTAGGTTTCCAATTTTAACAATATATACCCCCATGTTCTGTATATTCTTAATCACCCTATAATGTATGTATATAATGCATGTAGTAATTTTTTCCAAATACAATAGTGCATGTCTCACTGATCTTACTTACCTTTTTTATGAACATCAGTTCTCCTGAGTAGTGATGAATAATACGTTCAATTGTAACATCAAGTTCTGACTCAAGAGAAGGCATGTTTAAATTCTGAAATCTAATGTAACAAATTCAATATTGCAATTACTTACAACCTTAACTAAAGCACAATACATTTAAATAATTAGAATAAAATTCTGATACAGACAAGTTACTTAAAGCCTGAGAGTTCAACACTGAACTTGGATAGCAGGCTCTAGGTTCCTCAACCAAGTCAAACTTGTTCTTATCTACCCTAGTAAGTGTCAAAAAAACTTCGCAAGGTTCAATGGTCCCAAATCTCATTCCTCTAAATTCAAAAGAATTTAGCTAGCTCAGCTCATCTTCATTTGAGAGACCTCCCATACCATAAACCAGTGTGGTGAATCTTCACTGCATTCCCTTGATAGCAATTACATCTTTTCTTTTAGTGAGATGACCAAAATTGGATACAAAGGTCCATGGGTAGCCTCTTGAAGTCCCTATATGACTGTAATTAGGCATATTTAGTACTTGAATCCTGTTGTAACAAAGATCATGGTAACATTTGCTTTCCGAACTACATGCCACATTTTCATGCTTACTTCCAGCTACTTATATACAAGGAGCACTGGCTCTTCTGAATGTCATTATATTTCCCAACCTCCCATAATTTATTATAAACTCAGGAGTTCACTTTCTAAAGTACTCAAGTGGAGTCCCCTACCATGTTGCTGTTCACTTATTCAGCTTGTCATTTTCTTCTTACATCCTCCCCTTACTCACTCCAGTGGAAGTGGTAGTGACAGATACCATGACAATGATTAGAAGACATTTAAACACATACATGGATAGGAAAGGTTTAGAGACATATGGCTTAATGAAGTAAAATGGAACTTGCTCAATGAGCAGTCTGTTTGACGTGGACAAGCTGAGCAGAAGGGACTGGTTCTGTGCTGTATAATTTTTACAACTGTATGTTTCCTTTTAGTTACTTTCTTTTATTTAGAGATACAGCATGGTAAAAGGCCCTTCTGGCCCAACTACACCCACATGTTAAATTAACCTACAAAGCCATGTGTCTTTGGAATGTGGGAGGAAACCAGGGCATCCAAAGGAAACCAACACATTCACCAGGAGAATGTATAAACTCCTTACAGACAGTGCAAGAACTAAACCAAGGTCACTAGCCCCATTATAACGGGTATACTTCCTTGCCATCCAACTACCATGTTAGCCCAAATATGATATTTTTAAATTTGCTTATGACATAGTTGCAGCCCAAGTATCAAATCCTGATGCATTCCATCTGTCATAGACTGCCAACCCGAGAAGGGCTAAGAAGATGGTTGGCTTCTTCCAGTCACAGTCTCTGAGGATCTAGATTGCCTTGTTTCCACTTCAGTGTCTGTGGGATCTGAGAGTCTGATGACAACAGGTTGAAAAGAAGATGCTTGACAGGACAGGTGAGATGTGAGATGCTAGTTTGCGAAGCTGTGCTGTCCACTGCTTGCTTCTGATGTATGGACAGTGAAGGAGATTACAAAGCACACAGATCAATTGGGAAAACAGGCAAGGGAACGGCAGATGGAATTTAATTCAGACAATGGCAAAGGTATGCATTTTGGGAAATTAAACCAAGTCATTACATACGGTGAATGGTAGGGTCCTAGGAGTGTTGTTGATCAGAGAGACCTTGTGGTACATATCTATAGTTTCCTAACCTGTTAGTGAGGAAGATGTATGGCACATGCAGCTTCATCAGCTAAGTCATTAAGTATAAGAGCTGGGACATCACGTTGTACCTAACATTGTTAGGTTGGGCTTGGCGTACCGTATGCAGTTCTGAGCACACTACAGAAAGAACAGGGTTTTGATAGAATGAATCCAGAAAAGATTCACAAAAATCTTGCCTAGATTAAAGTGCTTGCGTTATCAGGAAAGACTATTCAAGCGAAGACTGTTTTCCTGGAAACTCTTTCCCTTGGTAGGATATATAAAACTGATAGGATGTTTATGATAAGTGGGAGGAGGTTTAGAGGGGATCTTAAGTGTCGTTGGTCTCTGGAATAAGGCAGGAGTGCTAACAACATATCTGAGAGGTAACTAGACATGTACCTGAATGGGCAGGGCAGAGAAATTCATAGTATAAGTGCAGGCAAGTGTAATTAATATAGGTAGGCTTGATGATTGGCAGAAAATTTTGGGCCAAAGAGCCTTTTTCCATGCTGTGCAATTCAGCATTGTGATTTATGACCTGCCCATCACCACCCTTTGTTTTCCCACCTTCCATTTATTCTGTGGTCCACTGACCTCTCCCATCAGATTCTTATTCAGCCCTTTGCCAGATGCACTGATTGCATCCTAGCCTCTCACATCATTCGCTTTCATCCACCTGGCTTTGCCTCCCACCCCCAACCTTTGCCCCTCCAGTCCCCCAGACTTTTATTCTGGCCTTCTGGCCTCTTCCTTTCCAGTCCTGATGAAGGGCTTTGGCCCAAAACATCAGCTGCCCAATTCCCTACATAGATGCTATGCTGCCTGACCTGCTGAGTTCCTTTATCAGTTGTGCGTGTTGCTCAAGACTTCAAGCATCTGCAGAATTTGTGTCTCGGTGCTACAAAGTTGCTGATGTGGATGCGTGTAAAAATATCCTTCCTGCTGGATTCTCTATGTTAATTGAACTCAAAGCCGGATGCATTCATCAGGTTCATTATTGCAATAATAGCATCAAATCAACATTGCTAATACACCCACTTTGCCCTAAAATGGAGTTTGTTTTAAAAATTATAAACTTCATGATTAATTTATGTTTTTTTGTTTTTCTTGTGAATGCTGCTTATATGATGCTATGTACCTGTGATGCTACTGCAGATTACTTTTTCATTGCACCTGTGCATATGTGTATTTGTTCATTTGACAATAAACTCAAATTTGACTTCCATATACTATTGTCAAAGCAATTCCTATCATGGCTGCGAAAGCAACTCATGGTCGAAATGTGCAAGTGTGCATTACCCATCAAATTTGATAACAACCAGCAACAATAGCATCTAAACAACTGGAACATAATTGGTCACAGGAGAATAGGATTGGGGGAAAAAAATCGGCCAAGATTGAATGACAGAGCAGACTTGATGGGCCAAATAGCCTAATTCTACGTCCTATATCTTATGATCTTACAACATTCTCTCACTCTGTTAAAGATCATTTATTTTCTTGTGAAAACAAATTCTCATAATAACTTTCTATCTCTGTTTTGTAAAATTTAAAACCAACATCTTATTTGTGAAGTTAGAAATCATTCCTTCCTGTATTGTGGAGGAGGAGAAGATGGTGGCGCGATGCACTGCGTAGCGGCCACTCCAGTGAATGATATCTGTTATCTGTCAAGTAGGGTGCCGGGCACAATCCTGATTTGATGGAGACAGATGTGAGAGCATGGAGGAACATCTGGAGAAACTTCTGAAAGGCCTGCTTCGCTGCCGCTGCTGCTGCGTAATCCAGAATCTCCGGAGGAGAAGGCCCCGAGTCCTCGGCTTTGCTTGTTGCTCGGCGGCCGGGGTGGGGTGGAAGCGCTCGGCGGAGGATGGTGCTCAGGAGGCTGTATTGGAGGGGCTGGTCGGAGGCTCGAAGTTTTCGGACGGAGCCAGAGCCGGCTGTGGTCGGGTGCTTTCAATGCATCGGCAAGTTGTCGGCGCCTAGAGGTTTATGGCAGGGAGAGGTTCTCCCTTTTGCCGCCTGCCATTGGGACTATCAGGAGTCAACTGGAACTTTGAGACTTTTTTTTTACCATGCCCATGGTCTGCTCTTTATCAAATTATGGTATTGTTTTGCACTGCTGTAACTATATGTTATAATTATGTGGTTTTATCAGTGTTAGTCTTTGGTTTGTCCTGGTTTTTTTATGGTATCACTCTGGAGGAACATTGTATCATTTCTTAATGCATGCATTTCTAAATGACAATAAACGAGGACTGAGTGTCCTCATAAACTAATCTAATCTAATCTGTAAGAATTTAGCAAGAACTTAATGGAAAACCTACCGCTTCAAAAGATGTAAAGCCTGTTGTGAAGAAATAATCTTAGCAAAACAGCTGTCCATGAAATCATCAATCAGGCTCTGAAATGTTAAAATAAGAAGTTGAATTCTAGTTATTTCTCCTTATAATATTTCTACAAAGCATCTAAGAGTTATGGCACCCTTATTCTATTTAATTTAAACAGACTTATTTTGTATTCATCCCTCCAAATAAGTTTTGTCAACTTTCTCTTCTGTCCCACATCCCACAATGCTTCATACAAAGAGCATGATACACATGGAGTACAGTAGCCCTGAGGTTTAGTTACCACATGAGCATTCTTGCACCTTCAGTTTTCAGCTACCATCATTTGGTATCAGTCAGGAAGAATCAGTGTAAAAACAAACATAGGAGTATATTCCAAATTACAGAAGAATTGTAAAAAGGTAAAATTGAATGCTCTCCATCTGATTGCATATAGTATTGAAAATTATTTTTATTCAGTTCTCAGATTCCAGCCTGGCCAGTATTTATTGTCCATTTCCAGATCCCTACAAGTGGGTGGTGAGCTGCCTTGTGAGCAGCTCTGATTAAGGATCTTGGCGTGAAATATCAGCTCTTTATTCCTTTCCACAGATGTTGCCTGCCTTGCTGAGTCTCTCCAGCACTGTGTGTGATATTCTTAAACAGCTGGTGGCTGGTGATGGGGACCATGACATTTACCTAGGGGCCAGGTAGGACAAGCACTTCCAAAGCAGGATAGCATGCAACTCAGAAGCACCTTTCTTTTTAATGATCTCTCTTCTCCATGTCTAGTGATAGACTATCTACTGATATCTTTTATAAACTTACTGACCATCACAGCGATCTTGTCACTTGTTAAAATGCTATTCCCTTTTCTCAGTCCCTCCATCTTTGCCACATCTGTTCTCTGGATGAGGCTTTCCATTCCAGAATATCTGAGATGTCCTCCTCCTTCAAAGAATAGGTAGGAAAACATCGACACTGTCCTCATCTGCATCTCATCCATTTCCTGTACACCCTACCACAGCCATATGAGGGATAGAGTTCTCTTTGTTCTTACCTACCAGCCCAACAAGCCTCCATATCCAGCCCATCATTCCGTAACTTCTGCCATTTTCAACAAGATCCTACACATCTTTCCCTTCCCCTCCCCGACTCTCCACTTCCCATTGGGATTGCTCTCTGCATGGTTTCCTTGTCCACTCAACCCTCACCACTGATCTCCTGCCTAGAACTTTTCCCTGTAAGTGGGTTAAGAACTACATGTGCGGCTATGTCTCCCTTCTCATCACCATTCAGGGCCCCAAACATCCTATCAGGTGAGGCGATACTTCATCTGGACGTGTGTCAGGGTGATCTTTTCCAAGTCTGGCCTCCTACCACATTGGTGAGGTCCGACATAGATTGAGCAACTACTTTGTTAAGCACCCTCATTCCATCGGCCACACAAGGTGGAATTTCCTGATGGCCACCTATTTCAATTTGACTTCCCACTCCCTTACCAACCTGTTCATCCATGGCCTCCTCTGCTGTCATGATAAGGCCACTCTCAGGTTGAAGGAGCAACATCTTATACTAGTGGTCACCAACCGGTCGATCGTGATCGACCGGTCGATCTTTGAGACTTTCCCAGTAGATCCCGAAAAGAAATGAAAAATGCAGAAAAGACCGGAAGTAAAACCCCGCAACCCCGGAAACAACCTCTCTTTACAAACAGCGGGAGTATTGCTATATTACCATTATCCTCATTGGTGTTAAATTATCTTTATAATGCTCACATTACAACGCTTCTCCCCCTTTAAATTCCAACATTCCCCAAATGTAAAAGAACTGGGAAACAAAAAACAGTGGTGTCAGTAGCTTGCGTACTCCTGAAACTTAGGCTACATCCACACTAGACCAGATAATTTTGAAAACGCCGGTTTTGCGTAAAAACAATAGGCGTCCACACCAGGTGTTTTTAAAAATATCTCCGTCCACATTAGAACGGATCTTTGGGCAAATCTCCTCCTACTGGGCATGCACAGGACACACAGAAAACAAGCGAAGAGGAAATGGTATACTTGGTGCACGTTTGTCCAGTTACAGACTAGAAAAACTTAAAAGGAATTGCTGTTGGCTTTCACACAGGCGGACTTAAAACTAAAAAAAACAAGTACTGGAGCGTATGGAGGCAACCGACAGGGAGTTCACGGACAGTCTGACCCGGCTGACAGTGAACATTGAAAAACTGACTAACTCTGTTGCATTAATAAAGCGCCTTGTTAAATGTATAAAACGTCTGCATTAGTGTTATCTTGTATTTCCATACAATGTTACATTAGGCTGTTGCACATTATTGTCAGAGAAGTACTTGCATAAATAGGTAAACCACCTTCATACAAGCAAGGACAGAAAACAGGGCAAAGTGACTATACTTATTTATTCAGTAAGCTGTAAGTCAAAGTATTTGGTGAGTACATTTCTAACTCTTCCAGTTTCAGTCTCATTGCCGTCTGTTCTGAAATTTTTAGGTTGTGTGGGGGTTGCGTTCAAGAAAACAATGAAATGCTGCACTGCCGCCATCTGTTCCGGCACATCATGACAGCGTTTTTAAAAATATCTGTTTACCCCATCCACACTGCTCTGCACAACTGGCGTTTTCAAATTTACACACTCTGGAAGGCGTTTTAGAAAATACCCATTTTTGGGGGAGGAAAACACCGTTTCAGTGTGGATGGAGGGTCAAAACGAAGAGCCTAAGGCTACGTCCACACTAGGCCAGATAAATCCATAACCGAAGCCTTTTCACTTCGTTTTGATCCTCCGTCCACGCTGAAATGGCGTTTTCCTCCCCCAAAAACAACACTCTCCAGAGTGTTTAAATCTGAAAACGTCAGTTGGCCGTTGTAGTGTGTACGGGGTAACCGACTAATTTTAAAACCGCTGTCATGACGTGTCGGAACAGATGGTAGCGGCAGCGCGGTATTTCATTGTTTTCTTGAACACAACCTCCAACACCAGAACAATATCTGACAATAGATGTGTAACAGCCTAATGTAACATTGTATGGAAATACAAGATAACACTGATGCAGACATGTTTTATACATTTAACAAGGTGCTTTATTAATGTATTGCTTGTGTAAACATTCAATATATGCAATTGTCACTTTTGTCCAGTAACTCGTTTTATTGCACATGTTAAATACAGCAAAATAATACACAAAGACATGGAAAAAGTAAAGGGAAACAAATGAGGTAACAGCAAATTTCACTTTTGCCCAGTAACAAGCCTTATTGAATTTAGTTGTAGCTGTCGTCCCTTTCATTGGTGAAGAGACTATGGCTGTAGGAAATGTTTCTGGACAAACGCACACCAAGTCTTTCGTTTGGCAATTTCCTTTTAAGTTTCCGCGCACAAAGTATACCGTTTTCTCTTCGCTTGTTTTCTGTGTGTCCTGCGCATGCCCAGTAGGAGGTGATTCACCCAAATATCTGTTTTAATGTGGACGCAGGCATTTTCAAAAACTCCTGGTATGGACGCCTATCGTTTTTACCTGAAACCGGCGTTTTCAAAATTATCCGGTCAGGTGCGGACGTAGCCTCAGACTGGCTGTCTGTAGTTATGAGTCAAATTTCAGGGAACTAGCAGAAAGTATTCAGCTCCAGTCATCACACTGAGTGCAACAGTCAATTTTTATTCCTTTATTTTTCGTGTTGAAATAAAATTAAATAATGATACATAGAATTAAAGGTGTTGTAATGTGTACATTATAAAAGTAAGTAATACTAATTAGGATAATGGTAATACAGAAATACTCCCAATGTTTGTAAAGAGAGGTTGTTTCCAGGGCTGCGGGGTTTTACGTCTTTTCTACCCGGTGCGCATGCGTGTGTCCAGGTCAATCTTGCCTTTCACTAAGGCCAAGGTAGGGGATCTTGGGCTTAAAAAGGTTGGCGACCACTATCTTATACTGCCACAGTAGAAACCCAGCTCATAGCATGAACATCTACAGTACTTCATTTTTTGGTAATTTCTCCCCCTCCTCCGCCTCTCTTTTTCCATTCCCCGTTCTATCTTCCCTCTTACCCCTTCTCCTTATCTGCCCATCACCTCCCTTTGGTGTCCTTCCTCCTTTCCATTCTCCCATAGTCCACTCTCTTCCCCTATCAGATTCTCTCTCTTTCAGGTCTTCCACCTATAACCTTCCAGCTTCTTACTTCATCCCCCCTCCCCTTGCTCTCCCCTCACCTGGTTCCACCTATCACGTTATCTTAAATTCATTCACCTCTCCCATTTTCTTATTCTGGCTTCTTCCCCTTCCTTTCCAATCCTGATGAAGAGTCTCAGCTTGAAATACCGAATGTTTGTTCCTCTCCATAGATACTGCCCGACTTGCTAGACTACAGTCTATTCTGTACACGCTATATTTGCAGCCACTGTGATGTCTATTAAGGGAGTTGATGGGGTAGCTATTAGGTATATTGCTACATCATGGACGGTGTTGCAGTTCTTTGCAGCTGTACTAATTTAGGCAAGTGAGATGATTCCATCAGGCTCCTGATTTGTGCATTGTAGTTAAATAAAAGGCTTTGGGTGTAAGTCCTGATGAAGGGTCTTGCCCAAAATGTTATTTGTTTAATCTTTCCATAGATGCTGCCTGGCCTGCTGAGTTCCTCCAGCATTTTGTATGTGTTCCTAAGTTTACCATTCATCCCATCCCACCCAATATCAGCCCTCACTGGAAAGCTTTCCAAACTGAACCCAGGTTCCTAAGCTATGGAGAAAATATTATTATTGCCTTTACCCTACACATTGCCCCTTCAGTCCCGAATGGGCACCACTTTTTCCCCAGGTCACCTTCTCACTCTTAATATGCTTAAACAAGGCTCTGAGATTTTCTATAATTTGTCAATGATATTTCCTGGCCTATCTTTACTCTTCTCATTTCTTTCTGACACATTTCCCTATATTCTCTATAATCCTGAAGGACATCTTCTATTTTCAGCCCTCTACACTTACCATATGCTTCCATTTTTGTCCTTAACCAAACACTTTTTGTCCCTTGACATCTAATGTTCTCTGGACTTACCATTATTGACTTTCACCCAAAAGGAAAAAGTTAGCCCTGAACTCTGACTATTTCCCTTTGAAAAGACTACCACATGTCATATGTAGATTTACTCGCAAGAAATAGATACACTCCCAATCTATGTTTGCCAAGTCCTGTCAAAAGATGTTGAAATTGTCCTTGCCCCAACACAGAGCCTTAATTTCCAAACCCTCATTATCACTTTACAAAATTACCTGGAAACTTACAACATTATGATCACCATCCCCAAAATGCTAACTCACTGACACTTCAACCACTTGTCTAGCTTTATTCTCTCATGTTTGGTCTAGCACTGACACATCCCTCGTCAGGCTAAAATTACTGGCACAAAATACTCTCCTAAATGCTCTTTAAAAATCCTTTCACTTGAAAGTGAAATCAGTTAATACTCAGGAAGTAGAAATCCCCTACTACTACAACATTTTTATTGTTCATATGTTTCTATTTTCTTATTCTGGTAATGTGCTAGGATAAAAGGTTCTCTTTGCAATCCTTTAGCTGATGAGGTAATCTGATAATATAGAGTCATAGAACACTACAGCACAAAGGCAGGCCTTTCACCCTATCTAGACCATGCTGATCTATTAAACTGCTAGTGCCATTGACCTGCACCAGCACCATAGCCCTCCAAACTCCACTCTTCCTATACCTATCCAAATTTGTCTTAAATGTTGAAATCAAACTCACATCCACTTCTGCTGACAGCTCGTTCGACACTCTCACCTCCCGCTGAGCAAAGAAGTTTCCTCTCATGTTGCCCTGAAACATTTCACCTTTTACCCTTAACCCATGACATCTAGTTCTAGTCTCACCCAATCTCAATGGAATGTTTGCTTGATTTTACCATCTGTACCCATCATAATTTTGAATACCTCTATCAAATCTCCCCACTTTCTTGCACATTCTAGAGAATAAAGTCCTAACCTTTCCAGCTTTTCCTTATAATTCAGTTCCTCAGGTATTGGCAACACCCTTACACTTTTTTTACACCCTTCTCAAACTTATTGGCATTGTTCCTGTAGATAGGTGACCAAAACTGCACACAATAGTCCAAATTAGACCTCACCAATACCATATACAACTTCAGCATAATATTCCAACTCCTATATTCAATACCTTGATTTTTGAAGGCCAATGTGCCAAAAGCTCTCTTTATGACCCTACCTACCTGTATAGCCACTTTCAAGGAAATATGAAATCGTATTCCAAGATCCCTTTGTTCTACCACACTCCTCAGTGCCCTATCGCTCACCATGTAAGTCCTACTCTGGTTTACCTTCCCAAAGTGCAATACTTCACACTTGTCTGCATTAAATTCCACCTACCATTTTTCAGCCTATTTTTCCAGCTGGTCTAGATCCCACTGCAAGCTTTGATAGTCTTCCTTGCTGTCCACTACACCTCAAGCTTGATGTCATCTGCTGATCCAGATTACCACGTCATCATCCATATCATTGACATAGATGGCAAACAACAGACTCTGCACTGATCCCTGTGGCACACCACTAGTCACAGGCCTCCAAAGAGGCAATCATCTACTACCACTCTGACTTCTCCCATGAAGCCAGTGTCCAATCCAATTTACTACCTCATCTTGAATGCCAAGCAACTGAACCTTCTTGACCAATCTCTCATCTGGGACCTTGTCAAAAGCCTTGCAAAAGTCTAAGTAGACAACATCCACTGTCTTTCTTTCATCATTTTTGCTGGTGACTTCCTTGAAAAACTCAGAAAGACTTACCATGCATAAAGCCATGTTCAGTAACCCTAAGCAGTACCTGTCTATCCAAATACTTGTATATCCAATCCCTTAGAATACCTTCCAATAACTTGTCCACTACTGATGTCAGGCTCATTGGCCTATAATATCCTAGATTATTCTTAGAGCCTTTCTTAAACAACAGAATGACATTAGTTATTCTACAATCCACCAACACCTCCGTGTTGGCTAAAGACATTTTAAATATCTCTTCTAGAGCCGCTACAATTTCTACACTAGCCTCCCACAAGGTCCAAAGGTAACATCTCATCAGGCCCTGGGGATTTACCCACTTTATTTTTCCTCAGGACAGCAAATACCTCTTCCTCTGAAATCTGTTTAAATGTCCATGACCTCCCTGTTGTTTTCCCTCACCTCTATAGACTCTGACTGTCTCCCGAGTAAATAAAGGTGCAAAAAATACATTGAAGATCTCCTCCATTCTTTCAGTTCCATCCACAGATGATCACTCTGATCTTTCAGAGGACCAGCTTTGTCCTTTGCCATCCATTTGCTTAAAGAAAAATCTTAAAATCTGTGGAATCCCTTGGGATTCTCTTTCACCTTTCTGCTAGAGCAACCTCATATCTTCAGGAGCAAACCAGCCCTACTATACAGGTCCCATCTTCCCTGGAAAAAACCCAATGATCCAAAAATCTGAAGCCCTCCCTCCCTCCCTCTGACCTCTGGCTCATGAGGCTTCAATGAGGAGAGGCAAAACCTGAAGTCCCCTTCACAGAATGGCTGCTCCACTTAAACCTACCTTGTTTTTACTGGTCCTTACCAAGAGCCTAATTATGCTCAGTCCAACATCCCAGGAACTGAGGCGTGCAACATGTCCCAACTGCCCCACTCATTTCTTTTGAACTCTCTCCTGCTACGCAATCCAAAGTCTGTTCAGGCTTTGCATGTAGAATAGATTTTGTGTGGATCTTACTCCTCCAAATGACAGTTAGCACTGTACTGAATGCATTTAAAATCAAATCAAATACCAATTAGGTGTGAGGTGATGTGTTTTGGGAAGTAGAACAGGTGTAGGACATACCCAGTAAATGGTTCAGCAATAAGGAATGTTAATGACCCAAGTCCATAATTCCCTGAAAGTGCCAACACAGGTCAGTGAATAGGAGGCATACTTATCTTGGTACGTATAGGAATAAACTGTTTGTGCTGCGACAATATGTTGCAACTTTACAAAACACAAGTTATGCCAAGCTTGGAGTACTGTGTGCCATTCGAGTTGCCACACTGTAGGAAGGATGCTTCCAGTCCTCGATATGTTTCCTCCACTGCAGGACTTCAAATTATGGGGAAAGAGTGTACAGATGGGGCTTGTTTCTCCTGGACCAAAGCAGACTTGGGGTGAAGCAATGGAAGTTTATGAGAGACTTTGACTTGATATTATCAAAATCTTTTTTCCTGTGTGAGGGATCTGAACAAGACTGCACAGTTTTAAGGTGAGAAATAGGTGATTTAAAAGGAACCTCAGGGGAAAGTTGTTTTTTTTTACAGAGTGATTAGTATCTGGAGGAACTCAGGTCAAGCTGCACCTATGGAAAAGGAGTAAACAGGTCAAGCGAGGAGAAATTACTAAAAATTGAAGAAATCGATGTTCATGCTGTCAGGCTGGGGGCTATCAAGACAGCAGACAAGGTGTTGCTCCTTCAACCTGAGAGTGGTCTCATCATGGCTGTACAGGAAGCTGTAACTGATGTGTCAGAATAGGAATGGGGAGTAGAATTAAAGTAGTTGGCCACCAGAAAATCCTCCCTGGAGTGAAGATGATTGACTCAGCAGTTCACTTATCTACAGTATGTCATGTCTCACTAATGTAAAGAAATCTACGCCTGGAACACTGGATACAGTAGATGACCCCAATAGACTTGCAGGTGAGCTGTTGCCTTACCTGGAAGGACTGTTTGAGGCCCTAAATGGTGGAGAGAGAGGAGGTGAATGAGCAAGCATTATGCTTGTGCTGCTTGCAGGGATAAGTGCCAGGAGGGAGATCAGTGGGAAAGGACAAATGGGAAAGGGAATCACAGAGAGAGCAATCCCTACAGAAAGTGGAGAGGAGTGGGGACGTAAAGGTGTGTTTACTGGATGTGGAGGCTCGTGTGATTGTAGGTTAAGGACAAGAGGAACTCTATCCCTGTTATTCTGGCGGGAAGATGGGATGAGGGCAAATGTCTGGGAATAGAGTAGATGGAGGTGAGGGCAATATCTATGGTAAAGGAAGGGAAACACCGTTCTCTGAAAGAGGACATCTCTGATGCTCTGGAAAGTCTCATCCTGAGACAGATGTGATAGGGATGGAGGAACTGAGAAAAGGGAAAGACATTTTTACAAGTGACATGTTGGGAAGAGGTACAGCCAAGGTAGCTGTAAAAATCAGTAGGATTATAAAATAGTTTTTGTCTGTTTCCAGAGATGGAGACAGAGATCAAGAAAGGGGAGAGAGAGGAAATGGACCAAGTGAATTTCAGGGCAGGAACGCATGAAGCAACACCAATACAATTGTTAGAAAGAGTTCAGAGCATCACTAGTACTGATAATTCCATATTTGGAAAATCGACTGTTTCATATTGCCAGTGAGAAGGCAGGCATAACTGGGGCCAATTCCTCCTCCTCTCCCAAACTTACTCTGGCTTCTTCCCCCTTCCTTTCCAATCCTGATGAAAGATCTCAACCCAAAACATTGACTCTTTATTCCTCTCCATGAATCCTGCCTGACCTGTATTTGGTGTGTGTTACTCTGGGTTTCCAGCATCTGCAGAATCTCTTGTGTTTATGATTGGTATCTGGAATGTGCTGCCACAGGGTTGATGGAATCAGGTACAAGTACTATGTGTAAAGGGCCTTTAGACATAGACTTAAGCAGACAAGGCAAAGAAGGATATTGTCCCAATGTGGGCAAATGATGTTAGTGTAGATAAGCAAAAAGGTCAGCATGGATCTGGTGGGCTGTGGGACTATTTCCATGTTATACAACTCCATAAATGATCTTGTATCACTCTAATTTTTACCCCAACTGCAAATACTTCAATCATTGTATAATCAAAATCTAAAAATCAAAATCTATAAATCAAAAAATGTTAGATGATGCTGGCAGCCAAAGCAAAAACAGAAAATATACTATATAACATAAAATACCATCACTGGGTTCCGGCAAACTAGCAACAGAGGAGCTGAAGGCAGTGTGGACAGGGCCAATGACCTTAACCTGTTCTTTACCAGATTTGACATTGTGGCCACTGCCCATCCCCCACATGAGTCATCTGTTGTCGGCCCCCAACCAACACATATTCCACTCTCCCCTCCTACCCCTCCTCACAGTCCCCCACCCTGCTCTCATGACTATACCCCTTCCCCACACAAAACCACCACGGCGGGCTTCACAGCTGAACAGATGAGAAGACAGCTGAAACGTCTCAACCCAAGCAAGGCTGCAGGACTGGATGGTGTCAGTACCAGGGTGCTCAAAGCCTGTGCCCCTCAGCTATGTGGAGTACTTCACCATGTATTCAACCTGAGCCTGAGGCTCCGGAGGGTTCCTGTACTGTGGAAAACGTCCTGCCTCGTCCCTGTGCCGAAGACACCGCGCCCCAGTGGCCTCAATGACTACAGACCGGTGGCATTGACCTCCCACATCATGAAGGCCCTGGAGAGACTCGTTCTGGAGCTGCTCTAGCCTATGGTCAGGCCACACTTAGATCCCCTCCAGTTCGCCTACCAGCCCCGACTAGGAGTTGAGGATGCCATCGTCTACCTGCTGAACCGTATCTATGCTCACCTGGACAAGCCAGAGAGCACTGTGATGGTCATGTTTTTTGACTTCTCCAGTGCGTTCAACACTATCCGCCCTGCTCTGCTGGAGGAGAAGCTGACAGCAATGCAGGTGGATGCTTCCCTGGTATCATGGATTCTTAACTACCTGACTGGCAGACCACAGTACATGTGCTTGCAACATTGTGTGTCCGACAGAGTGATCAGCAGCACTGGGGCTCCACAGGGGACTGTCTTGTCTCCCTTTCTCTTCACCATTTATACCTCAGACTTCAACTACTGCACAGAGTCTTGCCATCTTCAGAAGTTTTCGGATGACTCTGCCATAGTTGGAAGCATCAGCAAGGGAGGTGAGGCTGAGTACAGGGCTACAGTAGGAAACTTTGTCACATGATGTGAGCAGAATTATCTGCAGCTTAATGTGAAAAAGACTAAGGAGCTGGTGGTAGACCTGAGGAGAGCTAAGGTACCGGTGACCCCTGTTTCCATCCAGGGAGTCAGTGTGGACATGGTGGAGGATTACAAATACCTGGGGATATGAACTGACAATAAACTGGACTGGTCAAAGAACACTGAGGCTGTCTACAAGAAGGGTCAGGGCCGTCTCTATTTCCTGAGGAGACTGAGGTCCTTTAACATCTGTCGGACGATGCTGAGGATGTTCTATGAGTCTGTGGTGGCCAGTGCTATCATGTTTGCTGTTGTGTGCTGGGGCAGCAGGCTGAGGGTAGCAGACACCAACAGAATCAACAATCTCATTCGTAAGGCCAGTGATGTTGTGGGGATGGAACTGGACTCTCTCACGGTGGTGTCTGAAAAGAGGATGCTGACTAAGTTGCATGCCATCTTGGTCAATGTCTCCCATCCACTACATAATGTACTGGGTGGGCACAGGAGTACATTCAGTCAGAGACTCATTCCACCGAGATGCAGCACAGAGCGTCATAGGAAGTCATTCCTGCCTGTGGCCATCAAACTTTACAACTCCTCCCTTGGAGGGTCAGACACCCTGAGCCAATAGGCTGGTCCTGGATTTATTTCATAATCTACTGGCATAATTTATATATTACTATTTAACTATTTATGGTTCTATTACTATTTATTATTTATGGCGCAACTGTAACGAAAACCAATTTCCCCGGGGATCAATAAAGTATGATTATGACTATATAAAAGAGCACAGCATAAGAACAGGCCCTTCAAGCCCACAATCTCCATTGGATGTTCCTGATGTAATTCGTCAATATTGATGAAACCAAGCTGAGACCATCTTACACGACATCCATGCCCTGTCCACAGTGGCCATCTTGACCTCTCAGTTGCATGCCATTTCCCACACTGATCTCCCAGACTTCAGCTCTCTCCACTGTCAGAGTGAGCTTGGGTGGGTTGCTGAAACCCAATGATATGAATAGTGAATTTTCCAGATTCAGGTAACCTTCACTCCTTTCTGTCTCGGGGTGGCATCCACAGACAACCCCCCAGCCGCCACCCCCACTGTTACATTCAGTTTCATTCCCTACTTCTATCTGATTCACTCTGCCCCTCATTCCTGCGTTATCTAGTTCCACTTATATCTTTTTTTTAAATCAGATTCCAGCATCTGCAGCCTTTTGTTTCTACTAATCACTTTCTAGTCTTGAGTTGTGGGCATGTTACGTCGATGCCAATACTGTGGCAACACCTGTGGGCTGCTCCCAGCACAATCCTCTGTTTATGGACTGTTTGTCCCACTCCCATCAGGGAAGAGGTTATGTGGCATCCATGTCAGGACCACTAGACTGAAAACAGTTACGTCCCCCAAGCCATCAGGCTGATCAACCTCCCCCACCCAGTAACTGCCTCCACCACCACTACATGCAAATCACCTAGCATCTCTTTATGTATATACAATCAGTAGATCTATATTATCATTATTTGTACATTGTGTTTTATAGGATTGCTTTTATATTTATATTTCTCTTTCTTTGGTTTTTTTGTTGTGTTCTTTATGCTTATTGTGTTTTTACACTGCATTGGAGCTGAAGTAACAATCTCATTTACACTTCTGTACTGAACAGTGACAATAAACAATCTTGAATCTTCATCTAATCTTTGACAACCTTCCTCACTATCCACAACTCCACCAATTTTCATATAATTAGCAAGGTTACATTGGCTATTCCCACTCCTCTGAGACCTCAACTGTAGTTAAAGAGGATACAATGATTTTTGCCAAGGTCCCAGCAATTTTCTCTCTTGTCCTGGGAACTAAACCGCAATAATGTTACTCAAAAACCCAACACCTGCTCCTTCATGACATCAACATGCCCTAGAATATCAGCATAGCCTTCCCTGATCTCACTATCCTCCATGCCCTCGAGATGGTGTCTACCAAACTGAAGTACTCATTTAGTATTTCACCCACTCCCACTGGCTCCAGGCAAAGTGCCTTCCTTTGCTCCCTCTCATTCACCTCCTGCTTTTAAAGAAAATATAAAATGCTGGAAATATTCCGAGCAGGCAGCACATTAAATTGATGACCTTTCATTTACAGATCTTTCATGTACTCAGTAACTGATAATACATAATTCTCTGACTGACATTATCTGCCATAATAGATTCCTCTGAAATGGACAAGAGATCAGCCTGAGACTAAACCTTATTTCTCAAATTTTTATTCAGGAAATTACTCCACTTTTTGAACTTTGAATTCAAGGTTAGTAATCTAACTTCTTGACATGCATATGACAGTAACTAGGAGATAATAGTCACCAAAGAATTTAAAAAATGATAGGAGTGGTACAGAGGCGAGTGTGGATTTAACTTATCAAGGAAAAAATGGTTATAATCTCAGAGAGTATATTTGCAATAACTTCTGTTACCTCTAAATCAGATATCTGTTTCATAAATACCGCATGGTCTGCATTAAACTCCTTTTTACGAGGGTCCAGAATGTCATAATGGCTCTTCTTCAGATTCAAACAAATATTGTGGAATTTAATTGCCAGGATCTCTATTCCTTCAATTGTGGAATGTTGCAATGCTGAAAAGGTCTTCACTGTGTTAACCATTGCAGTGATCTGCAATGTCAATGAGATAAGAATTATTTAATATGTACTCCACAGCAGTCCATTCATTTGACTGAAATGATATAATTAACTAAATTTATTATTTTTGTTGATGAAAATTCACAGAATCACAGTAACGGAAGCTACTGAGTACAATGGTGATTCACAACAAGAATAGCCCAGTGAGTCCCACTTCCCTGTCTGCTCCCCACAGCCCTTCATGGTTTTCCCCTTTTTAAGTATTTCAAGATCGCAGATAGCTGCAGTATTGAAGGAAGCCACTTGACAACTAGGTCACAGTCAAAGTTCTATAAAATAGAAACAGACCATTCGGCCCACCACATCTACACTGACCATCATGCCTATCTATACTAATCCCATTTGTCTTATTGATTCCATATCCCTTTATGCTCTGAATTCGTCTAGTAACAGCAGCCCAGCTAGTTCTACTCTACAGAAAAAAAGACCAGCTACAGAATGTAGTTACCTTTGTTGGAAAGGATTATTGTTCCTTGCAGGTTTATGAGGATATGCTACTGTTATTATTTTTCTTTAAAGGGGGAAGATGTGCGCATAATAAAGAACTTCAGTTCCCAGTGGCCAATGCGAACAGTTCAGCAGGAACCAGAAGCTACAATGATGAAAGGGTCGCACATGCTCAGTGTTGAAGAGGAGTTTTGTAATAAGATGTTCCAGAGTAAAGCTACGCCAAGTTTGTCTTTATCAAGAACAAACATAACAGAAGACACTGGTAGTATGCCGGAAGTACGAGTGTGGCAAGGGGCAGAAGGGAGTGCAGCTGCTCTTACCAGGGAGATGGTGCTTGGGAAACAGAAAGATCTGAAGGTAGATAAGTCACCTAGAGCTAATGGATTACACACCCCAGGGTTCTGAAAGAGGTAGCTGAAGAGATTGTGGAGGGCATTAGTAATAATCTTGCAAGAATCAATAGATCCTGGCATGGCTGCAAAGGATTGGAAAATTGCAAGTATCACTCCACTCTTCAAGATGGGAAGAAGGTAGAAGAAAGGTAACTATATGCTCATTAGCCTGACCTCAGTGGTTGGGAAGATGTTGCAGTCGATTGCTAAGGATGTGGTTTCAGGTTATTTGGAGGCACATGACAAAATAGGCTGTAGTCAGCATTGTTTCCCTAAGGGAAAATCTTGCCTGACAAATCGGTTAGAATTCTTTAAAGAAATAACAAGCAGGATAGATAAAGGAGAATCAATGGATGTTCTGTACTTGAATTTTTAGGCGGCCTTTGACAAGGTGCCACACGTAAGGCTGCTAAACAAAATAAGAGCCCAGGGTATTACTTGAAAAATACTAGCATGGATAAAGCATTGGTTGATTGGCAGGTGGCAAAGAGAGAGAATAAAGTAATCCTTTACAAACTGGCTGCCAGTAACTCGTAGTGTTCCACAGGGGTCTGTGTTGGGACCACTTCTTTTTACGTCATACATCAATGATTTGGATGATAGAATTGAAATGACTTAAATTGACCTTATTTCTTATATCCTTCACATACATGAGGAGTAAAAATCTTTACATTATGTCTCTGTCTAAATGTGCAATTTATAGTAATTTGTAATAAATAGTATGTACAACAGAACAGTCAACATAGCCTAGAAATACAATTGTATCAGCATGAATTAATGAGTTTGATGGTCTGGTGGAAGAAACTGTCCCGGAGTATATTGGCACTGTTTTTATGCTGCGGTACTGTTTCCCAGATGGTAGCAGCTGGCTCTAATGGCTCTGTGGCCAAGTTTGCAGATGATACAAAAATAGGTGGAGGGGCAGGTAGTGTTAGGAAGCATGGAGGCTGAAGAAGGACTTAAACCGATTAGGAGAATGGGCAAAGAAGTGGCAGATAAAACACAGTGTCATGAAGTGCCTGATCATGCATTTTGGTGGAAGAAATAAAAGCATAGACTATTCCCTAAATGGGGAGAAAATTCTAATTGAGAGTCCTCTTGCAGGATTCCCTGAAGGTTAATTTGCAGGTTGAATCAGTGGTGTGGAAGGTGAATACAATATTAGCATTCATTTGAAGAGGACTAGAATATAGAAGCAAGGTTGTAATACTGAGGCTTTACAAGGCTGAGGCCTCACTTGGAGTATTTTGTGCAGTTTTGGGCCCTTTGTTTAAGAAAGGTTCTGCTGACATTGGAGGGGGTTCAGAGGAGGTTCACAAAAGTGATTCTGGAAATGAAAGGGTTATAATATGAACAGCAATTGAAAGATCTGAAGCTGTACTCACTGGAATTTAGAAGAATGGGGGGGGGGAATCTTATTGAAACCTATCAAATATTGAAAGGCCTAGACAGAGTGGATGTGAGGAGGATGTTTCCTTTGGTGGGGGAGTCTAGGATCAGAGGACACAGCCTCAAAGAGGGACATCCATTTAGAACAGAGGTGAGGAGGAATTTCTTTCGCCAGAGGGTGGCGAATCTGCGGAATTCATTGCCACAGGCAGCTAAGGAGGCCAGGTTACTGGATGTATTTAAGGCAGAAGATGATAGGTTCTAGATTAGTCAGAGTGCAAAAGGTTACGGGGAGAAGGGGGGAGAAGGCAGGAGAATGGGGTTGAGAGGGAAATGGCAAATCACACTCCAGGGGCTGAATGGCCTAATTCTTTTCCTATGTTTGATGGTCTTGTGGTCTTTACAAGACAAGGATAGGCTTCTCTCAAGGAATACCAGAATTCTCCAAGGCTTTTTGAGTTAAACTCTAATTGTAGTAAGCTTTTTTAATGAAATGCTAAATTTCAGTTAGACGTTATTGAAAATACAGGTGCAAATTTTTTCCCATCCAAGTTCATCGACGACCTGGAATCTATTGGGCTCCGTGGACCCCAGGTTCAGAACTCCTGATCTTGAAGTCTGTAAAGTTATTTGATCAGCTCAATATTTTTTGAATAATTTGGAAATAAAAAGCCTTATTATTCTCGGTTTCCAAAAGAAAACAGCCAACATCTAACATTTGGATTTTTTTTGAAAATACATTCCATGGTAGGGAGATAAATGTATCCAAGATGTTAAATAACTTATCTGAATGTGGAGGTAGGAGAAGCAAAAGTTCTCCTCGTGAGTAACATTAAAGTAACACATAGCCAAGTCCATGTCGCTCGTGACCTGTACCCACAGTCAAATATATTCATGGACAATAAACATCCCAACATCTCCTAAAAATTTCCAATGTTTACCCACCTCTACTTCCTTACCACTCCTCTTAATATCTTGAATATAAAACTTGGATCATTTTTCCCCAAAATTTCCAGGACCTGGGAAGTAAAGAACAGCCAGAAACAGCACTCTGATTCTAGGCCCAATTAAAGGAAGTTGATGTTAAGGTTTACTTTTCCAGAGGTGGCCTCCGGTGATTCTGTTAAGCACTGCTGGTTTGGTTGCCGCGCATTTGATGAACCTGACTTCAGCATGTACAGAACGTCTGCTATTCCTATGAAGCAGTAAATAATTCACTGAATAGCTAACTCCAATATATCTGCAGGGAGACAACTTGGTTTGTGACAGTAAAGTGAAAAATTTATGAAAGGTAATTATCATGATGGGAATTAAAGTTTGTATCTTTTTAAACTTGTTCCTTTGATCTTCAGTGAAATCTACAAAGGCTTCTGAAACATCAATGACAGAACATTAATTTGAAAGTTATTTAAAAGGACTCGGTAATTCTAAAACAGATGAAGTGAATGGTGAAGGTGATGCAATAAAACTCTGATCAAGTATTAAATAAACTTAAACAATGACAAACTAGCAGATTTTCCAAACTATCAGATGTAATTTCATTAATGCCCAACACATATTTAATTTATATTTTCTTCAAATATTGTACATCCAAATAAAATACTTTATGGTGAATTCCAGGTTTAAAGGGAGCATGGTAAACAGTGGAAGGAAATACAGAATCCGGGATACCGACAAGTGAAAGGGAACACAGGAAATGGGATCCAGCAGATGAATGAAGTGTCAGATGCCTAATACCATTCTTCTCAAGAAACTTCTTAAATTCTGCACTTGTGAAGTCCAGCCATATCACATCTGCTATCTGTGGTTGGTCAAGTTCTTTTTCTACCTTTTGGCCCGGGGCACGCGGCAGTGAGTGGGCCTTGTAAACCTTCAGCTGGCAGTTCTCCTTAAATGTGAACTTAACCACCGGACCACGGTATTCACCTGGATTTCAGTATTTCTGCCCGAGTTCTCCTAAATCCAGGCAGCGGAGCTTGGGTCTCATTGCTTCCTCCAGTTTTATTGCCAGTGTTAAAATGGGTAGGAGTTCAATGTAGTCCAGGAAGGGCATTTTCCATTGCAGCCATGATTCAGGGGCCCTTTTCGCCATAACTGTGCAACAAAATAGATTGGATGCTTCGAGTAGATCAGCTACTCTTTTGTTTTGATTCTCGTCACCAAGTGTTATGTATGCATGGAATGATAATGGAGTAGTATGATTAAATGTTTGTACTGAGTCACATTAGCAATGGTACACGCTGGGCAACTTAGTGTGGGAGCTATGAATGGGCCTGCCGAGGTGAAAGGCATGTGCACTTGAAAGCCCGTGCCCAAAAGAGAGTGCCTCCTGCACAGAGGCTCAGTTGATTCAAAGCCATCAATTGGCCACACGTGCATTTAGCACATTATTGCAATCGATCTGATATGGTACATCAACTTTGACAAAAACTAATGCTTTCAGATTAACTTGCACAAAATTTAAAATTCAAAAGAAAGATAAAGAAAAATTAAATAAAACCCATGTGAGAAAATAATCTGCCTAGCTTTTCCAGCATCTTGTATTTTTAACACAATTTACATTATACTGTATGTGTTTTCTCCGCAGAACATCTGTAGCATAATTGAAGAATTTCTGTGCCGTAAGAACTTTTTAAGGTACTAGTAGGCTTCGATCTCTTTTCCCACCAACTTTTCCTGATGACATGGTTTAACTAAATGAAATCATGTGTGAATTTATAATGTACATAGTGGGAAAGCATAGATAAGATTTTCACAAAGGGGAAGATCTGCATCTAATGGCTTTCCACGTGTCATTCTTTTGTATTAAGAAGGAGAGGAGATAAGTGGCCCACCTTGGAAACTTGCAGGGAAACAGACTGTACATCAGGAGTCAATTACTTTGATCAATGGCAAGTTGCATCGAGAATTGGAATAAGAGCTAATTATTTGGGAGATGAAGTTACAGTTGCAGCCAAGGGTTAAAAACTGTTTAAGATTATTAGATGCTGGAGGAACTCAGCAGGCCAAGCAGCATCTATGGAAAAGAGTAAACAGTCGACATTGGGTGTATTTAAGGCAGAGATTGATAGGTATCTGAGTAGCCAGGGCATCAAAGGTTATGGTGAGAAGGCGGGGGAGTGGGACTAAATGGGAGAATGGATCAGCTCATGATAAAATGGCGGAGCAGACTCGATGGGCCAAATGGCCGACTTCTGCTCCTTTGTCTTATGGTCTTATGGACATTTTCAGCCGAGACCCTTAAACAGAATTCCTGTTTAAGATTATTAGAGTACTAGGGCTTTAGAAGTGCATGATACTTTACTATAATCTTTACTGAATTTTCTATCACAATCTCATATTTTACAATATTTTATGCTAAATTATTTGCATCTCACTTTAGTTGTAGTGTTATATGTTACATTTTTTTCAAATAGAGTTCTGAGTTATGCTGTAGAATGAGTCTGGATTAGTTTTAATCCATTCAAAGAGGTTTAGATAGTAGGTAACGGCATATTAGTAATAACAAACTAAGGAGAATTTAGATAGTCCAGCAGAATAGGCAGGCATAACAGATGGACTACATAAAAGATTCATTTTGGCAGAAAGGATACAATGCAAACTAAAGGATCTAAAGTTCTAAAGGATGTGTGAGAGCAGAAGGATCTTCATAAAAAGGTGAATAAATATTTAAAAGTGGCAGGACATGCTGAGAAGCTGGTTAAAAGTATACGGGATCCATAAATAGAGGTGCAGAGTACAAAAGCAAGGAGATTAGTGTTTCAAAAAGGTTCAATGTAAATGAGCTACAAATGGAATATCCCATCTAATTCTGGTGATAACATTTTAGGGAGGATGTAAAGGTTGAATAGAAAATTCAATAAAGATTGGAAAGGTTTCAAAAAAGAAAAAGGAGGTATTTAAGCTATAAAACAGAATAGTTTCTAATACAATAAAGACTGCTGTGTTAAGAGACTGCCAGTCCAGTAATGAAGACTATTTATGAATACTACTGCTCATTGTAACCAGCTGAAAAAACTGAGCTCTTGCTCTGTTAAGATCAAGAAAAGTTCAGCTTTAACAATTGGGGATCAGAGAGTTGTTGTATAGTCCACATGGTGATAAGCAGAAAATAAATCCCATACCAGATACATAGAAAGCATCATGAAGACGTTTAGGCTTGTGGTTTCTATAAGACACTGCAAAGCCTGTCAGTAGAACCCAACTACAACACCAGATCTCAAAACATAGGCTTCTGACACAGTCTCGTTCAGTGCCCAATAGGAAATTCTGACAGCTTGGACATTACTACACTACCTATCTAGAAAATTTCTTTCACAAAGGCACCTTTGACCACAAGTCTGTCAGGTAGTGGTCAGTCACAAACATTCCACAGGTATTCTGAGCAGAATATCACATTCATTTGGCAGAATGTCTCATCACCAAAAACTACAACCTACTTGTTGGCAGTGAGAGGGACACACCCATCAGATCCTTGCTGCATAATCTGAATCTACTCTCAGTGCACAGTGCCCTCAGGACCTCTGTAATGAGCAGGAGACGATCGCTCACATCTTTCTGAGGTGCATTTGCAAGGGAGTTCTGGAAAAGTATGCAAGATTTCTTGTCAAGGTTCACCCTAGTAGATGCATAACAAGAGGTTATATCAAGACATACAAAAGTGCTGCTGTAAGAAGCACTTTGGTCTGCCCAAAACTTGTTGGTCTTCCAATACGAGATGATGGTACAGGTGTCCCCCGATTTTCGAATGTTCGCTTTATGAAACCTCACTGTTATGAAAGACCCACATTAGTACCCTGTTTTCGCTTTCAGAAGGTGTTTTCACTGTTATGAAAAAAAAGCAGCGCACGGGGAAAATCAGTGTGCAATAGAAGGCAGCGCGCCGTGCGCCCCGAGCAGCCGCTCTCCCCGGATTCGGAACGGCATTCTCGCCTGCATTGCTTAAACACGTGCCCGTGAGCAGCCATTTGCAAGATGAGTTCTAAGGTATTGGAAAAACCTAAAAGAGCTCGTAAGGGTGTTACACTTAGCGTAAAACTAGACATAATTAAGTGTTTTGAGCGTGGTGAATGAAGTAAGGACTAAGTGAGTTTGGCTTGTGGAAGCTGACCAACATGATGTTGAAGAGGTTTTGGCATCCCATGACCAAGAACTGATAGATGAAGAGCTGATGCAATTGGAAGAGGAAAGGATAACAATCGAAACCGAATGCAGTAGCAAACGGACAAAGTGACTGCGTGAGATTTTCGCTGCAATGATAAAGTACGACTTTAATTTTGAAAGGGTACATAGGTTTAGGGGATATTTGCAGGATGGTTTGAGTCCTTATAAAGAACTGTATGATAGAAAAATGCACGAGGCTCAGCAGTCAAGCAAGCCTTCCACATCAGCCACAGCAGACGACGAACCTCAACCTTCGACATCGAGGCAGGCAGTCATAGGAGAAGATGAGCTGCCTGCTCTAATGGAAACAGACGACGAGATGACACCCCAGTGTCCCACCACCCCAACACCCAGGCCGCGGACAGATACTGTACCGATTTGCGGAGAATGCAGTAGTAGCCGGGAGGTACACAGCACATCTTTAAGAAAAAGCCAGAATAAACATGCTAATTAATTAGGTGCTGCCCGACACGTAATTAATTAGCATGTTTATTTCGGCTTTTTCCTTAAAGATATGCTGGATGCCTCCCAGCTACTGCTGTACCCCTGCGTGCTTCGTGGTTCAGTATCTGTCGGCGGCCCAGAGGGTGGGGGCCACTGCACCACCCAACCTGCAATGGCTCAGTCTAACACACCATCATCAGTGTGCTCAGTGCTGAACCAATTCCGGTAAGTGACACTACACTGTACATACATTATCTCTACTTTATATAGGCTGTGTATTTTTACATGTTATTTGGTATAATTTGGCAGCTTCATAGCTTAAAGGTTACTGGAGAGCGCTTGTGCCGTGTTTTTGCCAACAGCGCTTGCGTGAGATTTTCTGCCGAGAGTGCTTGCGCGAGATTTTCGCTACGGAGAACAGTTCAGTAGTGATTGTGGATAAATATTTCTACTTTACATAGGCTGTGTATTTATCATATCATTCCTGCTTTTACTATATGTTACTGTTATTTATGTGTTATTTGGCATGATTTGGTAGGTTATTTTTGGGTCTGCCAACGCTCACAAAATTTTTCCATATAAATAAATGGTAATTGCTTCTTTGTTTTACGACATATTGGCTTACGAACCGTTTCATAGGAATGCTCTACCTTCGGATGGCGGGGGAAACCTGTAAGGGAATGATGTATATTCCAGGCTGTAGGAGTATGTGCTGAGGTATGAAATGAAACGATACGGCTAACGTAAAGACTTTGCGGGGGAGGGGTGCTGTCTACATTCTTCTGGCAGTAGACACTGAGGGGCTGTGTAAAAGCTTCATGAACACTATGTTTTGTTCAATGACAAATGTGCTCTGTATATAGAAAGTATTCATACAAGTGCATCGATTTGATAATTCTCTGAATGAAGGGCTTATGTCCATCTGGTATCACTCTATGAGTACATGACAATAATTCTTCAATGCAAATGATACAAAAAAAATTTCAGATTCTCATACTGAAGTTAAATGCCTCTTTAACAAAAGTTTCAGATCTTGTGACAGAGTGATCCAATTACGATTTTCTATCAAGGTGGACTCAGGATACAGTATGTGATAAAATAACTCCTAATTGCATAATATGACTCTCACTACATATTCATGAGGCCTCTCCTGCCTCTAGCATTTTATCAGATAATTTGTTAATCTGCATAATTACCATGTTGACAAACCACAGAAGGAATATGTCAGTGACTTTCCTAGATTTAATTTTTTAATATTTTTTCCACTTTTGTTGAGAACTGCCAGCTTTAATTCAGTCATCACTGAGACCTGCAGCATCATTGTTTAAAACTTTCTGGTTTCAGTTAATTAAGTTTGCTGACAACACTACACTGATCAGCCTAATCTCAAATAATAATGAGGCAGTCTACAGAGAAGAAGTCATCACCCTGACACAGTGCTGTTAAGAAAACAACCTCTCCCTCAATGTCATAAAAACAAAGGAGCTAGTTGTGGACTACAGGAGGAATGGAGACAGACTAACCCCTATTGACATCAATGAATCTGGGGTTGAGACGGTGAACAGCTTTAAATTCCTCGGCATCCACATCACCGAGGATCTCACGTGGTCTGTATATACCGGCTGTGTGGTGAAAAAGGCACAACAGCACCTCTTTCACCTCAGATGGTTGAAGGAGTTTGGTATGGGCCCCCAAATCCTAAGGACTTTCTACAGGGGCACAATTGAGAGCATCCTGACTGGCTGCATCACTGCCTGCTATGGGAACTGTACTTCCCTCAATAGCAGGACTCTGCAGAGAGTGGTGCGGACAGCCCAGCTTATCTGTAGATGCGAACTTCCCACTATTCAGGACATTTACAAAGACAGGTGTGTGAAAAGGGCCCCAAGGATCATTGGGGATCCGAGTCACCCCAACCACAATCTGTTCCAGCTGCCACATCCAGGAAACAATACCGCAGTATAAAAGCCAGGACCAACAGGCTCCAGGACAGCTTCTTCCACCAGGCCATCAGACTGCTTAATTCATGCTGACGCAACTGTATTTCTTTGTTATATTGACTGTCCTGTTGTACATACTATAAATTGCACATTGCACATTTAGACGGAGACATAACGTAAAGATTTTTACTCATGTATATGAAGGATGTAAGAAATAAAGTCATTTCAATTATGTTTTATTTATTACACATGAATATGATTTAATAATTCTAATAAATGGCATAGCTAATACATGGTATAGGTACAAAATAATTTCAATTAAATTCTATCAGTCAAGTAAACGAATATAAAACTAGAACTGGTTCACATTTTGTGCTTTCTTTACCTTTGCCATCCTTTTACAGAAGACCTCCAGTTTACCAAATATATACATTTCTGACAAATCAAAAGGATTATCCTGTGCTGTTTCAGTTGCATGTTTTTTTGTATTCTGGAAATATCTGCGATACTCCACCAATAATTTTTTACATTCCTGAGGTAAACAAAATTATCACAAATTATTACATATTTCTAATGATCTTCTGAATCTGACCTTATTCATCTTTTAACCTACACATTCAGCAATTTTACTTGTTTGATTTCAAGGTACCACCTGGTATCAAGCCCTGCCAGCCAAACGAGCCTGCGCAGCCCAATTACACCGGTGACCATTTAACCTTCAAAAAGGCAGCTTGTCAGTACATTCTCAATGCCAATTAGGGTTGATTGGATATTTTTTAAATGGCTGATCTACACTGGCCTCAACTCTTCTGTTCCAGTTCCCACAGCCCTAGTTCCCCAAAGTTTCAAAAATTTATCTACCTCCACCTTAAATACATCCAATGAACTGGTCTCTATGACCTTCTAAGGTAGAGAAGTCCATAGATTTAGCACCCTTGGAGAAAAGAAATCTCTATTTTAACTGGCCAGCACCTTATCTTGTAACATAATCACAGATGATCATATGCATCATCTATTTTCTCATGAGAATTCTCTGGAATTCGTCTCTTGACTCAATGTGCAAGTAAGAAGAACTAATTAGATTATTGGGTTAATTAGTTCAGCAGAACATCATGGATGAATAGCCTATCCTGGTCTCTTCTGTGACTCGGTTATTTCCCTTGAATATACAAAACAAATGAGCATCTATAGGGTGAGAGATTTCCAACTTACAACCTTCATGTCTAAAAAAATCTGTATTTAATCCCTCATCCTAACATTGCACTGTCTAGTTCTGGATCACCCAACCTCCCACCAGTTTCCTACCAATTCATGGATATTTCAATGCAATTCTTGGTTGTGGTATTTACTGAACAGGTAGTAATACTTAGCAGTTATACCAGGAAGAATGACTGGATGTTTTAGAAAGGTGACCTGATGTAGGAAGTCTGTGACCTTGTGAAAGGCTTTTACTGGTCAGTACAACAGTCCCCATACATGTGGTAGCCTAGAATCAAAGTCCATATAACATAGCCCCTAATGAATTCACAAACAAAAAACAGGTGCATGTTCTTTATCCTGATAATGGTTAGGGAGTAGAGTTTATTACCGGTATCAATGCTGTCAGGAAACGCAGAGGAGGCTTGACCCAAACGCAAAGCAGCAGAGATGATTTAGCAGTAGGTGATCACTTTACTAATAAACTGCAAAATAACAAGTCACAAGGGGCCACAAAACAAGACAGGACAGATACTAAACAGGCAACAAGATTAACTGAGGCCAGGAGCAACTGGTTGAGGCTGGCTGGTTTGATGGGTGAACAAGGACTGTGGATGACAGCAGGGTTTGAATAGGCAGCAGGTGATGAGTTGGAAACAAGTGTCAAATGATTCCTGTAAGCTGGGAGGAGCCTGCCTGGCAGGCCGGACAAGACACCCCCTCCCATGGCCAGCACCTGTTGGCTCAGGATGATTAGAATGGGTCTGGTGAGGTCTTCAATGAGCTGCAGATCCAAGATGAAATTGGATAGCACCCAAGACTGTTCCTCTGGACCACACCCTTCCCAGTTAACCAGGAACTGCACACCCCATCCATGATTATGTGAATCTATCATCCAGCACACCATGTACACTGGACCACCTTCCACTTTACTGGGCTCAGGTGGGTTGAGTGGTCCGTGGAGAACGGACTTGAGGCAAAGCATGTGGAAGGTAGATGTGATGCTGAGGGATGGTGGCAGCTGAAGACGATACGTGAGTAGATTAATATAATAAGTAATCTCAAAGGGACCAGTGAACTGGGACGAGACCTTTCAGGAGTCGGTGGGTGGGGCAGATCTCAGGTGGACAGCCAGACACAGTTCCCAGGTCAGAGTAGTCTGGCTGGGTGCCACTAGTAGACCTTCACTTTTGGCTCCTCCACAGGGAACAACAGCCATTGGTAGCCATGAAGCACTTCAAAAGGTGACATGCCCATTGCAGATGAGGTGTGCACATTGTGGGAGACTTTGGCCAGGGCAAATACTTCTTCCATGTAGAAGGGTTAGCAGCAGTGAAGGATCGCAGAAACTTCTCCTCTTGCTGGTTGGCAGATGGTCTACAGGTGACAGCCAGAAGACAAACTCACTAAGGTACAGACAGGTGAGTAGAAGGCTCGCCAGAAGCAGGAGACAAATTGTGATCCCTGGTTTGACACAAAGTCTTGAGGCAAATTACATGTTGGAGAATCAGGACTGGCATCTCAGTGGCTGATGGAAGTTTGGTGAGGGCAGCAAAGTGGGCTGCCTTGGAGAACGGGCCACCACCATCACCATGGTCCCATCCGAAGGTTGCAAACTCGTGATGAAATTCATGGCAATGTGGGACCATGGCCATTGGAGGACCAGTAGGGGCCACAGGAGCCCAGAAGGCAGCTGGTTGGAGGAATTGAACTGGGCACATTGAAAGCAGGCAGTGATGAAGTTGCATACATCTGTAATCAGGGAGGGCCACCAGAACTGGGATCACAGAAAATCCAGGGTCCATCATGCACCTGGATGGCTGGAGAGGGGTGAGGAGGGCCCACTGGAGTGCCTTAAGAGCGCATGGCTGCTGACACGTACATGTGGTTATCAGGTGTGTCGGCCGGAGCAGGCTCGTGCTTAGGGCCTGGCCCATCTAGTTCTCAAGATCACAGACAATTGAAGCAACGATCTGGAAGGATGGATTGAGGGGCTGAGGGTCAATCACAGTTTCAGCTGGGTCAAACTGTCATGACAGGGCGTCTGTCTTAGAGTTCTTGGAGCCGGGTCGGTAGGAGATGGTGAAGTTGAATCGGAGAAGAGGGCCTGTCTCCTACTTCGTAACAGTGCTGTGTAGATTTGAACTTGCACGGAAGATGGCACAAGGGAGTGTCTTCCTATTCAGTCCTTGTTGGGAGAGGCTGGCCCCAATGCCTAAGTCAGATGTGTCCATCTCTACCACAGAATGCCCAGAGTGATTGCAATGGTGGAGAATGAGAGCAGTGGTGAAGCATCTGTTGAGCTCCTTGAAGGCATGATCTGCGGCAGCAGACCAGGTTATCTGTGAGGTAGGTGATTTGGTGAGGGAGATTTGGCTGTTGTTCATGATGAAATGGCAGCAGAAGTTGGAGAAACCCAAGAAGCACTGTATCTGTTTGAGGGAGCAGGGTCAGGGCCACTCAACAACAGTGTGCACCTTCTCTGAGTCCTTGGGTTGAAAGGACGTAACCCAGAAAGGACGTGCAAGAAGCACTGTATCTGTTTGAGGGAGCAGGGTCAGGGCATTCAACGACAGTGTGCACTTTCTCTGGGTCTGGGTCCTTGGGGTGAAAGGACGTAACCCAGGAAGGAAGTGAATAGGCTGTGGAACTGGCAGTTCTCTAACTTGCAGGACAGTTGGTTTTCAAAGAGACACCAAAGGGCTAAATGGACGTAACAGAAGTGGTCTAGGGGTCCTTGGAGAAGATGAGGATGTTGTCAAGATAGACAAACAAACACCTGTGTGGCTTGTCTCAGAGGATCTTGTGAATGAAGGCCTGGAAAACAGCTGGACTTGGTAAGTCTGAAAGAGCTAAGTATTCATAGTGGTCAATGGCTGTTATGAACACCGTCTTCCATTCATTCCCCTGGCGGATCCAGATCAGGACGTATGTACTCTAGATCCAGTTTGGTGAAGATCTGGGCTCTGCGGAACGTTTCGAATGCACTATCCATCAAGGGGAGAGGGTGGCAGTTCTTAATGGTGATTCTGAGGAGTCCATGGTCAGTGATGCAGAGATAGAGATCCTCATCTTTCTTTTTGACAAAGAAGAATCCTGCACCAGCTGGGACTGGGACAGTCAATTGAAGCCACGCTCCAGTGCTTTGGCGATGTAATCATTTATGGCTTGGGTCTCAGGAGAGGAAGTGAGAACAGGTAGCCTCAGGGAGGGGTGGTGCCCGGAGGAGGTCGATCTCGCAGACGTGAGCTCGGTGAAGCTTCCTTTTCACTAAAGGCAAAGCTAAGTCATGGTTATCCCTGTGGGAGTTTGCTGAGTTGAGAGTTTCTTACATCTCCACCGATTTACAGGGCTAAGTCAACTGAAGTTGCAGGAAGTTAGTCTAGCAGTGAACCTCACGAGTGAAAGTGAAGCTCATGAGTGGAGACCCAGGGGTAACCAAGAGGAGTGTTGGGTGAGTCGATAAGGAGGAATTCTGTGGACTCTGTTCTCCAACGGTAATGTACACAGGCAGTGTGTGCTCCAACCATGCCAAACAGATGCCTGTCAATGGCTAGAAGGAGTGAGATAGGCTTGGTCCAAGCTTCACATACAGAGCTTGGTCCAGAATGTTGCCTGCTGAGCCTTTACCAGAGCCTTCGGGTTGTGAAGAAGGACAGAGAGAATGAGTCAGGCTATGGTGCTGGAACAAGAGGCTGGGGGAGCTGACCAGATAGAAGGTTCCTTGTATCTACCTGGTGGTGCTATTTTCCCATACGTAGTTAGCATTTGATGCAAGGGTGTTCGGCTGCTCTGCAGTAAGAGCACAAGTTGTTTCCCCACTGAGGCTCAAGCTCTTGAGGGGTTAAGGCAGTTTTCTTAACTCCTGTGGTTCTGGAAGCATTGCTGAGGAGGGTCCTGCAGCCTGAAATAGTTCAGGGAATTGAACTGGGGCTCTGGATGATGATCTGGGGCACCATTTCATAAAACGCTTGTCAACACAGAGGGCCAGAGTGATCGGGCTTTCGTGGTCGGTGGGCATCTCCCAGGTAGGCAGCACATCTTTTAAGTGCTCCAACAGGCCATAATGGTAATGGGCCAGCAACACTTGCACATTACAGCTGCACTATGCCATGAGGGTCCCAAATTCCACGGTGTAATCCAGCACCAAGCGTGGTGAAGTACTTGATCCTCTGTCTCCCTTCCACTACCCAGACTGTTGAAAACCCAGTGCATCTCAGTGGTGAATTACTCATATTTACTGAGAATGGTGGTTTATTGTCTACTTAGCAGTTAAGAAAGAGATGACGGAAGCAATCCTGGCTCGGCCCATAGAATACACAGATGGCTGCAGCTCGAAGTGCAGGCGCACTGGGACAGGAAGTTGAAGCATCGGGTTGCAGATCTGTCGAAGTGTTCAGGCACTGGAATCCAGGACTCTGAGGGAGGAGGTTGACTGGTACAGCTTTGCTGTAACAAGACGGAGAGCTGGGTGTCCAGCAGATGATCAATGGTTTCCTGCTGCTTCTGGATTGTGTACTCTTGTCAGCAGCAACTTCCTTTCGGTGAGAAAACTCTTCACCCATCCTGTCAGGAAACATAGAGGAGGTTTGACCCAAGATGCTTTAGCGGTGAGTGATCATTTTGATAATAAAGTGCATAATAACAAGCCACGAGGGGCCACAAAACAAGGGAGAATGGATACTGAACACGACAAGGCAACAAGGTAACTGATGGCTAGAAACAAATGCTTGAGACTGGCTTGTTCAAAGGACTGTGCATGACAACTGGGTTTAAATAGGCTGCAGGCGATGAGTTGGAAACGAGTGGCAGGTCATTCCTGTTATCTGGGTGGAGACTGGGGGGTGCCTGTCTGTGTAGGCCTGACAAATGCTCCATTTGAAAAGAGGAATACAATAGTATATTAACAGGGTTAGATAAGGAAGGAGGCTTGTGTGGGCCATAAACACCACCATGCATCTGCAGGACTGAATAGTCTTGTTCCTCTGCTTTAAAAAAAATGCAATACAGAAAGTTTTACCTGCATTTTGTTAATAACAGTTTCATAATCCTGATCCCACACACGAACTGTCCCATCTTGTGTGATATATGCCTTGCAGGCAGTAACCATTTGATTTGTGACCTAAATTTTTTTAAAGAAAACAATATTATAGCTGAATTAATCAAAATCCAAATTAATGCTGTAGTTATATTCTTATAAATAAAAATACCTACCTTAATAAAGAGTGAAGTCAGCTGTTGTGAAGTGTTGTAATACCGCGACACATTATGAATCATTTGAATAGTATTGATTAAATTTGGAACACTCTTTGTCATAGTCACCTGGAAAAGGAATCACTTTATAACTGTGACAGGAGCAGACAAAGTTATTCTAAGATAGTACACAAATATAGAAGTTACATTATTCTGTTTGTCAGCTTTGCACAGAAGCCTTTTTTTTAAAAAGATTATTTAAATTCAGGTAAAAGCCTTTGAAGTAATCTGTGATAGTTTGAATTGAGATGCTAACCATTTTTAGCTCGGTTTTGACTTGTTCATAAAGGGCATGTTAGCTTAGAAATAAAAGGGAAGAAAAAAAGCATTAATATACAGAAAATAAACCAATAACTTTGGAAAATATTAGCTACATTGAAATCAAGACAATAAAAATATAGAGTCTCACTAGCCCTACCATTTGTACTTTGCCAGAACCATGGTGAAAATGCACTTAATGTACTATAACAGGGTTTCTTAACACATAAGTGTTAAGAGTAGAGTAGGAAAAACTCCAGCAGATCTTCCACACTTAATTTCCCAATAGTGACTGCTCAGTTAACAGCAAAGGATGGCAAATACTGTTAAAATCAAATAATAAATGTGTTTTAAGATGCAAATCACCATCTTCATGTATAATGTAAATGATAAAATTGTAAACGTACAAAGAGAAAATAGCTTGAACCATTGTCAAGTAAGGCCTTCCTATGATATACTTCGCTTATCCAGTTGGTAATCCTACATATTTTTTCAGATTTAAATCTGAAATCAATAGAACTCTGCTAACATATGTCATTGAGCAATATAGCATAGATCGGATATAATTACACTAGATGGTTTAAAAGGCACAAGGATCAAAGAGTCACAGTCAAATGCAGAGGAAAGGACCTTTTATCCTACCATTGTACCTATCTGCACTAATCCAATTTACCCACAAAGGGTCGATCATTTCCTATACCTTGACAATTCAAATGCTTATCTAAATACTTCTTAAATGCAGTGAGAATATCTGCCTCTGCCAAATCTGCAGGCACACATTCCAGATTCTTATCACAAGGTATTTAAAGACCCACTACAGAGAGTACAACTGTGACTGAATAAGGACGAAGGGCAAGTAGGAAACCTTGAATGTCAGGAGAGGTGATGAATTTAGTCAAAAAGGAAAAGGAAGCATAAATAAGATTTAGAACACTAAAATCAAAGGAGCTCATGAGGATTATTAAGAATCTAGAAAAGAACTCAAAAAGGAAATTAGGAGAGTCAGTGGCCATGGTAAGTAGTATTAAAGAGAATCAAAGGTATTCTATACATACATCGACATATTAGGGAAAACATTGGATAAAGGAGGAAGCATGTGCTTGGAGGAAGAGGATGTGTATGAGGTCCCAAATGAGTTTTTGCATGGTACTTACCAGGGAAAAGGATGCAGAGGATAGTAAGAGCAGTGTGAAATTTGCAAATATGCAAGGACATTTTGAGATGAAGAAAGTGGTGGAACATTCTGCTGGATATTCTTAGGGCCTGATAGGGCATATCCAGGTTATTAATAGAGGCAAGAGATTTGTTTGCTGAGGTCTTGACCTAGATCTTCGTGTCCTCTCTTATCAAAGGCAAGGTCCCAGGAGGATGGCAAGTAGATCATGCTGCTCTGTTATTCAAGAAGGGAAAAAGGGTCATTCCTGAAAACTATAGACTGGTTAGTCTCACATCAGTGGGATAGGATTTAGGAACAATTGGAAAAGCATGGCCTAACTGGAGACCATCACAATGTCTTTTTGCAGGGCAGGCCACATCTTACGAATCTGACTGAGCTGTTTGAGAATATGATGAAAGTGATTGATGAAGGTAGAGGTTTGGATGTTGTCTACATTGATTTTTGAAAGGCATTTGGCAAGATTCTCCATGGGAGGCTCACCCAGAAAATTAAGATGCATGGGATCCACAGTGACTTGGCAATTTGGATTCAGGATTTGCTTGCCCACAGAAGCCAGAGGGTAGTGGCCACTGGGACTTATTCTGGCTGGAGATCTGTGACTAATGGCTTTCTACAGGCATCTGTACTGGGACCACTGCTGCTTGTGATAAATATAAATGACCTGGATGAAAAAGAAGATAAGCTCGCAGATGATACAAAAATTGGGGATGTTGCGCAGAGTGTAGGAGAGTATCACACAATACAGAAGGATATCAAAATATATAGAACACTACAGCTCAGGAACAGGCCCTTGAGCCCACAGTGTTGTGCCTAACCAAATGAATTAATAATCAAATAGCCAATTAAACCAATCCCTTATGCCTACACAATGTTTGTATCCTTCCATTTTCCTCACATTCATGCACCTATCTAAACATCTCTTAAAACTCTGTAATGTATCTGCCCCAAGGCAGCGCATCCCAGGCACCCACCCCTCTTGTGTAGAAAAATTTGCCTCTTGCATCTCCTTTTAAATTATCCCCTCTCAGCTTAAATGCATGCCCTCTGTATTACAGACCTCTACCCTGGAAAACAAATACTGTCTACTCTATCAATGCCTATCATAATCTCATAAACCTCTATTAGATCTCCCATCAGCTTCCACAGCTCCAAGAAAACAACACATTTGCAGATACGGGTAGGGAAATAGCAGGAAGAGTTTAATCCAGTCAAACAGAAGATGTTGCACATTGGGAAATCAAATGTAAAGGGACAGAACACTGTTCATGACAAGACTCTCAACAGTGTGATGTACCGAGTGATCTTGTATCCAAGTCCAAAGATGCCTGCAAGTGGCTGTGCAGGTTGATAGAGGATAAAGAAAGCGTACGATATGCTTGCCTTTGTTGGTTCAAGAATCAGTCAGTTACGTTGCAGCCTTAATAACACTGGTCAGACCACATCTGGAGTACTAGTTCATTTCTAGTCACCCCATTATATAGGAAGGACATGGGGGATATGGTGCAGGTGCAGAAGAGATTTACCAGGACCCTACCTGGAATAGAGGACATACACGGTAAGGAGAGGTTAGACAAACTTGGGTTGTTTTCTCTGGAGCAGTGGCGGCTGAGGGGAGACCTCATATAAATGCTAATAGCATTATATGAAGCTAGATGGAGTTAATAGCTGGTATCCTTTGTCCCAGGGTTGAAATATCTAATGCCAAAGAACATACGTTTGAAGTGAGAAAGGACAAAGTTTTTTTTCTATCTATATAGAGTTGTGGGTGTCTGGAATGCAATGCTGGGGGTGGTTGTGGAGGCAAATATGGCAGAGGCATTTAAAGGCTGTTAGATAAGCACATGACTGTGCAGAGATGGAGGGATACAGACATTATGTAGGCAGAAGGGGTTAGATTATTGAATTTGTTATGCATTTAGTTATCAGTTTAGTTAGTTCAGCACAAGTTTGTGGGCTGAACGGCCTGTTCCTGAGCTGTACTACACTACTTTCTATGTTACGTATCAAAACTATTCTAGAACTGGATGGGGTTGACGATAATTCCTTTGTTACAGGACCCAAGGACAGATAGTGCTGGGGCTCTGGCAGAGATTTTCAAAGCTTTGCTGGACACTTGAAATACCAGGATAGCAAATGTGGTCCTCTTCCTCAGAAGTACAGATTGGAAGAGCCTCATAACAATGCAGTAGCTGTTGTTCAAATGAACTTTGGCAAGGCCTTTTACAAGGGCCCCAAGAAGAGCCCTCAAAAAGTTAGGGCCCACGGGACCCAAGGCAAGATTGTTCTCAGGATCCAAAACTGGCTGAACAACAGGAGAGTGTGATGGATTGGCCCTTGTGATGCAATGTCTGTGACTAGTACGAGGGTAAGCTACTACATTTGCTGTTTGTAATACATATAAATGACTTGAGTATAGATGCAGGAAGTATGGCAAATGAATTCACTGATGACAAGTTTGGTGAAGTTGCTGATGGTGGTGTGGAAGGTAGTTAAAGGCTGCAGAGAGAATTTGATGTGTTGTTGAAACAGAATGAAAATTAGCAGATGGAGTTTAATCCAGACAAGTATGAGATGATGAACTTTAGGAGTACTAATGATGCTAGCACATACAGTACACCACGAATAGTAGGTTTCAAGGGAGTATTTAAGAACAGACGGACCTTGGAGAGCAAGCCGACAGCTAACTGGAAGCAAATGGGTTTGATAATGTGGTTAAGGAGGCAAATGGCTTCCAGTAGTGAGGACATTGAATATAGAAGTAGGGAGGTTATGCTTCAACTTAATAACCGTATAACCATATAACAATTACAGCACGGAAACAGGCCATCTCGGCCATTCTGGTCCGTGCCGAACTCTTACTCTCACCTAATCCCACCGACCTGCACTCAGCCCATAACCCTCCATTCCTTTCCTGTCCATATATCTATCCAATTTAACTTTAAATGACAACATCGAACCTGCCTCAACCACTTCTGCTGGAAGTTCGTTCCACACAGCTACCACTCTCTGAGTAAAGAAGTTCCCCCTCATGTTACCCCTAAACTTTTGCCCTTTAACTCTCAACTCATGTCCTTTTGTTTGAATCTCCACCACTCTCAATGGAAAAAGCCTATCCACGTCAACTCTATCTATCCCCCTCATAATTTTAAACACCTCTATCAAGTCCCCCCTCAACCTTCTACGCTCCAAAGAATAAAGACCCAACTTGTTCAACCTTTCTCTGTAACTTAGGAGATGAAACACAGGCAACATTTTAGTAAATCTCCTCTGTACTCCCTCAATTTTATTGACATCTTTCCTATAATTGGGTGACCAGAACTGTACACAATACTCCAAATTTGGCCTCACCAATGCCTTATACGATGTCAACATTACATCCTAACTCCTATACTCAATGCTCTGATTAATAAAGGCCAGCATACCAAAAGCTTTCTTCACTACCCTAACCACGTGAGATTCCACCTTCAGGGAACTATGCACCACTATTCCTAGATCCCTCTGTTCTACAGCATTCTTCAATGCCCTACTATTTACCATGTATGTCCTATTTTGATTAGTCCTACCAAAATGTAGCACCTCAGATTTTTCAGCATTAAACTCCATCTGCCATCTTTCAGCCCACTCTTCTAACTGGCCTAAATCTCTCTGCAAGCTTTGAAAACCTACTTCATTATCCAAAAAGCCACCTATCTTAGTATCATCTGCATACTTACTAATCCAATTTACCACCCCATCATCCAGATCATTAATATATATGACAAACAACATTGGACCCAGTACAGATCCCTGAGGCACACCGCTACACACCGTCCTCCAATCTGACACACAGTTATCTACCACTACTCTCTGGCGTCTCCCATCCAGCCACTGCTGAATCCATTTACCACTTTGATATTAATGCCTAATGATTGAACCTTCCTAACTAACCTTCCATGTGGAACCTTCTCAAAGGCCTCACTGAAGTCCATATAGACAACATCCACTGCTTTACCCTCGTCAACTTTCTTAGTAACCTCATCAAAAAATTCAGTAATGACCTTCCACACACAAATCCATGTTCACTGTTCCTAATCAGACCCGGTCTATCCAGATAATTGTATATACCATCTCTAAGGATACTTCCAATCAATTTACCCACCACTGACGTCAAATTCACAGGCCAATAATTGCTAGGTTTACTCTTAGAACCCTTTTTAAATAATGGAACCACATGAGCAATACACCAAACCTCCGGCACCATCCCCGTTTCTAACGACATTTGAAATATTTCTGTCAGAGCCCCTGCTATTTCCACACTAACTTCCCTCAAGGTCCCAGGGAATATCTTGTCTGGACCTGGAGAGTTATCCACTTTTATATTTCTTAAAAGCGTCAGTACTTCCTCTTCTTTAATCGTCATACTTTCCATAACTACCCTTCTTGTTTCCTTTACCTTACACAATTCAATATCCTTCTCCTTGGTGAATACCGAAGAAAAGAAATTGTTCAAAACCTCCCCCAACTCTTTTGGCTCCGCACATAGCCATCCACTCTGATTCTCTAAGGGACCAATCTTATCCCTCACTATCCTTTTGCTATTAATATAACTGTAGAAACCCTTTGAATTTATTTTCACCTTACTTGCCAAAGCAGTCTCGTATCTTCTTTTAGCTTTTCTAATTTCTTTCTTAAGATTCTTTTTACATTCTTTATATTCCTCGAGCACCTCATTAACTCCAAGCTGCCTATATTTATTGTAGATCCCTCTCTTTTTCCAAACCAAGTTTCCAATATCCCTTGAAAACCATGGCTCTCTCAAACTTTTAACCTTTCCTTTCAACCTAACAGGAACATAAAAATCCTGTACCCTCAAAATTTCACATTTAAATGACCTCCATTTCTCTATTACATTCTTCCCATAAAACAAATTGTCCTAATCCACTCCTTCTAAATCCTTTCGCATCTCCTCAAAGTTAGCCTTTCTCCAATCAAAAATCTCAACCCTGGATCCAGTCCGATCCTTCTCCATAATTATATTGAAACTAATGGTATTGTGATCACTGGACCCGAAGTGCTCCCCAACACATACCTCCGTCACCTGACCTATCTCATTCCCTAACAGGAGATCCAACACTGCCCCTTCTCTAGTTGGGACCTCTATGTATTGCTGCAAAAAACTATCTTGCACACATTTTACAAACTTTTGGAATATCACAATCTTTGCATTCTCTAATTCTGTCACATTTCCTTTAAGAATGAGAACAAGATGCTGAAAGAAGTCATTGGGTCAGGCACATCTGTGGACAGAAATAGGCACTCAACAGATTAGGTTGAGACCCTTCAAAGAACAGAGGGAAGATTCTGATTCAGATTCATTTATTTATCACACGTACATTGAAACATACAATGAAATGTATCGTTTGTGTACTCCAAGGACATGTTGGGGGCAGCCCTCAAGTGTTGCCATACATTCCAGTGTCAACACAGCATGTCCACCACATTCATAGAACACACAAGCAGCAGCAACAACAACAAAACAGCAGGAAAACAACAACAGCAGAAGCAGCCCCTTACCTCCCTCCCACATTTACACACTTACAGTCCTCTAACCCCAAGACAGGCCATCTCCAGGCCTCCAGAGAACTCGGACTTACAGACATTGTGCTTTCAACTACCACAGCAGACTGGGACTTGCAGACCCAGGCTTCAGCCATCAGGCCTTGATTTCTGGATTCCAATTGACCTTCAGGGTTTGATGTTCAGTATCTACCTCAGGACTCGCCAATGGTGACAAGGACCGTGGATGATGACCATGAACTCTAGACTTGCAGACTCATGTACACGGGGGTCACCAGCCCTGGTGTCTCATGTCCATATGGAACTCCAATGCCGCAACCCACCAATAACTTGTTAACGTGTCTGTCAGCCCTCATCCTCGCTGGTCTGCGAAGGATAGGGCAAGGGCTGGCAAATAGCAAGCGAAAACAGCTGAGGAGGTGTTGATTGGCAGATAGAGGTGATGGGAGGAATTTCCTTCCTTTAAGACTCATGAATATAAGCCATCAGTTCCAGAGACTCTTCAGACTATAATCTCATGAGGTTTGACAGTCTAGTCAGGTTAAAAATAAACAGTACTACCAGATCTAATTTCTTAGCATTATGCAAAATTGTAACTTTGAAAAACCAGCTATAGAGGACCTCACCTTCCACTAGCATAATTCGCCATAAAGAATAAAAATCCTCCAGATGAAAAGTTGTCATAAAAACTTACTGGATCAGAATTGTAGAGTGGCTGACAGACTTGCTCCAATGCCTGCAGAAACTTCACATTGTCTTTTGCTGCATTAGCTGCATCGGTGATTTCAGAATCAATCCCTTGCCACATCTTTAAAAAAAAGAAAAACAAAGCACTCTTTATTCATAAGTGTTCAAGCTTCTGAGTCATTTAAACATTAATTGCAATTTATCATTACTATAATCAGTCCATTTAGTGAAAATATTTCACATTTTAAATTTGCATGGTCACTTTCTCCGTATCATCTTTTCGGCCTGTAACTCCTAAGCACGTACAGTTGTCCAATGTTGACTTCTAACACTTGCTTGATATCATTCATCCCACCACACAGCTCATTATCAAGTAGCTTCATTACTTTCCCTGGTAAGTTAGCTCACAGAAGATGGAAGGGAGCAGGGAACCTGGGGTGGAGCAAAGCCCAAGGTAACTGGCCCAGAGCAGGAATGCATTTGCACTCTAATCACTCTCCAGCTACTCTTCGTGTTGACAACTGAGCCATAAGACCACAAGTCTCTTCCACCATTTCATCATGGCTGATCTATTATTCCACTCCACCCCAATTTCCTGCCTTCTCCCCATATCCCTTAATGCCTTGACCAATTAAGAATCTATTGACCTTGCCTTAAATATTCACAAAAACTTGGCCTCCACAGCTGCCTGTGGCAATGAATTCCACAGATTTACCACTCTCTGGCTCAAGAAATTCCTTCTCATCTCCTTTCTAAAAGGACATCCCTGTACTCTGAGGCTGTTCCCTCTGGTCCGAGACTCTCCTACCATAGGAAGTATCCTCTCCACATCTGTTCTGCCAAGACCTTTCACCATTCAATAGGTTTCAATTAGGTCACCCCTCATTCTTCTGAATGCAGGCCCAGAGCTATCAACTGCTCTTCGTATGACAATCCTAGAATGATTTTCATTCACCTCCTTTGAACCCTCTCCAATGTCAGCACATCCTTTCTAAGATAAGGGGCCAAAACTGCTCACAATGCTCCATGAGGCTTATATTACATCCTTGCTTTTATATTCTAGTCCTCTTGAAAGGTATGATAATATTGCATTTGCCTTCCACACCACAGACTCAACATGCAAATTAACCTTTACGGAATCCTACACAAGGACTCCCAAGTCCCTTTGCACCTCAGATTTCTTAATTTTTTTCCTCCATTTAGAAAATAGTCTACCTTTTTATATCTTCTACCAAAGTGCATGTCCTGACATTGTATTCCACCTGCCACTTCTTTGCCAATGCTCTTAATCTGTCTGCCCTTCTGTAGCGTCCCTAATTCCTCAAAACTACCTTCCCCTGCAACCATCTTTGTATCGTGCACAAACTTTGCAACAAAGCCATCAGTTCCATCATCCAAGTCATTGCCATAGAAGCAGTCCCATCACAGACCCCTGTGGATCACCACTAGTCACCAGCAACCAACCAGAAAAGGCTCCTTTTATTCCCACTCTTTGTTTCTGCAATCAGCCACTGCTTTATCCATGCTGATATTTTTCCTGCAACACCATGGGCTCTTAACTTGTTAAGTAGCCTCATGTGTGGCACCTTGTCAAAATCCAAGTGCACATCAACCAAGGCTCCTTTGACTTGCAAATCTTGTACGTCTTATTTTTAAGGCAACTTATTTTTTATACTTTCTTACTCTCTTCTCATATTTCTATATCTGTGCATTTGTAATGGTATTGTGATCAATAAAGTATCTATCCTGCTTATTTCTTCAAAGAAATCCAACAGATCAGTCAGGCAAGATTTTCCCTTGAAGAAACCATGTTGACAAAAGCCTACTTTATCATGTGCCTCCAAGTACCCCGAAACCTCATCCTTAACAATTTATTTCAACCTCTTCCCAACCACTGAGATCAAACTAACTGGCCTATAATTTCCTTTCTTTGACCCCTCTCCCTTCCTGAAGGGAGGCGTGACTTTTGCAATTTTCCAGTCTTCCAGAACCATTCCAGAATCTAGTGATTCTTGAATGATCATTACTAATGCCTTCACAATCTCTTCAGCCACCTCTTACAGAACCCTAGGGTGTACACCATCGAGTCCAGGTGACTCACCTACCTTCAGACTTTTCAGTTTCCCAATAACTTTCTTCCTGGTAATAGCAACTTCACACACTTCTGACCCCTGACACTCTGGAACTTCCATCATACTGCTAGTGTCTTCCACAGTGAAGACTGATGCAAATAGTTATTCAGTTCATCCACCATTTCCTTGTCCTCCATTACTACCTCTCCAGCATCATTTTCCAGTGGTCTGATATCTACTCTCACCTATTTTACACTATATATCTGAAGAAACTATTGGTATGCTCTTCAATGTTATTGGCTAGCTTACTTTCATATTCCATCTTTTCGTTCTTAATGCCTTTCCCCCCAAGTTGCCTTCTTTTGGTTTCTAACAGCTTCCCAATCCTCTAACTTCCCACTAACTTTTGTTCTATTATATGCTCTCTCTGGCGTTTACGTTGGCATAGACTTCTCTTGTTAGCTATGGCTGTATCATCTCACTTTTTGAATACTTCTTCCTCTTTGGGATGTATATACCTTGCGCCTTCCAAATTGCTTCCAGAAATTTCACCATTGCTGCTCTGCCTTCTCCCTGCCAGTATTCTTTTCCAATCAATTTTGGCCAACTCCTCTCTCATGCCTCTGTAATTCCCTTTAAGGATATGGAAACACTGATACATCTGACTTTAGCTTCTTCTCATATTTCAGGGTGAATTCGATCACATTATGATCACTGACCCCAAGGGTTCTTCTACCTTAAGGTCGGTAATCAATTCCGGTTCGTTGCACAACACCCAATCCAAAATAGCTGATCCCCTAGTGGGCTCAACCATGAACTGCTCTAAAAAGCCATTTCATGGGCATTCTAGAAATTCCGCCTCTTGGGATCCAGCACCAACCTGATTTTCCCAATCTACCTGCATGTTGAAATCCCCCCATGACTATTGTAACATTGCCTTCTTTTTAACAAGGTGACTTCATTTTTTACCAACAAAGACATGCCAACCCCTCTACCTTCCTGCCTTTTTGATACAATGTGTATCCACAATCAGCCATAATCATTCAGCCATAATTCAGTGATGATTACAACATATTACATGCCAATCTGTAACTGTGCTAAAGTTCATCTACCTTATTCTGTATACTGCGTGCACTCAAATATAACACCTTCAGTCCTTTATCCACCCTTTGATTTTGTGTGCCTTTTATATTAAAGCATCCTGTTGCCTGCAATTTTTTTCCCTTATCATCAGCCTCTCCTTGCGAGGAGTCTCACTACAAATTGCCTCTGTTTATAAACCAACTACCTCATCCTCAGCCTTATCATTCTGGTTCCCACCTCCCCTGCCAAATTAGCTTAAACCCTCCTGAAAAACTCTAGCAAACCTTCCCGCAAGGATATTAAAACCCCTCCCTTGGGTTTAGGTGTAACCTGTCCCTTTTGTACAGGTCATACCTTCCCCAAAAGACATCCCAATGACCCAGAAATCTGAACCCCTGCCACCTGCACCAGTTCCTCAGTCATGCATTCACCTGCCAAGTCATCCTATTCTTACCCTCACTGGCACTTGACACAGGCAACAATACAGAGATTACCACCCTGGTGGTCCTTTCTTTCAGCTTTCTACCTAGCTCCCTAAAATCTCTCTTCAAGACCCCCTGACCTCATATATCTATGTCAATATGCACAAAGACTTCTGGCTGTTCACCCTCGCCCTAGAGAATGCCATGGACCTGATCTGAGACATCCTTGACCCTGGCACCAGGGAGGCAACATACCATCCAGATGTCTCTATCATGCCCACAGAATCTGATCTCTGTTCCTCTGACTACAAATCTCCTATCAACACTAGGGTCCCCTTTACCTTTCTGCTCTTCTGAGCCACAGAACCAGACCAGTGCCAGAGACCCAGTTACTGTGGCTCCCCTTGGAAGGTCATTCCCCTCAACAATATCTAAGGTTGTCTACTTATTTGTTGTCCAGACCATGTAACCTACTCTAGAGGTTGCCTGGAATCACACTACTGCATAGCCCTCTATCTTTCTAAGCCCCATGTACCTATCTAACAGTCTCTTAAAAGACCCCATTATACCTGCCTCCACCATCACCACTGGCAGTGCATTCCACGGACTCACCACTCTGTGTGAAAAACTTACCCCTGACATCACCCCCCCCATACCTACTTCCAAGCACCTTAAAACTATGCCCCCTCGTGTTAGCCATTTCAGTCCTGGGAAAAAGCCTCTGGCTAATCCACATGATCAATGCATCTCATCATTTTATACACCTCTATCAAGTCACCTCTCATCCTCCATCACTCCAAGGAGAAAAGGCCAAGAGCACCCAACCTATTCTCAAAAGGAATGCCCTCCAATCCAGGCAACATCCTCATAATTCTCCTCTGCACTCTCTCTATAGTACCCACATCCTTCCTGTAGCGAGGTGACCAGAACCAGGTGAGAAGAAAGCATAGGGAGAATGTATGCAGGGAAATATGAAAATATGGTGATTGAGGCAGATGCAATAGAAGGCTTTCAAAGCCATTTGCACGGGCAGATAGATAGCAAACATTTAGTGGGATATGGGTTAAATGTGGGCACACGGGATGAGTTTAGATGTCATCTTTGTTGACGTAGACCAGTTGGACCAAATGGCCTGTTTCCACGTTCTATGACAATGGTGGGAGAATGAGAGAATGAGGACTTGGAAAACTTTAGAAATCAGTCAAGAGGAAGAAAAAGTCACAGAGAGGAGGCGTGTGTATCAAATATCATACTTACATTCAGAAAGTATTATCAAAAATTGTATTTTTATAGAAATACAGTAAAGAAAAGAATAGAATAGGACCAGAAGAAAGAGGCAAAAGTGGATCCAGAGTCCAACACTCAAATGTTCTATAATTATGACTGAGCATTTCTGGAATAAGACTGACAGAGTTAATAGTCTTTTTAAGAAATCTGGGGAGAGAATAAGAAGAGAAAGGAGAATGAGAAATGATCAGAGGACAGACACTTGTTGTAGAATTGTACTTTCTCTTTATTATTGACCATTCCCTACTTAACCACCTCCAGGCAGACAGACACTTTCCACCCCACGCCTCCCCTCCCAATACATTTCTTACTCGAGCTAGTGACAATGGGGGATTTCTCTAGAAATAACTCTAAATCATGTATTTTAGGATACTTCCAGGATGCAGAAGTCAATGTTTAGACCCTACTGACACATTATCTGCATTTTAATTTGATCAGATGATCTTCAGAGTGTTACACAACGTTGAAACAGCCTTTATGGCCTACCATATTAATGCCTATGTATGCTAAATCTTACCTCCATTGGCTATTCTCCACTCTTCTGGTACCTTACCCATGGCTAACAAAGTTATAAAGATCTCTGCCAGGATCTCAGCATTCTGGCATAACAGCCTCGGATAGACCTGGTCAGAGCCTGGGAATTTATCTACCTTAATGTGTTTCAGGACTGTTCCCTCCCCTTAACTCTCTAGATTCTATGTCCTTCTCCAAGGTAAATACTGACAAAAAGTATTCATTTAAAATCTCACCCACTTTCCTAACACATAGACTGCCACATTGATCTATGAGAAGGTTATAGGATTAACAAAGTAATCTAAATTTGGAACCACAGGAAATGGGTAAGGTCTTAAACAAGTACATCTCATTTATATTCGCAGACAAGTCCAGGAAAAGACAAGATAACTGGAATAAAATACTCTCTTAGGCAAACTATAATGAAACAACTTGCTTCTAATTTTCCAGTTTAGGAAAGTTAATTCATCCTCACGTTTTTACAATCTTAGTGCAATTACCTTGTCTACCTGACAACGTCTGGCATATTATCAGACATGACACATTCCCCTCAATGTCAGGAAAACAGAAGAGCTGGGCAATTACATCAGGAAGGGATCGGGTGCACATGCTCCTGTTTACCTCAACAATGCTGAAGTCTTCTCACTGCAAGTAGCATAATCAAAGACCCACCCAGTCCGGACAGTCAATCTTCTCCCACCACCCCCCTTCAATGGGCAGAAGATAGAAAAACCTGTAAGCATGTACCACATTGCTTAAGACAGGTTCTAACCCCATTCGAAGACCATCAAACAGTTCCCAAATACAGTAAGATAGACTTCTGACCTCACAATCTACCCTGTTATGGCCTTGCAACTTATTGTCTATCTGCACCGCACTTTCTCCATTAACAGCAACATTTTATCTACATTCTTTATTGGTTTGCCTTGTACTACTTCAATGTACTGTTGTAATGAATTGATCTGTACTAATAGTGTTCAAGACAGGTTTTCACTGTACATCAATTTACTCCTTACATGCTAATTTTAATGATCAATGTCACAGTAATCCAATTGCTTTGTTTCACCTCCCAATACAATCTTTGGATGTTCATAATTCTAAAAGTTTTTAAATCGACTAAGTGGTTTTCTTCATTAATGGACTTCTTACAACTATTGCCCAAACCACTGTTTGGTTCATCGATAATTCATTCTTTTTGTCACAGTTCACAATTAGTTTGCCTTGGTACAACAATTGACCTTAAAAATCTTAGATAAAATCGTTATCTCAAGAACATTATATAGCAGTACTACTGTAACTATTTATTTAATAGATTATTTAATTGGCTTATATCAGTGTCAGCATCCGGCTTTCCTTCGTAAATTCAGTTGTGTTTGAAGTTGTGTATAATATAACATAATATCCCCACTTTCTTCAGGGATCGCTCCCTCTGCTATTTTCTTGTCCATTTGTCCTTCTACACTAATCTCCCTCCCAGCACTTAACCCTGCAAGTGGTCAAAGTGCTACACCTGCCCACTTACCTCCTCCCTCATCTCCATTCAGAGCCCCAAGAAGATGAGGCAACACTTCATCTGTGAATCTGTTAGAGTGATCTATTGTGTCAGGTGCTCCCGATGCTGCCTCCTCTACACTGGTGAGACCAATTGTAAATTGGGGGATCACTTCATCCAGCACCTCTACTCCATCCACCAAAAGCTGAACTTCCCATTGGCCAAACATTTTAATTCAGATTACCATTCCCATTCCAACAATTCCATTCATGGCCTCCCCTTGTGCCAGGATGAGGCCACCCTCATGGTGAAGGAGCAACACCTTGTATTCCATCTGGGTAGCCTCCAACCTGATGGCATGAATATTGGTTTCTCTTTCCAGTCAAAAAAATCTCCCCCCTCCCCACTTCTTAATTGCAGCACACACAAAATTCTGGAGGAACTCAGCAGGCTAGGCAGCATCTATGGAAAAGAGTAAACAGTCAATGGTTTGGGCTGAAACCCTTCATAAGGATCTCAACCTTGAAGGTTGACTATTTATGCCTTTCCATAGATTCTGTCTGGCCTGCTGAGTTCCTCCAGCATTTTGTGCATTGTTTGGATTTCCAGCAGCAGCAGAATTTCTCGTGTTTGTGGTGTCTCTTCCCCTGTTCCCCACTCTGACCTCTTTCCTCGTCTCACCTGCCTATGATCTCCTCCTTCCTTTCTCCTATGGTCCACTCTCCCATCAGGTTCCTTCTTCTCCAGCCCTTTAACTTCCCTACCCACCTGGCTTCACCTTTCAACTTCTAGCTATCCTCCTTCATTGCCCCTCCCCCTCGTGTCTCATGTTTACGATATGACACAAGTTTCTCAACACAATAAAGAGCTGAAGCCCAAGGAAAATCCATTGCAGAAACAGCAGTCATAAAAACCACAGTGCTCATTTTAGTTCCTGGAGAAAGCAAATAATATGTAAGATTTTGAATATCAAGCAATTGGGGACTATGGGGAACAGAAACAGAGGAGAGATGAAGTCTAGGGTAGTTCTTTATGACAATTTTGAATGGCAGAGCAGGCTTGAGGGGCTGAGTGGCTTACTGTGTTCCAATTACTTTCTTGTGTTCAAAATAAAACTGAAGTGATACTTTCATCAACCTCCTTCTATCTCATACTCTCAGGCATATATACCAAAATCAAATACCCATTACCACAACCACCTCGATGTTCCTTAGGTTTGTGTCAGAACTCACCTTGAAAGTGGAGAAGGCTGAAGATAGTCTGCTGCTATGGGAATAGGAAGGGGAACTGAAACAGCATGCAGTTGAAAGCTTGAGATGGCCATTATGGATAGAGTGAAAGTACTTTTCAAATTAGTTACTTGGTCTGTGCTTGGTGGAAGCCAAATCGGGTGCACTGAATGTAGCAGATGAGGTTGGAGGGGGTGCCTATGAATCATTGCCTCATCTGAAAGGGCTATTTCAGTCCCTGGATGGTAGTAAGGAGGAAACATATATGAACAAGTGTTGAACCTCTTGTGTTGAAATTTAGTAAAGCTAAAACGTGTTGAAATCTAGAAAAGGGAGGGCATTGTTTGGAAATGGTCCAAGTGAATTTGAGAGCAGCATGGAAGTTAATGAAACTGACAAAATTGAGGAGTTCCACACGGGTGCAGGAAGCATGCTGAAAGCAGTCATTGATGAGTGGTACCAGTGAAGGTTTGGAATAGGAACAGCTCCATGTACCTAACCAAAAGGCAGGCATAGCTCGGCTTATGGCTACACCTTTCATTTGTCGTAAGTGAGAGGAATCAAAGGAGAAATTGTTCCAGTTAAGATCAAGTTCAGCCAGATAGATAACTGACCCCTGTCTCACCACTCCACCTCCCTTTATTTTGGGTATTTTCCCTCTTCACTTTCAATGCTGATGCAAGGTTTTCAACCAACAATTCCTTTCTACAAGCACATGCTGTTTAACTTGCTGAGATTCTCCAGCAGATTATTGCTCCAGATTTGAGCATCTGCAGTATCTTATGTCTTCAGTGTATTTTTCCACTTGGAATATCAAGAAGTCTGTGCACCTCTATATTTTATGTTTTCCTGCAAAGAATTCTTGGACTTTTGGAAATTTGCAAACTTTCATAGTCTTAAGTCGGGATATAACATAATTGGAACAACAGTAGCCACTCAACCCCTGTTGTATTGTACAACCCAATGATTAACTCAACATTAAGAATGTTGAATTTTCCAACTTCAGGTAACCCTGAATGATTTGTTTTCGTTTTCTACACATTGGGTATACGACAGTCTTTTTTTAAAAAAAAGGGGTTCGATTGCATTGAGTTTCTTTTGTTTTGTGGCTGCTTGTAAGGAGACAAATCTCAAAGTTTTATATAGTCTACATTCTCTAATTATAAATATACTCTGAACTTTGACTCCTTACTTCTGGAACCTTTTGCCCTCCTCGCCTTACAATCTATCTCCAATCACCCACCCCACCATTGTTCCCTTTTCAATCCCTTCCCTCTCTTGGTTCCATCCACCCACCAGCCACAGATTTCACCCACCACCTCCCTACTCTATTATCCAGTTGTGATTGCATCTGCCCTTCATCTCTCCTTACAGTTCCCATTATCACTTTCTTTACTTCCAGCACTGGTAGCCTTTGCATTCCTGCTTAATGCCCTCCTAGTTGTCTCCACTTTCACTCTCCCATCCCTCTCCAGCACCATCTAGCTCTATCTGCCCCTTTTCTCTATTGATCATCCATTTGCTCCTGTCTTCTATCTCCATCACTCCTCCTCCTCTAGGAGGCTCAATCTGTCCAATATCCTTCTTCAATCACCTCAGGCTCCTATCTCACCAATTCCTGTCTCCTCTTTATACTGCCCTTCTCTCTCAACTCAGTCCTGAGAATAGAATAGAATAGTGCAGCACAGTACAGGCCTTTCAGCCCACAATGTTGTGCCGACCCTCAAACCCTGCCTCCCATATAACCTCCCACCTTAAATTCCTCCATATACCTGTCTAGTAGTCTCTTAAATTTCACTAACGTATCTGCCTGCACCACTGACTCAGGCAGTGCATCCCATGCACCAACCACTCTCCGAGTAAAAAACCTTCCTCTAATATCCCACTTGAACTTCCCACCCCTTACCTTAAAGCCATGTCCTCTTGTATTGAGCAGTGATGCCCTGCGGAAGAGGCGCTGGCTGTCCACTCTGTCTATTCCTCCTAATATCTTGTATACCTCTATCATGTCTCCTCTCATCCTCCTTCTCTCCAAAGAGTAAAGCCCTAGCTCCCTTAATCTCTGATCATCATCCATACTCTCTAAACCAGGCAGCATCCTGGTAAATCTCCTCTGTACCCTTTCCAATGCTTCCACATCCTTCCTATAGTGAGGCAACCAGAACTGGACACAGTACTTCAAGTGTGGCCTAACCAGAGTTTTATAGAGCTGCATCATTACCTCGCGACTCTTCAACTCTATCCCTCGACTTATGAAAGCTAACTACTCTTTCTGTGAGGAAGCTTTCAGGGATCTGTGGACATGTACCCCCAGATCCCTCTGCTCCTCCACACTACCAAGTATCCTGCCATTTACTTTGTACTCTGCCTTGGAGTTTGTCCTTCCAAAGTGTACCACCTCACACTTCTCCGGGTTGAACTCCATCTGCCACTTCTCAGCCCATTTCTGCATTCTATCAATGTCTCTCTGCAATCTTCGACAATCCTCTACACTATCCACAACACTACCAACCTTTGTGTCGTCTACAAACTTGCCAACCCACTCTTTTACCCCAACATCCAGGTCGTTAATAAAAATCACGAAAAGTAAGAGGTCCCAGAACCGATCCTTGTGGTACACCACTAGTCACAACCCTCCAATCCGAATGTACTCCCTCCACCACGACCCTCTGCCTTCTGCAGGCAAGCCAATTCTGAATCCACCTGGCCAAACTTCCCTGGATCCCATGCCTTCTGACTTTCTGAATAAGCCTACCATGTGGAACCTGTCAAGTGCCTTACTAAAATCCATATAGATCACATCCACTGCACTACCCTCATCTATATGCCTGGTCACCTCCTCAAAGAAGCCTATCAGACTTGTTAGACACAATCTGTCCTTCACAAAGCCATGCTGACTGTTCCTGATCAGACCATGATTCTCTAAATGCCCATAGATCCTATCTCTAAGAATCTTTTTCAACAGCTTTCCCACCACAGCCGCAAGGCTCACTGGTCTATAATTACCCGGACTGTCCCTACTACCCTTTTTGAACAAGAGGACAACATTCACCTCCCTCCAATCCTCCAGTACCATTTCCGTGGACAACGAGGACATAAAGATCCTAGCCAGAGGCTCAGCAATCTGTTCCCTCACCTTGTGGAGCAGCCTGGGGAATATTCCGTCAGTCCCCGGGGACTTATCCATCCTAATGTATTTTAACAACTCCAACATCTCCTCTCCCTTAATATCAACATGCTCCAGAACATCAACCTCACTCATATTGTCCTCACCATCATCAAGTTCCCTCTCATTCGTGAATACTGAAGAGAAGTATTCATTGAGGACCTCGCTCACTTCCACAGTCTCCAGGCACATCTTCCCACCTTTATCTCTAATCGGTCCTACCTTCACTCCTGTCATCCTTTTGTTCTTCACATAATTGAAGAATGCCTTGGGGTTTTCCTTTACCCTACTCACCAAGGCCTTCTCATGCCCTCTTCTTGCTCCTCTCAGCCCCTTCTTAAGCTCCTTTCTTGCTACCCTATATTCCTCAATAGACCCATCTGATCCTTGCTTCTGAAACCTCATGTATGCTGCCTTCTTCCACCTGACTAGCTTTTCCACCTCACTTGTCACCCATGGTTCCTTCATCCTACCATTCTTTATCTTCCTCACCGAGACAAATTTATCCCCAACATCCTGCAAGAGATCCCTAAACATCGACCACATGTCCATAGTACATTTCCCTGCAAAAACATCATCCCAATTCACACCCACAAGTTCTAGCCTTATAGCCTCATAATTTGCCCTTCCCCAATTAAAAATTTTCCTGTCCTCTCTGATTCTACCCTTTTCCATGATAACGCTAAAGGCCAGGGAGCGGTGGTCACTGTCCCCCAGATGCTCACCCACTGAGAAATCTGTGACCTGACCCAGTTCATTACCTAATACTAGATCTAGTATGGCATTCCCCCTAGTCGGCCTATCAACATACTGTGACAGGAATCCGTGACAGTCCTGATGCAAGATTTAGAGCTGAAACATCAACAATTCCTCATCCCCACCTCCACAGATGCTGCTTGACTCAGAATTCCTCCAGCACATTGTTGAAAACTGCCTTGAGCATTTTACTGCTACAAGGAAGATAGCTGTGAAAATAACAAACTGTTAAGGTATAAGTTGTCCTTGCATCAGAATACATGAGCCAGAGTCATTCTTATATTAGCAGCCTAAATGTAAATTTGGTCCTTCATGTGTTACTTGTAAAAATTCAGAAGCCTCCAGCTCAATGGTCTAATGTGAAAGTGCATAATGTCAACCCCCTTTTATCCCTCTCCAATATTCTATTCCCTAACGCTATTCTTTGTGTTATGACCTCGCTGCTTCATAGCCACAAATTTGCCTTCATCTTTTCATTAATCCCAACATATTTGCAATCTGCTACTTCCTTCTGAATAAATAACAGATGATCTTCTTGATTTGTCATTGACCTGCTTGCACGATAATTTTAATTAGCTGTTTGTTGTATCCAATTGCTCTGTCATGCAAATGTACTCCCACTGACTAATGAGCTATAATTGATATGATTAATTGGATTTGGATAAAGATATGACTGATTTTATTGAACCTGAATATATCAGTGCAGGCATTAAATGTAAAATAACCATGAAAACAACTGGAAACTATTCTGCTGAAAATTAGATAAAATGCATTTTATAATACCAAGGATGCTTATAGCTGTTTACTTGATAACTTTACCTTTATCAGTTTTGATTGACTTATATTTAACACATTGATTACTGCCTTGCAATGTTGTCCTTTAAGTTCTTCTATGATGGAATTGAATTGAGCTGATGTGCATTTCCAGTATTCGAGTTCAGTGAGTGGACCTGAACCTTCAGCTTCTTTCCTCACTTGATTACTTTGTGCCAGCACCTACACATAAAAATAACAAAGTTTTACACCGTTTTTCACAAAACTCTTAATATGTACAGTCCTTCCAGGTGAGGCGACACTTCACCTGTGAGTCGGCTGGGGTGATATACTGCGTCCGGTGCTCCCGATGTGGCCTTCTATATATTGGTGAGACCCAACGCAGACTGGGAGACCACTTTGCTGAACACCTACGTTCTGTCCGCCAGAGAAAGCAGGATCTCCCAATGGCCACACATTTTAATTCCACATCCCATTCCCATTCTGACATGTCTATCCACGGCCTCCTCTACTGTAAAGATGAAGCCACACTCAGGTTGGAGGAACAACACCTTATATTCCATCTGGGTAGCCTCCAACCTGATGGCATGAACATTGACTTCTCTAACTTCGGCTAATGCCCCACCTCCCCCTCGTACCCCATCCGTTATTTATTTTTATACAGACATTCTTTCTCTCACTCTCTGACTATACCCCTTGCCCATCCTCTGGGTTCCCTCCCACTTGTCTTTCTTCCCGTGCCTCCTGTCCCATGATCCTCTCATATCCCCTTCGCCAATCACCTGTCCAGCTCTTGGCTCCATCCCTCCCCCTCCTGTCTTCTCCTATCATTTTGGATCTCCCCCTCCCCCTCCCACTTTCCCACTTTCAAATCTCTTACTAACTCTTCCTTCAGTTAGTCCTGATGAAGGGTCTCGGCCTGAAACGTCGACTGTACCTCTTCCTAAAGATGCTACCTGGCCTGCTGCGTTCACCAGCAACTTTGATGTGTGTTGCTTGAATTCCAGCATCTGCAGAATTCCTGTTGTTTTTCTCTATAATCTCTAATGTCTTTACTCAGCACAGTGCTATCGACTTATTTGTCCAAATCTGAGGTTTATAATCATTGTTGCATTTCCAGGCACATGCATTCCTTGTCCTGCTGCCCTCCCATTAAAGATTTCTAACCTCAGCCTATTGTTTCACAGAAGGTAAGCTCCTGTCCCAATGAGCTAACAAATGTTATCTTAAATGCTAATGTTCTCCTCCAGTAAAGAATTTCAATCTCAGCTCATGATCTTACAACACACTTTGCTTCTTGCCACATTGTATAGTGCAGTTCAGTGAATCCCATTTAAGTTTTTAATCACCTTTTTTAAACTAACTGCTAATTTTACTTACAATGCATTTTTCTGAGGTGAAAACATGAGTGAAATACTGCAATGTTAAAGCAACTTGGTAATAAAACCATCTAGGTTTAATGCTTCCAAACATACAAACCAGTTCTAATTGATTGTGCCATTTCAAAAGTAGATTTTCAAGCTGTAAAACCATTTCTGGATTGGACGCTGCTACCCTTATTTGTTCAAAAGAACGCAGTTGAGAAAGATCAACTTTTTCACTCTTCAGTACTACAGCATTTTCAAGGCTTGTTTTTGTACCTAAAGAACATATCATCCAACAAAACAAAGTTAACTCAAATAATAGTTTAAGAATTAATACTAATGAAGTTCACCCATTTTAACTAAATTTTGAACTTCAAATACAAGCAGAAATTCTCTATATTCACATTTAGACACATCATGCCAATGGATAACACTGTTTTATGGTTCTGCAAATTGATTGCCTTACTTTATAGTAAACTCACAGACACGAGGAAATCTGCAGATGCTGAAATTCAAGCGACACACACAAAATGCTGGTGAACGCAGCAGGCCAGGCAGCATCTATTGGAAGAGGTACAGTTGACGTTTCGGGCCGAGACCCTTCGTCAGGACTAACTGAAAGAAGAGCTAGTAAGAGATTTGGAAGTGGGAGAGAGAGGGGGAGATCTGAAATGATAGGAGAAGACAGGAGGGGGAGGGATGGAGCTAAGAGCTAGAAAATTGATTGGCAAAAGGAAGACATCTCCTTCTTCCTGGAATGAAAAGCCTCATCCTGAGAGCAGATGCAGCGGAGATGGAGGAATTGCGAGAAGGGGATGGCATTTTTGCAAGAGACAGGGTGGGAAGAGGAGTAGTCCAGGTAGCTGTGAGAGTCCGTAGGCTTATAGTAGACACTTCCCACCCTGTCTCTTGCAAAAATGCCATCCCCTTCTCACAATTCCTCCATCTCCGCCGCATCTGCCCTCAGGATGAGGCTTTTCATTCTAGGACGAAAGAGATGTCATCCTTTTTTAAAGAAAGGGGCTTCCCTTCCTCCACCATCAACTCTGCTCTCAAACGCATCTCTCCCATTTCAAGCACATCTGCTCTCACCCCATCCTCCCGCCACCCCACTAGGAATAGGGTTCCCCTTGTCCTCACCTACCACCCCACCAGCCTCCAGGTCCAACATATAATTCTCCGTAACTTCTGTCACCTCCAACAGGATCCCACCATCACATCTTTCCCTCCCCCCATCATTTCTGCTTTCCGCAGCGATCGCTCCCTACACAACTCCCTTGTCCATTCATCCCCCCATCCCTTCCCACCGATCTCCCTCCCGGCACTTATCCTTGTAAGCGGAACAAGTGCTACACATGCCCTTACACTTCCTCCCTCACCACCATTCAGGGCCCCAGACAGTCCTTCCAGGTGAGGCGACACTTCACCTGTGAATCGGCTGGTGTGATATACTGCGTACGGTGCTCCCGATGTGGCCTTCTATATGTTGGCGAGACCCGACGCAGGCTGGGAGACCGTTTTGCTAAACACCTACACTCTATCCGCCAGAGAAAGCAGGATCTCCCAGTGGCCACCCATCTTAATTCCACGTCCCATTCCCATTCTGATATGTCTATTCATGGACTCTTCTACTGTCAAGATGAAGCCACGCTCAGGTTGGATGAACAACACCTTATATTCCATCTGGGTAGCCTCCAACCTGATGGCATGAACATTGACTTCTCCAACTTCCGTTAATGCTCCTCCTCCTCTTCTTACCCCATCCCTTATTTATTTATTTTTTATTATTTTTTTCCCTTTCTTTTTCTCTCTCTGTCCCTCCCACGATAACTCCTTGCCTGCTCTCCATCTTCCTCTGGGCTCCCCTCCCCCTTTCTTTCTCCCAAGGCTTCCCGTCCCATGATCCTCTCCCTTCTCCAGCCTTGTATTCCTTTTGCCAATCAACTTTCCAGCTCTTGCTCCATCCCTTCCCCTCCTGTCTTCTCGTATCATTTCGGATCTCCCCCTCCCACCTTCAAATCTCTCTTACTATCTCTTCTTTCAGTTAGTCCTGACGAAGGGTCTCGACCCGAAATGTCAGTTGTACCTCTTCCTATAGATGCTGCCTGGCCTGCTGCGTTCCACCAGCATTTTGTGTGTGTTGCTTTATAGTAAACTATCAGGTTTCAGAAGGCAGCAGGAAGAGTGATTCAGCACCCATTTTATGCAGCACCTGATTTTCTTTTCATAATAAGCAAAACAAATAGCTGCCTGTTTATTCTCGTCCTTTTTGGTTACCCAGGGACAGATTTCACACTCTGTAGGAATTGTGAGACCGGCAAAAAAACACTTTAACTGTTAATCAGTTAACTAATATGGAGTATCTAATATAACACTTCTCAGCAACCAACTTGTAAACAGCATCCTGAACCAAATTTAGCTAGATTCAACCATTCAAAAGTGTTAAGGCCCTGACACGGTTTTTAAATATTCACGGTAAAACAAAGAATACCTTAACATATATGAAAAGCTATTTAATTTTTGATTCTGCAAACTATTTTTCAGCATTTTAATGTGTTAAACTGGCTCCTTATTGCTTTTAAAAATCCTGTGACAATCTTTAATTGCAAGGCTCAAGTATCGCATCATTCACTCTTCTTATTTTAAAATGTGCTGTGTCAGTTCAAGCAGCACTACTCTGAAAAATATTGCTTCTGTCAGCTCTGCTTGGAAGCTACAGCTTTTGTAACTATCCCTTAAAGAGGTATACCACCACAGAGGCAATCCACATGAGCAACATTAAAAAGTACATAAGTTGATAAGTCAACCTTGCCCCACCATTTCACAAAATAATGGATGATCTACCTCAAACATTTTCTTACACTGTGCCATTTGTTTTTATTTCTTTAATAACAGAGATCTACTTGAACCAGTGTTCTTTTGGAAAAACAATTCCAAGGACTTTTCACCCTTCTGAGAGAGAGAAAAAAAAGTCAGTCCTAAATGGTCAATGCTTTATTTTGAGTCTCCGATCCTTAGTTCTAAAATTGACACAGGCTAAATATCTCCTTCCCTCCAACCACCTTTTTGCCTTGTTGATCCCCCAAAGAATGTTTCATTCTTTATAACTCTAGAGATAATAGCCTAGCTGCTAAGTGCCTACTCATATTACAGATTTCTCTTTCCCAATGAATAGTTTCGAGAACCTTCACTGCACTCAAATTATAACAACTACATTCTTTCTCTGGTATTCAAGATTTTCCAGCTTCCAGGGTTGTTAGCTGATTAAAGAATGGACAGAAATAACAGTGGTGGTGATAAAGTGCACCCTAGATAAGACTGCTAAATTACTTTGTAAGAGATGTGTCTTTGTGCAAAAACCGACAGAAACCCTTCAGGGCCCTTGCAAAAAGGTACCAAGGAGATGTCACAAGGAGTAATATTGCATGCATGAGTACAGTCTATGTATGCATACACTTTGAGGAAGCATCTAATTCTAGCAAATCCTTGCTATGCACTGTAAGAAAACTGTTTGGTTATGAAGCTTGGATGAACTTCCTAACACACCAGACGGTAACTAACTGTGACATGCAGCCTGTCAACAAATACACTCAAAAACTTCTATAGCTGTACCGTGGAGAGCATTCTGACAGGCGCATCACTGTCTGGTATGGAGAGGCTACTGCACAGGACTGAAAGAAGCTGCAGAAGATTGTAAATCTAGTCAGCTCCATCTTGGGCACTAGCCGACAAAGTACACAGGATACCTTCAGGGAGTGGTGTCTCAGAAAGGTAGCATCCATTATTAAGGACCTCCAGCACCCAGGGCATGCCCTTTTCTCACTGTTACCATCAGGTAGGAGGTACAGAAGCCTGAAGGCACACACTCAGCGATTCAGGAACAGCTTCTTCCCCTCTGCCATCCGGTTCCTGAATGGATGAAGCTTTGGACACTACCACACTTTTTTTAATATACAGTATTTCTGCTTTTGCACATTTTTAAATAATCTATTCAATATATGTAATTGATTTACTTGTTTATTTATTATCTTATTTTATTTATTATTATTATTTTCTCTCTCTGCTAGATTATGTATTGCATTGAACTGCTGCTGCTAAGTTAACAAATTTCACGTCACATGCCCGTGATAATAAACCTGATTCTGATTCTGAAATCAGAATAAGCTTCCTGTAATGACAATGAGGCTAGGAAGCTGAGAGCAAGGGGTAATTTTGTTTTTGATAAGCAAAGCAGTCCAAACACCTTTCGTATCCCTGTACTCAAGATCAGAGGTTGTCACAAACATTTAATGTGGACAAAATTTGGAAACAGGTTTTACAACAGCTGGTCATCATCTGAGTAAATAACAACTGTTACTTCTCACATTTGTGAAGCAGAAAAAAAATTACACTGGAAATTAATTACATTATCATTGACATAATTTGTAGGAATTATACACAGAAGTGAGTGCAAATGAATATTCTATCAAAAGATCAGCACTGAATTTCTACTGGGCATGAAGAAGTCTGGTTATGGGTATGACTTTGGTTCAAATCAGATTATGCCTATTTGTATTTGAATATCAGGGACCAGAAATTCCTTTGCAATAATAGCTTACTTCAACAATGCAAAGGAATATGGTCCCTGGAACAGGATAGTTTACTGTTTCATTCTGAGTCAATTTTTCTAGAATGCTAAAAAAAATCAAACAGCCTTTGTTAGATTGATGCCACTGACAGTTTTTAATCATTCATTGAATGGATGCATAGCAATGTGTTCTTCCCTATCACTAATTACCTTTGACCAGAGAAACAGTTAAGGGTCAACTATGCTGGTGGATCTGCAGCGACATTGATTAAGCACATCAGATTTTTAACTGAAGGATGTTAGTGAATCAATTTTTTTTTAAACAACATCTAGTAGTTACTTTTATTACTTTTAAATTCTCCAGCTTCCAGTCTGGAATTTCAACTAATTTCTCTGGATTAATGCTCCAGCCCAACTTGTTGCTTAATAACTTAATGACAATGCCACCATACCCTATTTTTCACTAAACAGTGAATGTTATGATCAGTCATATTAGCCCAAAACATTGCTGCAGAAAATCCTTGGGGCAGTGTCCTGGGTCAGTCAAGATACTGCCCCAAGAAGTATCCTTCATAAAATCAGAAGTACAATGTTTGCTACGATTTCAGAATATTCAATTCCGTAAGTTATTGCATGCAATATGGACAATGTTCAAGCATGGGATGGTAAGTGATAAGTTCATAAAGCAACAACCATCTCCAATAAGAGCGTTAATCAGAAATTTTACTGATAATAGTAGCTAAAGAATAGGTTAGGAACTGGATGTTTCTCACCACTTCAAGTCCTTCAATCATCTACAAAGCGCATGTTAGAACTATGTTGGAATTCTCTCATCTGCAGCTCCACAACCTCTTGATACCATCCAGGACCTGTACTCAATTGTCTGCAATAAACATCGACTATCATTCACGACCTTCTCACTGCAGCTGCAATTCCCATCTTGTGGACATAACTGGAGAGGCTGGTATGTACTCAGAAACGGCAGCATATACATCCAGACCTGTAAACCTGGTAAAGCCTTCTTCACGAATAACTGGAAAGTATACCCAAATTCAGGGAACTGTCCCAATTATGCTCCCAGAATCATGCCTTACCAAGTCCCAAACTCCTCCATCACTATATATAGAGAGTACATCTGCCCAACCAGCAAGAAAACCCACCAAAAATGGCAGGGGTGGTACACAAGCAGAAAAAAGTAGCCTTGAGCGACCTCAACAAAAACACCACAACATTAAGATGAACGTGGGGAAGAAAACAACTTCTTAATCACCACATATCATTCTCTCTCAGGTGATGAATCGGTGTTTCCTCAGACAGTCATGCAGTATTACAGTAAGGAAACGGGCCCTTCAGCCCAAACAGTCTATGCTAATAACAGCATCCTCCTTGCTGTAGTATGTTGCTCATGTTCGATACATAATAGTCTCTGTTCCCCACGTTTGACACGTAATCCCCACAAACCCCTCACATCCATGTATATATACAATTGACCTTTAAATGTTGCATCTGTACTCACCTCAACCACTTCCTCCAGCAACCCATTCCAGGTACTCACAACCCTCTGTGTAAAGAAGTTTCCACTCAGTTCTCTTTTAAATATTTTCCCCTCTTATCTTGCACCTGTGTCCTCCCCAATCCTGGGGAAAAACTATGAGTGTCCACCTCATTCATACCCCTCATGATTTTATAAATATCTGTGAGGTCACTGTTCATTCTTTCATGCTCCAAGGAATAAAGATTAAGCAAGGCCAACCTCTGCCTATGACTCAAACCCTCTAATTCAGGAAGCACCTTCATAAATTTCTTCTGCACCCTCTCCAGATTGACAATGTCTTTCCAATAACAGGGTGACCAACACTGAATGCAATACACCAAGTATAGTCACACCAATAACTTATTTAAGTGCAACATTATGTTCTTATTCCTAAACTCAATGCCTTGACTATGAAAGCCTGATGCAAAACACCATCTTCACCACCCTGTCTACTTGCATGGCCCCTTCAGTAAACTCTCATCAGTGCCCTGCCATCTACTGTATAGGTACTACCTGCTTTGAATGTTAAAAAAGCATCACCTTACACGTTTTCCAAGCTGAAATCTATTTGCCATTCCTCAATTTATCTCCCTAACTGATCAAGATCTCTTTGTAATTTATTGCAAGCTGTTCAATTAGTAACATCAGCAAATATGTTAATCATTCCATGCACATTCACATCCAAATTATTTACATAAATAATGAGTAACAACAGTCCCAAACCTGACCCAAGGCACCCCAAAAGTCACAGGCCTCCAGACAGAGAATCAACCTTCAACCATCATCCTCAGCTTCCTATCACCAAGCCAATTCAGAATTTACCTCCTGTGCTCCCCCAAATAGTTCTCTGAAACTGCACTAGTGGCACTAGTGGTTTCTCTGAAACTTCCCTGACCCCCAATAAAGTTTGTGCAGGCCTTGGAGATTTTCCACTTCAAGGCTGCAAATACCTCCTTCCTCATAATATGCAAAATATGCAAATAATCCAAGACTTCTGTTATTACCCTCATTTCTTTGATATTCATAAAATTCCTCCAAGGAGAAATGGGCATCAAAAATCTCAGCCATCTCCTGTAACTCCACACATGGATAGCCCTGATGGTCTTTTTAAGGACCTTTCTCCCCTTAGTCTCCCTGCTAATGTAATTGGAAAAGCCTCTTGGGATTAACTTTAATGCTGCTGCCAAGTCCATCTCTTACCTCATCTTTGCCTTCCCTCTAAAACTGCTCTAAAACTTTTTATATTTATCAAGAGGTTCATGTGTATCCAGCTGACCAAAGGTAATAGATGATTCCTTCTTTTCCTGACCAGAGGCTCAGTATTTCTCGTTTGCCCAGGATTCACCCCTCACCCGAACAGAAACATGCTGTCCCTTGACTCTTGACATGGCCTTTTAAAAACTTCCCACTTGTCAACTCTTCCTTTTCCTTTAAATAGACTCACCCAGTTGATCCGAGCTAGATCCCACCTAATATACCCTCATTTGGCCCTACTCTAGTTCAGTACTTTAATCTATGGGCATGTTCTATCTTAGTTGATTAACTATTTTACAACAAATAGAATCGTGGTCACTGAACCCAAAGCACTCCCCACCTGCCACTTCACTTGGCCCATTTCGTTCCCTAAGAGGTGGTTCAGTATTGTTCCTTCCCAAGTAGGTTCCTCTATATTTCATGTGAGGAAATTGCCTTGGATTTACCACACAAATTCCACCCTACTTAGGCCCTTTGCACTCTGGGTGGTCCAGTCAATACTGGGAAAATTCGAACTTCCACTAGCACTACCATACTATTCTCACAACTATGTACAATTTCTCAACACATCTGCTCAAATTCCACTGATTACTGGGGTGGGGGGGGGGGGTCTACAACTTAGCCCTACCAAGATAAACTTCTTCTATATAAATGGACCTGTTAGATGATCCTTTTAAAATATCTCCTCTATGCACTGTGGTTATGTCCTGCCTAACTAAATAGGTAAAAACCCCTCCAGTTCTACCTGTTCCTCCATCCACCTAAAGCATTGGTATCCCGGAATGTTCAGCTGCTAGCTCTGCCCTTCTCTCAGCCACATTTCAGTTATGACCACAAAACTCCAGTCCCTAGAATTCGTGCCCTCAGTTCATCCACCTTACTTGTTGAGCTGTGCTTTGAAATTGATGCAATTAAAGCAATGGTCCTATCTGCCCTTTTACTGTTAAAAAAAAGGCTTACATGCTTTGATTACTGCCTATATCCCTGTCACTGACTTCGCTCTTTGGAGTTGTAACCCTCCCCCACCCATCTAGTTTAAACCTTCCCCGGTAGCAAAAGCAATATTTCCCTCTAGGATGTTGGGCCCCCGCTGGTTCAAGTGCAACTCACCCCTCTTGAACAGGTTGCCTCCACCCCAGAGGAGATTCCAATCGCTGAATCCCTGCCCCCTGCATCAGCTCTTCAGCAGCATACTCATCTGGCCCATCTATCTATTCCTAGATTCACCAATATGTGGCAACGGTAATAATCCAGAGATCACTACCCTCGAGGTCCTGCATTTTAATTTCTTACCCAACTCCCTATACCAGGAGTTCTCAACGTGGGATCCGCAGACACAAGGCTCCCTGACTTCCTACATCTTGCAGGAGCATTTCACTGCCAAAACTACCATTCTGTCTACTAAGGATTGACAACAATAAAAACCTTCCCTTTTCTTACCTATGCTTTCTCACTGAACCCTTTTCAAAGAGCTGCTCTAACTCTTACTACCTGGTATACTTAATCCACTCCATCAGGCCAAAGCCTCTGCTCTCCGCTCTTGCCATTAGTTAAATAATTAGCCGATCAATTATTAATTAACAATTTGCAAATGTGCCTCTTTTAGGCTCCTGTTAATTGAAATTCACCAGAAAGTCCCGAGACCTGTCTCTTTTAAACTCTCGAATCTCACGCTCCAAGTCCCAGTTCCTGTTGTTGCGAAGGATTTGAGGATAAGAACAGGGAGGTTTTGTTAGTTGTACAGATGGCTGGTGAGACCACAGCTAGAATACTGTGAACTTTTGCTTGAAGATACGAAAGGATATAGCAACCAATGCATGTAGTCCAAAGAAGATTAATTAATGTGATGAGAGGACTGTCCTAACCAGAGAGGCTGGGCAGTTTGCGTTGATATTCCTTGGAATTTAGAAGGATCAGGGGAGATTGTATTCAAACATGAGATCCAAAGGGGATTTGTGATGCTTCCACTCGTGGGAAAGTCACAAAGAATGGGACACAACTACAAATCAAGGAACCAGTCATTAAAGTTAAAGAGCATAGAAATTTATTTTCTCATAGTAATGAATTTCTGGAATTCTTGTGCCACCAGGGCTGATGGAAGCCTCATCAATATGCTAATTTGAAGAGGAGATGGATAAATATTTAAAAGAAGAAACTGGGGGTTTGAGGAAACTGACACAGAAGAGGAGTTGTGGCTAGCATAACTATGACAGGCAGGCATCAAGAGCCTGGTAACCACTACTCTTCCTATTTCATTGTGTTTTTGTGTACAAGCTGTATAGAGGACATGTTGTTGTTGTTCGTCCTTCGCAGTCGAAGATGACCATGGCTTCAAAGTCAAATGGGAGATTGGTGGCTGTGGGTCTGGAGGTGACTGATGAGGCCAATCCGGGCCCTGAAGGCTCGCCCACATGTGGGACACAAGTGGGTGGGTGCTGTCGTGGCAGTGGATGCTGCTCGGGTCTTGCGCACAGCACGCTTTCGTTGCGCCTCGATGATGCGCCTGACTTCAGCTGCACGGGCTCCTGTGGTAATCTTGCTGCGCCAAGCTGGACGGTCGAGGGCAAGCGTCTCCCATGTGTTAATATCGACACCCAGGCCTTTGAGGGACGCTTTGAGGCAGTCTTTGTAACGTTTCTTCTGGCCCCCGACTGAGCACTTGCCCTGACACAGTTCTCCGTACAGCAGAGCAGAGCGACCCTAAAGAGGGCTGCTCAGACACCCAGGGGGCTGCCGAACTCAACTGCTGCTTTGGTCCAGTAGAGAGCGACCCTATGCCCTGGGCCGCCTGTGTGCAGGTTTGTGACTACAGCTTCCAGTGTGTCCGTACCTGCTGCTTCGCCACTCCCCCATCGCCACAGGACTTTAGGTGTTACGCTTTGGGTGTGAAGTCATGACTTGCGCTTGACTTGGATTAAAGTGAGGGAGAGTTGCGCAGCTCATCAGCCTCACCCTCTCGTCCAGGCACGCCGCAAGAACTGCCGTAGACCCACAACACTCAGGGCTTGTCTACCTAGCGTGTGAAGCCTGGATTCGGCGGACTGTGCGGAAGAAACCATCACTGGTTCAACGGGCAGAAAGGCAATTCTCAGCAATGCATCGTGGGGCGCTAAGAGGGCACAGTGAGACACACAGAACACTGCTGGCCATCCACTGCATCCTGACCTATCTCCAGCCGTCTCGACTATGTCTTGCCACTGGGTCCAGATAGGCCGGGATGAGAGAGTGAGGCTGACAATAGAGGACAAAAGGAGACTGTAAAATACAGATTATAAGAAATTGATTATACTGTGGGAAAGTGGGAAATTTTCCATTTTGGCAGAAAAAAATAAAGTGCCTTATTAATTAAATGACAAGATATTGCAGAACTCTAGGATGCAGAGGCATCAGGGTATACAGTGTATCATTCGTAAATGGCTAATATGCAGAAACAACAAATGTTTAGGAAAGCTAAAGAATATTACTATTGATTGCAAGAGGAATTGAATGTAAAAGTAGGAATTTTTTAAATACAAATAGAAAATGCTAGAAGCACTGAGCATGTCAGGCTGCACATGTGGGAAGAGAAACAGACCCTTTTCAAAGACCCTTTTGTTAGAACAGGGAGAAAAGGAAGGAGATTACGTTTCAGTTTTATGGGGCACTGGTGAAATCACATTTGGAACAACATGATTAATATTGGTCTCGTCATTTAAGGAGGGATGTTAATGCATTGTATGTTGTATGGAGAAAGTGTACTCAACTAAGACCTGGAATGATAGGTTGTTTTAGGAGGAAACGGTAGTCACAAATCCTTAAGACAGCTATAAGTAAGGTTAAGTATGGACCTTGCATGAGAGCATTAAATTGGATAGGGCAAATTACAAGAGTATTACATATGAACTGGAGAGAGTTAATTGGAAACAATACTTTTTGGGCATCCACACCTGACACGTGGAGGGTGTTCAAAGACCAACTTTATGGTACAGGAGCTACATTACAATAAGGACAAGGATGACAAGATAAGGGAGCCTTAGATTACAAGAAAGCTGGTGAATTTAGTTAAGAGATTTTGATCAGTTAGGAGATACATTGAGGATGACAAATTGGATTTCAACTCAGATAAGTGTGAAGTCATAAATTTTACACATTCAAACTTGGGCAAGACTTAACACAAATGGTAGCACACTGAGTTTTGTGGAACACAAGGACCTGAGATTACAGTTCACTGAAAGTAGACAGGGTGGTGAAGAAGGCACTTAGCATGCTAGCTTCATCAGTCAGGACATCGAGTTTAGGAGTAGCAACATAATGTAGCAGTTATACATACATTGATGCACTGATGCACTCTGAGTATTGTGTATAATTTTGGTTGTCCTGTTAAGGGAAAAACATTGACAAGGTAGAAAGGGTGCAGAAGGGACTTGCAAAGATGCTGCCTGGACTAGAGGGTTTGAGTTATAGGGAAATGTCAGCCACACTGGATCTCTATTCATTCGCACGCAGGAGAATGAAGGGTGTCCTCAAAAGAGTTTATAAAATCATGAGGGATATTGATTCAGTGGATGGTCATAATCTTTTCCCCAGGGCTAGAGAGACCAAAACTAGAGGATACAGATACACAGAAGGTAGAGAGTCCCTGGAACTTCGATGAGGAAGTGCTTGGCATATTTGCAACAGTTAAGAGGTATTTAGATAGATACAAGAGGAGGAGGAGTTTGGACAGTTATGGGCTGAACATGGGCAACAGCGATTGGCAGAGAGGATGCTATAGCTGACATGGGCCAACTGGACTGAAGGGCCTTTTTCCATGCTGTGCTATTCCACAGCCAGCATGCTGTTTGCCTTCTTACTGTTGAACCTGCTAATAACTTTTTATGATTCATGCGCTATAACATTTATAGTACCTATTAAAAAGCATTCCTCCGGAAGTTTTGTGTTTTGCTGTTTTACAATATTGAATCACAGTGGATTTAATTTGGCTTTTTTGACACTAATCAACAGAAAAAGATTCTTTCATGTCAAAGTGAAAACAAATTTCTACAAACTGGTCTAAATTTACTACAATTACTAAACACAAAATAATTGATTGCATAATTACTCATCCCCTTCAAGTCAGTATTTAGGAGATGCACCTTTGGCAACAATTACAGCCTTGAGTCTGTGTGGATAGGTCTCCATCAGCTTTACACATCTGGACACTGCAATGTTTCCTCATTCTTCTTTACAAAACTGCTCAAGCTCTGTCAGATTGCAAGGGGAGTGAACAGTCTTTTCAAGTCCAGCCACAAATTCTCAATTGGATTAAGGTCTGGACTCTGACTTGGCCACTCCAGGTCATTAACTTTGTTGTTTTTACTTTATGTAGCTTTGTAGCTTTGACTTTATGCGTGCAGTCACCATCTTGCTGGACAACTAATCTTCTCCCAAGTCACAGTTCTCTTGCAGACTGTATCAGATTTTCTTCTAGGATTTCCCTGTATTTTGCTGCATTTATTTTACCCTCTACCTTCACAAGCCTACCAGAGCCTGCTGCAGTGAAGTACCCCCACAATATGATGCAGCCACCACCATGCTTCTCAGTAGGGATGGTGTGTTTTTGATGATGTGCAGTGTTTGGCCTTTACCAAACATAGTGTTTAGTCTCACGGCCAAAAAGCTCAATTTTAGTTTCATCAGACCATAGAACCTTCTTCCAGCTGACTTCAGACTCACTGAAATACTTTCTGACAAACTCTAGCTGAGATTTCATATGAGATTTTTTTCAACAGTGGCTTTTCTCTTTGCCACTCTCCCATAAAGCTGTGACTAGTGAAGCACCCGGGCAACAGTTGTTGTATGCGCAGTCTCTTCCATCTCACCAACTGAAGCTTGCAACTCCTCCAGAGCTGTCATAAGTCTCTTGGTGACCTTCCTCACCAATCCCCTTCTTGCACAGTCACTCAGTTTTTAAGGACAGCCTGCTCTAGGCAAATTTACAGCTGTGGCATATTCTTTCCATTTCTTGATGATTGATTTAACTGTACTCTTGGGGGCATTCAGTGACTTGTAAATTTTCTTGTATCCATCACCTGACTTGTGTTTTTCAATAACCTGTTTGTAGAGTTGCTTGGAGTGTTCCTTGTCTTCATGGTGCAGTCTTTGCCAGGATACTGACTCACCAGCAGTTGGACCTTCCAGATACAGGTGTATTTTTACTACAATCAATTGAAACACCTTGATCTGCATTTAACTCATTATGTGACTTCTAAAACTGACTGGCTGCATCAGTGATGATTGGATGTGTCATATTAAAGGGATTTAAAGCTTATGTAATTATTTTGTGTTTTATATTTATAATTTATTTAGATCACTTTGTAGAGATCTGTTTTCACTTCGACACGGAAGAGTCTTTTTCTGTTGATCAGCATCAAAAAAGCTAAAATAAATCCACTGTGATTCAATGTAAAGCAATAAAACATGCAAACTTCCAAGCTGGGGTGTGAATACTTTTTATAGGCACTGTATATCCCTCTGCATTTCACTAATTTGCAGTCTCTCTCCACTTTGATAATAATCTGCTTTTTAATTCTTCTTATCAAAGTTTCCTTTCCTATTTATCTTTGTGACATCAGCAAATTTAACATCTTTAATGGACACAGCAACAAGTTGAGGCACCAGAATAAAGCCCTTTGGCACACCCTTCTTTACATCTTGCCATTCAAGAAAAAATGATACTTATGCCTGCGCTCCGCTGTTAGCAAATCTGCTAACCACACTAACATGTTATTTCCAGCGCCATTAGTTTATTTTTCAAAATAACACACCAAGCTGTGATCTTTGATTTTGATCATTCTTGGACTGTGGACCTCAAGGAAGTAGTTTAAAGTCAATGGCATCAATAGTTCTGGAATCATATAAATTAATACTGGGTTAAAACATCAGATTGACTTCCCCCAAAGCCCAACAATCCAGTAGTTTTGCTATTACTGAATCAGAATCAGGTTTATTATCACTGACATATATCATGACATTTGTTGTTTTATGGTAGTAGTACAACAGAAGATATAAGACTGCTACATGTTACAAAAATAAATAGTGTAAAGAGAACAATGAAGTAGTATTCATGAGCTCATGGACAATTCAGAATTCTAATGATGGAGGGAAGAAGCTGTTCTTCAAAAACTGTGGGTCTTCAGATTCCTCTACCTCCTCCCCTAATGCTAGTAAAGCAAAGAAGGTACGTCCTGGATGTTGAGGGCCTTTAATAATGGATGCCACCTTCTTGAGGCATCACCTCTTGAAGATGTCCTTGATGGTGGGGTGGGCTTTGCTCGTGATGGATCTGAGTTTACAACCTCCCATAGCCTCTCACAATCCTGTGCATCGGAGGCGACATACCAGGCTGTGATGCAACCAGTCAGAATGCTCTCCATTGCACATCTGCAGAAATTTGCAAGAGTCTTGGGGACATACGAAATCTTCTCAAACTCCACATGAAGCAGAGCTGCTGCTGTGCCCTCTTTGTCATTGCATCAATTTGTTCACTCCAGGATAGATTCTCAGAGATCTTGACACCCAGGAACTTGAAGCTGTTTGTCCTTTCCAATATTCACCCCTCAATGAGGACTGGAGTGTGTTCTCCCCACTTCCCATTCAAAATGTCCACAATCAATTCCTTCATCCTGCTGACATTGAGTTTGAGGTTATTGCTGCACACCACTCAACCGGCTGACCCATCTTGCTCATGTATGCATCCATCTGAGAATCTGCCAGTTACAATGCTGCCATCATTAAATTTATAGATGGCATTCACACAGTTGTAAGTGTAGAGAGAGTATAACAGAACAACACACAAAGCACTTGAGCAACACAGCAGATCAGGCTGCATCTGTGGAGGAAAAGGGAACAACTGACATTCTGAGTCAAAAACCTTCATCTAGTTTGGAAAGAAAGAGGGAAGATAGCTAGTATAAAGGAGCAGAGAGAAAATATGGAGCAAGAGCTGGCAGGTGATAGTCAAGTCACTTTTTATTGTCATTTTGACTATAATTGCTGGTACAGTACACAGTAAAAATGGGATATTTTCCAGGACCATAGTGTTGAAATTGCGGGGGCCCTGGCAGAAATATTTAAAATGTCGCTGTCTACGGGTGAAGTGCCAAAGGATTGGAGAGTGGCTCATGTTGTTCTGTTGTTTAAAAATGGATCGAAAAGTAATCGGGGAAATTATAGGCCGGTGAGTTTAACGTCAGTAGTAGGTAAGTTATTGGAGGGAGTACTAAGAGACAGAATCTACAAGCATTTGGATAGACAGGGGCTTATTAGGGAGAGTCAACATGGCTTTGTGCGTGGTAGGTCATGTTTGACCAATCTGTTGGAGTTTTTCGAGGAGGTTACCAGGAAAGTGGATGAAGGGAAGGCAGTGGATATTGTCTACATGGACTTCAGTAAGGCCTTTGACAAGGTCCCACATGGGAGGTTAGTTAGGAAAATTCAGTCGCTAGGTATACATGGAGAGGTGGTAAATTGGATTAGACATTGGCTCGATGGAAGAAGCCAGAGAGTGGTGGTAGAGAATTGCTTCTCTGAGTGGAGGCCTGTGACTAGTGGTGTGCCACAGGGATCAGTGCTGGGTCATTGTTATTTGTCATCTATATCAATGATCTGGATGATAACGTGGTAAATTGGATCAGCAAGTTTGCTGATGATACAAAGATTGGAGGTGTAGTAGACAGTGAGGAAGGTTTTCAGAGCCTGCAGAGGGACTTGAACCAGCTGGAAAAATGGGCTGAAAAATGGCAGATGGAGTTTAATACTGACAAGTGTGAGGTATTGCACGTTGGAAGGACAAACCAACGTAGAACATACAGGGTTAATGGTAAGGCACTGAGGAGTGCAGTGGAACAGAGGGATCTGGGAATACAGATACAAAATTCCCTAAAAGTGTCGTCACAGGTAGATAGGGTCGTAAAGAGAGCTTTTGGTACATTGGCCTTTATTAGTCGAAGTACTGAGTATAAGAGCTGGAATGTTATGATGAGGTTGTATAAGGCATTGGTGAGGCCGAATCGGGAGTATTGTGTTCAGTTTTGGTCACCAAATTACAAGAAGGATATAAATAAGGTTGAAAGATTGCAGAGAAGGTTTACAAGGATGTTGCTGGGACTTGAGAAACTCAGTTACAGAGAAAGGTTGAATAGGTTAGGACTTTATCCCCTGGAGCGTAGAAGAATGAGGGGAGATTTGATAGAGGTATATAAAATTATGATGGGTATAGATAGAGTGAATGCAAGCAGGCTTTTTCCACTGAGGCAAGGGGAGAAAAAAACCAGAGGACATGGGTTAAGGGTGAGGGGGGAAAAGTTTAAAGGGAACATTAGGGGGGGCTTCTTCACACAGAGAGTGGTGGGAGTATGGAATGAGCTGCCAGACGAGGTGGTAAATGCGGGTTCTTGTTTAACATTTAAGAATAAATTGGACAGATATATGCATGGGAGGTGTATGGAGGGATATGGTCCGTGTGCAGGTCCGTGGGACTAGGCAGAAAATGGTTCGGCACAGCCAAGAAGGGCCAAAGGGCCTGTTTTTGTGCTGTAGTTTCTATGGTTCTATGGCTACATGAACAATACAAAAACTACTCTGAACTACGTAAAACAACACAAAACTACACTAGACTACAGACCTACCCTGGACTGCATAAAGTGCACAAAACAGTGCAGGCATTACAATAAATAATAAAGACAATATGCACAGTAGAGGGCAGTAGGTTGGTGTCAGTCCAGGCTCTGGGTATTGAGGAGTCTGATGACTTGGGGAAAGAAACTGATACATAGTCTGGTCGTGAGAGCCCGAATGCTTTGGTGCCTTTTTCCACATGGCAGGAGGGAGAAGTGTTTGTATGAGGGGTGCGTGGGGTCCTTCATAATGCTGTTTGCTTTACGGATGCAGCGTATGGTGTAAATGTCTGTAATAGCGGGAAGAGAGACCCTGATGATCTTCTCAGCTGAACTCACTATCCACTGCAGGGTCTTGAGATCCAAGATGATACAAGATTAATGGAGCTGAGGAGGGTGGCAAGCATACATGGGCCAGACTGACGTCAGATGCTGGGAGGTGAGCAATCGACATCAAGGTTCTAAAAGCTTGCTTTGCCATTCAGTACAATCATGGCAGCTCTTAGGTCTCAGCATCATATTTTCACTCTACTCGCAACTCTTGATCCCTTTATCTCATTGTTCAATATATTCTATTACTTCTGTCCTCAGAGCCTCTTATAATGAAGGCCAACATATTATTGTTACATATGGAGATACAGTGAACAACTTTGCCATTTCACAATTTAAGTACATCAAGGTAATACAAGAGAAAAGCAGGAATAGAATACAGAATATGATGTTATGCCGTGCTAATAGAATACAAGGTGCAAGACCATATGAAGACAAATTGTGAGGCCAAGAGTTATCATTCTGGAGATCACTTCAGTCTTATAACAGCAGGGTGGAAGCTGTCCATGAGCCTGGTGGTATGTTCTTTCAGCCTTTTGTATCCTTTGCCCGATGAGAGGGGATAGAAGAGAGAATGTCGAGTAGGTGGAGTCTTTGATTATACTGGCTGTTCTTCCAGTGTAGTGAGAATCGTAGACAAAAATCCATGGACAGGAAGCTGGTTTTCATGATGTGCTGAGCTGTGTAGCAATGGTTAAGGATGTTTGGGGCCCCTGTTGAGACAGAAGACATGCTGGTGGTATTTTGGTAGCATACTCTAAGTTGGCCTGATTGAAGGTCATCAGCTATGATGAATAGAGCCTCAGGGTATACAGTTTCTAGACCATTAAGATTAGTAAAGTTCATTAAGAGCAACCTCCACATCCAATTGGGATGGAATGTAGAATGCCATCAGGGTAGCTGAAATGGAATTTTACCCTTAGGTAGTCCACATCTGTTGAGAAGAAACCCAGCAGGACTGTCATGTCTGAGCACCACAAAGATTTTCTTACTAAGAGACTCCATCTCTGACTTCCATCCGCTGAACAGAAAGCCCTCAGTTTGTATGGCACAGTCAGGTCCTCCCAACTGCTTGCCTTACCTGGGTTTACTCTCAATGACTGTTGTCCAAGGATACCCATTCATCAACATTTCCCAAAGTATCACCATCTAAATAATACTCAGTCTTTCTGGTTTACCTACAGAAGTGGATAAATTCACAAGGCACCAACCATGTATCTGAGCACCTATTCAGCATGTTTGAATTGACTTGAAGCCTCTTTGTAAGCTTCTCACAACTTACAATTCCACCCAGTTTCATCCATCGAGGTGTTAGGAAGCTTGGCATTTTGTTCCCTCATTGAGATTACTGAAATATATTGTGAAGATCTGGGGCCCAAGCACTGATCCCTGTAGTACTATTTCAAAGTTAGAAATTCCATTGAAGCTAAAATCAACATTCTCTAGAGTCCATTTTTCTTGGAATTCTTGGAATACTTTGAAAACCTAACTCACCCATGAGTTTTCTTCACTTTATGTTTTTATTGTCTCCCTCTTATTATCCGATGTTTTTATTTCTTTGTAGTTAATTATAGCTATATAACAACTGTTAGTACTTTTGTTAGGTATTTTAATAAACTCTAAGTACAAGCCTTAACTTGTCTAATTCTCACAATGATTTAGCAGTTAAAATATCTTACCATTTAAGAAAATGATATATCTGTGAATAATCTCTTTGAAATATCTCTTTTCTTTTTCCCCGTGTATGGACTGGGTAAGTACTCCCCAGTTTTCAGATGCACAAATAGCAGGCAAAAAGATATTTTCTAACATATTTCTGGAACCAGTAAGTATTCCATCAGTACAATCCAAGACACAAAAGAATATCTCCTACAAGGAAAAATATCTGTTAGTCAAAGTTATTCTTAAAATAGTCAGAAAACGCAGTGTATAGCCAGTCATATTACTTAACATCTTTACATTGCCAGATATTTAAAATTACTTGATTAAATCGCTGTTGTACTTGAATCTGAAAATATCTAATATTTCACCAGTTACCCATCAAATCACATTCAGGGATGGGAGTTTAGAATAAAAATCTGCATTTATATTGAACCATTTACAGTATATTGCACCATTCCAAGACTTGATCAAATATGTAAGAATCAATTGTGATTTAAAACATCCCATGTGGCCGGCAGGAGCAGAAACTATCCTGCAGATCAGAGGCACAAGTCTTTGAGAGTCATAAGAACATAAGAAATAGGAGCAGGAGTAGGCCATCCAGCCCATCGAGCCTGCCCTCCCATTCAATAAGATCATGGCTGATCTGTCTGTAAACTCAGCTCCATCTACCTGCCTTTTCTCCATAACCCTTAATTCCCCTAATATGTAAAAACCTATCTAACTGTTTCTTAAATATATTTAGTGAAGAAGCCTCAATGCTTCCCTGGGCAGAGAATTCCACAGATTCACTGCTCTCTGGGAAAAGCAGTTTCTCCTCATCTCCATCCTAAATCTTCTCCCCTGAATCTTGAGGCAATGTCCCCTAGCTCTAGTCTCACCTACCAATGGAAACAACTTTCCTGCTTCTATCTTATCTATCCCTTTCAAAATTTTGTATGTTTCTATAAGATCCCCTCTCATTCTTCTGAACTCCAGAGAGTATAGTCCCAGGGACTCAATATCTCCTCATAGGTTAACCTCTTCATCCTCGGAATCAAGCTGGTAAACCTCCTCTGCCCTGCCTCCAAAGCCAGTATATCCTTCCTCAAGTATGAAGGCCAGAATTGCACACAGTACTCCAGGTGCGACCTCACCAGTACCCTGTACAGTTGCAGCATGACCTCCCTGCTCTTGAATTCAATCCCTCTCGCAATGAAGACCAACATTCTATTTGCCTTCTTAATAACCTGTTGTACCTGCAAGCCAACTTTTTGCAATTCATGCACAAGCACTCCCAAGTCCCTCTGCACAACAGCATGCTGCAATCAATGCAAGGTCTTCACAATTTCTCACACTCCCACAGAGGGTGCTCAGCCCACAGGTGGTTTGTTTGTCCAGGAGGTTGTTGAACAATGGATAAATTAATAAAGATCATGCAAATAGCCCAGTTTTTGGCCAGTCTATGATAACTGCTGGTGCTGCTCCTAGACCTGTGAGGTTACTTGCTGTTTGTTTCACGCATATTGTGCACTTGGGGTTAATTGCCTGTATCTCAAGGGTAATGTGGACAAAATATTGCTGTTTCAGCTAATCTATTAATAAGTAACACTCAGGGCATGCACTGTGACTTTTGACATGAACCCACTTCTAGCAGTAGTGCTGAAAAATGTGGTGAGTTTTTACTCATCCACTTTCAGTCACAAGCCCTTCCCATTGTAAGACAATGTTTTTCTCCTTGACTTCATATTGTCAGAGGGTGATGGGTATATGGAACAAGTTGCCAGAGGAAATGGTAGAAAGATATTTAAACACACATGGACAGGAATAATTTAGAGGAACAGTATATGGGCCAAACACAGACAATTAGGATTTAGGCAAGTTGGTTGACATGGACAAATTAGGCCATGGGGCCAGTTGCTGTGCTGTATAGCTCTGTGACTCTGACTGAATGTCTAGCAGATGTTGGTAGGAAACGAAAACCTTGGTCAAACCATATTCAGCAAGCCAGAGTGAGAAGAATTCAGGCCAAAACACAAAATGGGGAAAGGATGTGGTCATGGAAAAGTTTGAACTCAAGGGCTAAAAATTTCAACAAGAATAATAGGCGCATATCAAAATTGTACACTCATAATAATTTCTCAAAAATTAGATTCAAGGATTGAAAAATTAGAATCAAGGAATACTGTTTGGAGGGGATAATCTAGCAGAAGAAAATGACAGTGGTCAAGTCTCTGGAACTAAGTCTGGCTCTGTGAAGGGAAGGGGGGAAGAAGAGGTAAGCTGTAATGAGAGGGAATTCATTGGTTAGGGAAACAGCAAGGAGGTTCTGTGGATGACAACCAGATTCCTGAATGGTATATTGCGTCCCAGGTGCCAGAGTCAGGTACATCTCAGGCCACGTCCCCAGCATTTTTAAATGTGAAGGTGAGCAGCCAGAGGTCATGGTCCATATCGGTACCAATAACATGGGTAGGATGGGTGATGAGGTTCTCCAGTAAATTCAGAGAGTTAGGTGCTAAGTTAAGGGACAGGACTTCCAGGATTGCTCTACATGCCATGTACTGATGAAGTCAGAAATAGGAAGATCATACAGTTTAAAATGTGGCTAAGGAGATGATGTAAGTGGGGGGGTGGTCAGCTGTTAAAACTAGAGTTGCAGGGGATGGGAACCACAGCACCGGAACAGATAGTGGAGTGGTTGTGGATAGAGATGGTGTTAATCCCACAAAGTCTGGAATCAAAAGGTTGAGCATCATGGGACTGATGTTCTGAACTGCATATATTTCAATGCAAAGAGTTATTGTAGAAAAGGTAGATGAGCTTGGGGCAAGGATCAGTACATGGAATTATGACACTGTAGCCATTAGTGAAGCTTGGTTGTAGGAGGGGCAGGACTGGCAGCTCAGTGTTCTGGGGTACCATTGCTTTAGAGGTGATAGAGTGGGAGAGATTAAATGGAGAGGGGTGGCATTACTAGTTAAGGAAAATGTCATGGCAGTGTTCAGTCAGGACAGACTGAAGAACTTGTCTACTGAGACTACGTGGGTGGAACTGAGGAATAAGAAAGGGATAACCACATTAATGAGATACTATAGAGTAGACCACCCAACAGTCCATGAGATTTAGAGGAATAAATTTGTAGAGAGATTGCAGACACTTGCGAGAAACATAAGGCTTTATAGTAGGTGATTTTAACTTTCCACATATTGACTGGGACTCCCATATTGCAAAAGGGCTGGATGGGAAAGATCTTGGCAAATCAGGGAAATTTCCTTGATCAGCAATTATAGAAAGGGATAGGTCTGGTCCACGGGTTGTGATTCTAAAAAGAAGAAAGGCCAATTTTGATGGCATCAGAAAGGATTTAGCAAGTGTGGATTAAGACAGGCTGTTTTCTGGCAAAGGTTTACTTGGTTAGTGGGAGGCCTTCAAAAGGTGAAATATTGTGAGTACAGAGTTTATATGTTCCTGTCAGAATAACAGGTATAGGCAGGTAGGAACAAACGACAAGTATAAGAAATACAAGAGAACACTTAAGGAAATCAGGAGGGCTAAAATAATGCATGAGGTTGCCCTAGCAGACAAGGTAAAGAATGCATGAGATTACTTTAACAGACAATGTGAAGAATTCATGAGGTTACCCTGGTAGATAAAGTGAAGATGCATGAGATTACTCTAGCAGACAAGGTGAAGAATGAATGAGATTGCCCTAGCAGATAAGGTGAAGGAGAATCTCACATATATTAAGAGCAAAAGGATAGCAAGATACAAAATTGGTCCTCTGGAAGATCAGAGTGGTAATCTATGCAAAAGAGATGAGGAGATCTTAAATAGAATTTTTGCATCTGTATTTACTTGGGAGCAGACACAGAGTGTATGGATGTTGAGGCAAAGCAGCAGCAAGGTCATGGACCTTACACAAATTACAGAGGGGGTGGTGTTTGCAGTTCTGAGGAAAATTAGGGTGGATAAATCCCTAGGGCTTAACAAGATGTTCCCTTGGACCCTGTGGAAAGCAAGTACAGAAATTGCAGGGACCCTAGCAGAGATATTTAAAACATCCTTAGTGACAGGCGAGGTGCCAGAGGATTGGATGATAGCTAAGGTTCCATTGTTTAAGAAAAACTCTGAGAATAAACCAGGAAATTATGGGCTGCTGAGTCTGACATCAGTAGTGGAGAAGTTACTGGAAGGTATTCCAAAAGACTGGATATACACTTATTTGGACAGATGGGGATTGATTAGGGATAGTCAACATGACCTTGTGCATGGTAGGTCATGTCTAACCAATCGTATAGAGTTTTTTGAGCAAGTTACCAGGAAAGTTGATGAAGGCAAAGCAGTGGATGTTGTCTACATGGACTTTAGCAAGGCATGTGACAAGGTTCCACATGGGAGATTGGTCAAGCAGTGTCAGTTGCTTGAAGTTCAAAATGAGGTTGTAAATTGAATTAGACATGGGCTATACAGGAGAAGCCAGAGATTGGTAGTAGATGGTTGCTTCTTTGACTGGAAGCCTGTGACTAGTGATGTGCTGCAGGGATCAGTGCTGGGTCCACTGTTGTTTGTCTTCTGTATCAATGATCTAGATGATAATGTAGTAAACTGGATCAGCAAATTTGCAGACAACATCAAGGTTAGGTGGTGTATTAGACAGCAAGGAAGACTATCAAAGCTTGCAACTGGATCTGGAACAGCTGGGAAAATGGGCTGAAAAAAACGGCATATGGAATTTAATACATGGACGGGAGAGCTGTGGTCCGGGGGCAGATCAATGGGACGAGGCAGTCTATTGGTTTGGTACAGACTAGATAAGCCAAAGGGCCTGCTTCTGTGTGTACTGTCCTACAACTCTATGATTTCCCCATTGGCATTATCAAGACCCTGCATAGTAAGCTGATCCAGAAGGTTGAAACCAATGGGATTCAGGATAATCTAAACAAGTGGATATAAAATTGACTTGGTGGTCGGAGGCAAAGAACATAAAACAAAACAGCACAGGAACAGACCCTTTAGCCCACAATATCTGTGCAGACTATGGCAATTGTCTTCATGTGGTCCATATCCCTCCATTATCTGCCTGATGAAATGCCTGTCCAAATGATTCTTAAAAGATACCCCCATATTTTCTTACACACTTCACCTAAGAGCACCTACCAAACTGTTTTTAAAAAGTTTGACTCAAGTCTTTAAACTCCCCCTCTCACCTTAAAAATTATGCCCTCTAGTATTTGATATTTCCACTTTGAGAAAACGCCTTCTGAACTATACCTCTCATAATCTTATACACTTCAATCAGGTCACCTCTCAGCACCACAAAAAAAACGATCAAACTTTGTTCAACCTCTCCTTACAGCTAATACTTCCTAACCCAAGCAACATCCTGGGGAGGGGGGGGGGGTGATCCTCTTCTGCATGCACTACAAAGTCTCCATGTTCTTCCTGTGATGCAGTGTCCAGCACTGCATGCAATACTCCATATGTGTCAAAACAAAAAATGTATACATCAGCAAAATGACTTACTGACTTTTATTTTACTCAATGCCCTTTATTACCTTGCCCATCTCCTCCCACTCCAGGCATAAATTCTCTTCTTTGCCCTTAAATGGCTGTACTCTCTCCCTGGTCACCTTTGTGTTTTTAACCTACATATAAACTCCCTCAAGTTTTTTTTTTAAATCCTACTCATTACTGTAAAAGGTTGTCATAGGTTACAATAGGATATTGACAGGATGCAGAGTTGGGCAGTGAAGTGACAGATGGAAGGTCAAACTGAAGAAAGAATACGAGGTTAATGGCAGAATTCTTGGCATTGTGAAGGAACGGAGGGATCTTGGTGTCCAAATCCATAGATCCTTCAACGCTGCTGCGCTGGTTGACTAGGTGGTTAAGAAGGTATATGATGTGCTGATCTCCAGAATTGAGTTCAAAAGCTGTGAGGTAATGTTGCAGCTCTATAAAACTCTGGTTAGACCATACTAACTTCTTTTCCATATTGGTCATTTGTCAGTCTTTGTTCATGTATAGTTTTTCATAAATGTTATTGTATTTATTTTCCTGTAAATGAAAAAAAATGAATCTCAAGGAAGTGTAAGGTAAAATGTACATACTTTGATAATAAATTTACTTTTGAGTTGACTTTGGAGAAAACTTTAGGGAAATGTCAAAGGTGGGGTCTTTCTTTACTAACATAGAATAGTGGGTGTCTAGAATGCACTGTTGAAAGTGGTGATAGAGTCTGATACAATGGGGATAGTTAAAAGACTAAGTTAGACATATGAATGCAAAACATAGAATAGTGTAACACAATACAGCTATAACCCACTTAACCTACTCCACAATCAATCTAACCCTTCCCTCTGACATAGCCCATAATCCTCCATTCTTTTTGTTCATCTGTGTGACCATTTAAGATTCTCTTAACTGTCCCTATTGTATCAGTCTCTACCACCACCTCCAGCAGGGCATTCCAGGCACCCACCACACTCTGCAAAAAACTACCTGATATCTCCTCTAAACTTTACTCCACTCATCATAAATGTCCTCTCTAGTGCTAGCCATTACTGCCTGGGAAAAAGGCAATGGCTGTCCACTCCATCTCTAACGTTTATAATCTTACACATCTTTATTAAGTTGCCTGTCTTCTACATCACTCCAAAGGGAAAAGGCCTAGCTCACTCAACCCTTCATTACAAAACACATTCTCTAATCCAGGCAGCATTCTGGTAAATCTCCTCTGCACCCTCTCTAATTCTTCCTACGAGGTGACCATAACCGAACACAATTCTCTAAATGTCTAACCAGTTTTACAGAGCTGCAACATTACATTGTGGCACCTGAACTTAATCTCCCACCTAATGAAGGCTAACACATCATACACCTTCTTAACCACCCTATCAACTTGATTGGCAACTTTGAGGGATCTAGGTACTTGGACCCCTGTTTCCCTGCACTGCTACGAATTCTGCTATTAACCTTATACTCTGTCTTCAAGTCTGATCTTCCAAATTCTATCACTTTACATTTTTCCAGACTGAACTCCATCTGTCTGCCAATTCTCTGCCCAGCTCTGCATTCTGTCCATTTTCTGATGTAACCTGCAATAACCTTCTATGCTATTTATAACACCACCAACCTTCATGTCATCTGCAAATTTACTATTGCACCCTTCCACTTCCTCGTCCAAGTCACAGAGATCAGGGGTCACAGAACAACACTATTCACCAAACCCCAGACAGTATCTGCTCCATCTACTACTATACCCTCTGTTTTCTATGGGCAAGCCAATTCCAAATCTATGGAGCCAAGTTTCCAAGGATCCATGCCTAATGACTTTCTGAATGAGCCTACCATGGGGAAATAAATTGATGAGGGTAAAGCAGTGAATGTGGTCTGTTGGATTTAAGTAAGGCATTTGACAAAGGGAACCGAAAGGTTCATACTCTGCTGTACCGTTCTGGCCCCTGATTTATCGATTAGCTTCTCCACCACTTTACCTTCACCATGTTACTCTCTTGAAAAAGTCAATGCTTATGAAGCACGACCTACCCCTCACAAAGTCATGCTGATGTTCCCTAATAAAACTACACTTCTCCAAAAGATTGTATCTCCTGTCCCTAAGAATCCCTTCTATTTGCCACTACTCACATAAAAATCACTAGTCCAGGATTATCCATAATTACCTTATTGAACAATGGAACAAAATGTGCCATCTCCAATCCTTTGGTACTACTTCTGTGGCCAGTGAGGATGCAAGAATCATCGTCAAAACCCCAGCAATCTCTACCTCACTTCCCATAATAATCTTGGTATATCCCATCCAGTCCCAGGTCGCATTTATCCTAATGTTCTTCAAGTTAAAGTTCATTGTCATCTGACTGTACATATAAAACCAAATGAAAAAATGTCCCCCCAGTCTGCACCGCACCCATAAAACATGTGGGGGGGGGGGAGGGGAAGGAGTGAGACCCGGTGATCCTCTAGGCGATTTTAACTATCCTCTGTAGGGGCTTGCAGTCTGCTGCCTTGCACATATAGAACGCGCATTTCCTTAATCCTACTTGCCAAGGCCTTCTCGTGACCCTTCCTATAGCCCTTAAGATCCTTCCTAGCTACCTTACAACTCCTGAGTCAAGTCCAATTTTTGCTTCTTAAACCTTAAATATGCTTCCTTCCTCTTGACTAAATGTCCCACTCTCTGTCCACCATGGCTCCATCATCCTACCATCCTTTCTCTGTCTCATGGGTTAAACATATTCTGTTGTGCATTGCCTGAGAATATCTGTTCCCAATTTACACTCCCAGGTTCCTACCCAATACTATTGTAATTAGCCCTCTCCCAATTAAATACTTTCCCCATACCGTCCTTGCCCATGACTATTCTAACAGATGAATGTTTGAAAATAATGGAGATTTAGGGGCTACATAGGAAGGGTCAGACCAGTGGTTCACAAAGAGAATGATATCACCCCTTAGGGGCGGTGGGAGTTTCCAAGGAGGCAACAAAGATAAAGAAAACAGTGGAGGGTTCTCAGTAGCAAGGGGACAACTGAAATTTACAAGCTTAATTTAAGAAATGAATTAATTATGTGCATTTGATCCTCAATGTCTCATAATTGATTACAATGATCACGTAATCACCTCATCTCTTGCTAACCCACCTTTCACTTAGACTTTGCTCGAAGCACGGCATAGTTGTTGAAAAGCAATGTGACACTTCTATACTTGGCATATCATGGGAAATCTGGACTGAAGAAATCACGTTATTTCCGGGGCCGACCCTCACATTATTGCCTCTCTACCATAGTTAGGGTTAACTTGTGCGATTTCCATAACTAATCACACAGTGATGCAATTCCTGTGAATTAGGGTATGACGCTCAATGGGGTAAAGTTCACAATCTGCCCTTTCAAATGGTATTGACTGCATTTCTCTAGGCAATGGCTCAACTGAGATATCGCTGCCCCACTTTATGTACCTTGAGGTAGAGTCAAGTTTTGCCTGAATTGAGATGACATCATAAATTAATCATTGGACCTGAACAATAGACAATTGACTGTGGTTGTTAATCCATAATGAAAATAGCAGAGACATATCAAAGGAAAAAGAAGTGCCGTCAAGTCATCGCCAACACATGGTGACCCTATGGATAGTGTAGTTATCCACGGGGTTTTCATGGCAAGATACGGAAGCAGATTGCCAGGCCTTTCCTCTGCGCAGATACTGCTGCTGCCCAAATTGGGACCCGGCTGGGTTTGAACTCAGGACCATCTGCCTTGAAGTCCAGCGCTGATGCCACTACACCACCAGCCACCCTACTCAAATATTACTGAAATATTAAATACACAACAGACAGAATATGAAATATGGATTTATACCTTCACCAAACAACTGGCAGCAGCCAATGTGTTGGCTGTGTGAAAAAGATTTTTCAAATGAGGGAATGAAACCATCCAGGCTCCTTCAACATTTGAAGAGAATACACTCTGATAAAGCAAAGAAGAACGTGGCCCATCTTCAGTCACTTGGCCAGCACTTCACAACACTGATGATTTGCATGCTTCATACAACATTTCATTGCTCATTGCTAAATCTGGAAAGCCCCATGCAATTAGAGAAGAACTGATTCTGCCAACAGTCAGGGAGGTTCTGAGCACAGTTTTGTACAAGTCACAGACAAAATAATTAAAGCGAGTCTGCTCAGCGACAATTTGTCAAAGACAAATAGATGAAAAGTCTGAGAATGTGGTAGACACATTGTGCAACATACTTTGGACAACAGAGTTTGCTGTGCAGTTGGACGTCAACTTAAATCTTTGCATCTTGGTTATGTTCGCTCCATAAAAGACGCAAAGCATGGTTCAAGAGTGTTATTTGCAAGGGGATTCGAAACAGATACAAAAGGGGAGTCAATATTTCAGGTTGTCGAACAATTTTTCTAAGAGAAGGATAGTCCGCTCACGAACATTCTTGCTTGAGCAACAAATGGGGCACCATCAATGACAGGATGCCATCATGGGGTGATTAGTTTCTTGAAAAAAATCTTTACCTAACATATTACCATTTACTATGTAATTCAGAGGCATCTTGTTGGGGGGAAAAGTGATCAGCTGGGTAAATCATTGAATACTGTTATCACACAGTAATTAAAATCAAGTCCCATGCTTTCAATTTTCGACTTGTCGAGGGCTTTATATTGAGAATGATGAATAGTTTGAACATGTGCTGTTGCACACAGAAGTCAAATGGCTCACAAAAAGAAATTACCTGAGGCACTTTTATGAGATTTTGAAGCTTCAGTTGTAAGGAAATGATGTGGATCTTATCAAAGTCAAATCACTTGTCTCTACAACTCTGCCCAAGTTAACCCTATTTCAGTGCAACATTGGTTGCTGCAACCTTCTCCAATCAATGAGCCTCTCTGAGTTGGAAGAGAAAGGAGGAATACCAGATAATGATCTGAATGTATATTGTGTCCACCTGGGTGAGCTGCATAAAGACATGTCAGAGAGATCTCAGGAGATTTCAGGATCTGCTCTTGATTCAAATTCTAGATTGGGCAATAAATCCATTCCTGAACACTCATAATGAGGAATTAAAAGGAAGAATGGAGGAAGAACTGATCTCACTACACAACGACGTTGAGCTGAAGACGAGGTTCAAAAAAAAAATCAAAGAATTTTGGTTGCAGAAAGTAATCTCTGAATGCTATCCTGCATTGTGGAAAAAGGTCAAGATAGAAACATAGAAAACCTACAGCATAATACAGGCCCTTCGGCCCACAATGCTGTGCCAAACATGTACTTACCTTAGAAATTACCTATGGTTACCCATAGCTCCCTATTTTTCTAAGCTCCATGTACCTATCCAGCAGCCTCTTAAAAGACCCTATTGTATCCACCTCCACCACAGTCGCCAGCAGCCCATTCCACGCACTCACCACACTCTGCGTAAAAAAACTTACCCCTGACATCTCCTCTGTACCTACTTCCAAGCACCTTAAAACTGTGCCGTCTTGTGTTAGCCATTTCAGCCCTGGGAAAGCCTCTGACGATCCACACAATCAATGCCTCTCATCATCTTAGATCAATAAAGATGTTCTTTATTGACTTTCAACACCGTATTTAGTGGCGCACTGGTTCAGTGTAGTCACCAAAGTTCCTTCAAACAACAAAACAGACTGCAAATTACTGAACTTGGGGATCTGAGACTCCTTCTGAGTAACACTCAGTCTGATGTTGAGAAGCTGGTATCACTGCACCAAGCCCATCCATCTCATTGAAAGGTGAAAAAGCAATGAAGTAGTGAAGAATTGGACTACTAATGTAAGCTCTAAAATTGGTGATGAAAATTATTTTTACTGTAATTAAAGTAATTTTATTTCTAGCTTTATATAGATTTGATTATCTTTTGCAATTATTTATCACTGCTTGGAATTTGCAGTTCCCCTTATCCCCGCCACTGTGCACCGTAAATCAAAATTCTTTTTAATTGTTGAGTAATGGCCAGAAAGGGAGACGGGGTGCTAGGAATGTGTTCTGGGAGCCAAGGGGGGTGGTAACGCAAAAGAAGTTTGGGAACCACTGGATTAGATTGATTGTGGAGTAGGTTTATATTGGTTAGCACAACATTATGGGCCGAAGAACCTGTACTCTGCTGTACTGTCCTATCTAACATGTGCTAAGTGCACTTCCAGCCATCCTGATTTCCTGCTTCAGTTTTCTTCTCCTTTTCTTTTTACTAAATGTACAGAATCTCTTATGCTGTAAAGCTACTGGAACTTGAATTATGACTAGTTCACCTTTTAAAAACTCCCAAATGTCAGATGTGGACTTGCTCAAGAAAAGCTCTCTCCAGTTCCTGCCCATTACTGTTGTAATTAGCCTTTCCCCAGTTCTGCACCTTCCCCCAATGTCTAGTCTTACCCTTATCTATAACTATTTGAAAACTGAATTGAGATCATTGTTCCCAAAATGCTGTTCTACTGAAATGCCAATCACTTGGGCAGGCTCATTTCCCAATATACATCTATTATCTAGTGTGGCCCCTTTCTTGGTAGGATTATCTACATACTTTGTCAAGAAACCCTCCTGGATGTACCAAGAAATTCTGCCCGTCTAAACCTCTGGCACTATGAGAGCCCTCATCAATATTGGGGAAATTAAATATACCCTACACAACCACCCTATTGCTTTTACATTTTCCATAACAATGTGTGAAAGATTATACCAGGGCTCCAATTTAATCCTTAGTTCCTTTGGCAATCTATGGTGCATCTCACCTGTGCCCAATGACTTATCTGCTTTTAAATAAAGCTTGCCTTTCTGTGTACCCCTTCCTTAATCATTTTTTTGCTTGTCCAATACTACAACTACATCTTGCTAAGGAGAAAATATTTTCTTGAAAAAAAGAAGTCATCTTGCAATGATAAATTTGATCCACATAAGTAGATAATGTGCTCTGATCTTTCTCATGCCTTTCAGTGGCTGATAGGTACTGTATTGGAATTTTCAGTTTTAAGTATTCGCTATTTCTTTTAAATCCATGTTGAAAATTTTTGTAAGTTAATATCATCAAATAATAAATAAATTTGATGACACAGTGGTGCAGCTGCTAGAGCATTACCGAACAGCACCAGAGACCTCAGTTCAATCTTGACCTCGGGTGCTGCCTATGTACAGTTAGCATATTCTTCCTGTAATAACAGTGGTTTCCTCCCACATCCCAAAAGCAAACTGATTATGAGATTAATTGACTACTGTAAATTATCCTTAAAGTGTAAGTGAGTGGGGAGAACTGGGAGAAACTGATGAGAATATGGAGAACAAAAAATGGGAATAAAAATAAGATCTATCTGAATGGTTGGCAGAGATTCACTGGGTCAAAGGACCTATTCCATTCTGCATACCTTTATGACTTTCCCTACGACTCTTAAAATGACTAATCAATAAAATGCAAAATATTCATACCTCATTAATATTTCTTGCTGTGATAGGAATATCATTTTTGTACCTCACAAAGAATAAACATAGGCCACTAAGGTTTGAAGTGGATAAACTGCCCATAAATAATCTCTTCATTTGGGCCCCCTTAGCAACTCCAAAAATCATTCGGCCGCATTCTAGATGTAATTAATCAAAGAGTTAGTCAACAATTTAATCTTCACATTCAGAAATATGCAGAAATGTATAGAAACAATTGCCTTTTTAGAATTGTTACAGCAATGGCAGAACACTGTACATTTCCATGGATTTCAAAGGAACTAAATTTTTGAAGCCAACACTGTTGAATCCTGCATCAGTACAATAATCAGGAATGTATTTCTAGGTCTACATGTACTTTACATTACACATCTTTAAACTATACATTGGAACCAATTATTATACAGGGGACCATGATACCATCCCCTTTTCCACTTCCTTTACACCCACAAAAGAATACTCACATTGAGACTAGCGTCAAAAAGTATCAAAACAATTCTGAAAATATTTGATACACATCCATTCTAAAATTATATTTCTGTTCTCTGTGGCCTGACTACCCACTCCCAAAATCAAATCACTTTAATTCTAATTAGTCACCATGAAAATGTATGACCTAAAATTTTTCAAATGCTTAAGTGATAATATTGGGTGGGAAAACTCACGATCCAAGAATATTCACTTGAATGTAAAGGGAATAGGGAAAGGAAACAAGACTCTGGACAAAGTTTGCAGGTTCTTCATTAACCATGATTACTGACTAAAGCGAAGAAAATTTCATACTGGGATTCAAGGAAAACAGTGAAACATGAAGTTTTTGACAATCCACCTGACATGCAATGGGAAATATAATATCATAGGCTACAAATAAAAAAACAAAATTTAACTAACAAGTGCAAATTGTATTCTGCAGGACTTCCCCAGTAAAATGGCAGCGCCCCGGAGAGGGTTGTAGAACAGAGAGACCTAGATGACAAGCACATAGTTCCTTGAAGGTGGCAACAGGGAGGTGAAAAACACTTTTGGCATGCTTCCCTCAGCAGTCAGGGCACAAAGTACAAGTTTTGGGATGTCATATTCCAGTTGTACAGGTTGTGTGCAGTTCTGATCGCTGGGCTAGAGGAAAGATGTAACTAAGCTGGAAAGAATGTTGAAAAGATGCAAAGTTGTAATCGGGACAGTAGGTCTTGACTTGAGGGGAGACGGGAAAGTCTGAGGCCCTTTTCTTGGAGAGGAGGGTTCAGAGGGTGACATTATAGAGATCTATAAAGTCATGAGGGGCTTAGATAAGGTGAATGGTTGCAGCCTTTTCCCAAGGTAGCATAGTTTACAACTAGAAGGCATATGTACGAGGTGAGAGAGTAAAGATTAAGGTAGTCAGAAGGGCAACTTCCTCCACCACACAAAGGATGATGGGGATACGGAATGGGCCGTCAGAGGCATTTCAAAGTGTAGACAAGTACATGGATTGGAAAGGGTCAGAGGGATATGGGCTAAATGCAACTGGGAGTAGCTCAGACAAACATCTTTGTCAGCACATGCATTGGACAGAAGGGCTTGTTTAGATGCTGTGTCACTGTGAATCTATGCCACCTTTGTGCACATTTTACACCATCAAGTTAAATGTTGAATTAAAAAATATATAGAGGCAAATATACAGAGGTTGCAGATTCAGCTTGTAACAGTTACATCAATTCAGTCAGGTCAGACAGCAACAATGAAACAAGATTTAACATTTTATGGTGAAAAGTGGGGATCGGGGTTAGATAGATAGGACAAAAGGAATGTCTCTGTCAGGGTGTTGCCAGGTAATCCCAATGTTTACAGACCAATATAGTTAATAAATTAATGAGAATAATAGGAGAGAAAACAATTACTTTCAATTTTAATTACTATATCATTTACTGCCACTTCTCTTCCAGGAATGCCAGAAGCCCTTTCAGGCAGAATCTCTTTTTTTTATATATTCATCTACAGTCATTTCCACTTCTCCAATAAGGTGCAGAACAAATTCCACAGCCACAAATCTTTCCAAACATTTCTAAATCATCACTTGCAGATTGAAACTGAATTTCACCCCACACAGTTTGGATTCCTCCAGTTCCTGACCTCATTTTCAGCTCAAACATGGACAAAGGGGCTAAACTGCAGAGTTGAAGTGAGAGGAATTTGATCAAGAATGGCATCAAGGAACCCTGGCTAAACTGGAATCATATAACACAGAACACTACAATACAGGACAGGGCCTTCAGCCCACGTGTCTACAATGCCATCCCAAATGTCCACAATGTCATTCCAAATGAATCCCATCAGCCTGAACATGAACAGTCAGAGAATGGGGGAACACAGTTGCCTCTTAAACCTTGCTTCCACCACCTCTTCCAGTCACCCACCAATCTCTATGTAAAAACCCATCTTGTAAATCTTCTTTAATGTTTGCCCTCTACCTTAAATCTATACCCTATTATATTAACCCAACATTTCCACCAAGGGAAAAAGACTCTGACCACCTATCTTCTGCCTCTCAATTTCATACATGTATGAAGTTGCCCCTCAGACTCTGATGCTCTAGAGAAAACAATCCAGTTTATCTGACTTCTCCTTACAGCTAATACTAATCAATGGGAATCTGAGTAGACAACCTCTGTGGGTTGATATCATACCTAGCACAAAGGAAAATGATTATGACGGTTCACGGTCAATCAACTCAGCCAGGAGTTCCTCAGAGCATTCCTGGGTCTAACAGTCTTCAGCTGCTTCATCAATAACCTTTCAATTGTAAGGTCAGACATATGAATGCTCAATGATAACAGCACAACGTTCAACTCCATTCACAATTCCTCAGATAATGAGGCAGCAAGTGCTTAAGGCAGGTACAATAGTATCATTTAAGTAGTACTTGGATAGGTACATGGAGGGACTTAGAGAATATGGTCCAGACAAAGGAAAGCGGGACAAGCTGACTGAACAACATGGTGGCATGACTAGTTGATCCAAAGGGCCTGTTTCTGTGTCTATTGCTCTATGACTCTAAGAGCAGGCCAGAGTCTAGGAAACCTGCTGATAGTATATCACCAAACTCCCCAAACTTGTCTACCATCTACAAGGCTCAACTCAAGAATGTGGTGGAATACTTTCCACTTGCCTGGACGAATGTAGTTTCAACCACATTCAAGCTCAGCAGCATACAGTATATAACATCCCACCTGATAGGTACAAACATTCACTCACTCCACAACCAATGTACATTAACAAAATATTGTACCATCTACAGCAAGAGGTGCAGCACTCAAAGACAATACCTTCCAAATCTACAACTCCTACCTGCTAGAGGTACAAGAGCATGACCTCACTCATTTATTAGACTGCCTATCGTCTTGAAACTTCTTTGCAACCCCTTCACAACTCACACTGTTACCCAAAATTGATAAACTTTTATATTGTATTAAAAATTTGAAACTCCTCTTCAGATTATTGACACAGATTGTGGATAGCGGCATCACCCTGATTCCCCCAACTTACCATTGTTTAATCCACACCAATATTTTCTCCAATTCCTTGTACACATTTTTTAAATAACCTTGTGATCACCTTAAAGTTCTTCTGAAAGTTCAATGCACCACATTCCCCAATACCCAGCTTTCTAATCTCATTGTTTCCCGTTCATAAATCCAAGTTGGTTGCCAAATACTGTTATTAATTTCTGTTAATATTTTCCCAATGTAGGCAGAACTCATTTACAGATGAGTTTCATTTTTACAACAGCCATACGTTCATTTTTTCCCCCAAGTCAGAAAATGTGCAAAATTGCTCAATATGGTAATCACATCTCCATGGTGTTGATGAGCACTAATTAACATCAACACCTAACTTATGTTCTTCCCCTGCCTAATTACAATAATATGAAATCAGGATGTCACAATCAACGGCTGATATTGATGGGTTTGAAGTATCAGGGGATGTGACATTGCTTAATAGGGCATATAAAATGTGATTGGTAGTCAATTTCCAAACGAAGTTGTTGAAGTGGCCTCCTACAGAAAAACTGATAGCCTTAAGGGGAAATAGTGTCTATTTACTGTGGGAAGACTACCTGTAAACACTGTTTTCCAAAACCAGTTCGCATTTGAATTTATTAATATTTATGGAAGCTCACTTAAATTTACAGCTTCCCATAAATCAGGCATTTGTAACCCAGAGAGAGCCTGTAAAAATTGCTCAAAAACTGATGTCAGGCCAACAGTAGACCAGTATTTTTCCTTTTTCGACAGTGTTTTTACTAAAGCATGGCTTTCTATGAAACCATAGTTTGTGATTTCACATATTCAAAAGATTATCAAAATTATACATGCAGTCTTTCAGGTATAAATATTAAAGGAGCAAAAGAAGTATAATTAGAAAATACAGTATTGTGATGTGTACCCACTCTAAATCCAGTGATTACACAGTTGTACTGATTATCGGATGGGTTTTTTAACTAGTTTACTTCTGACAATGCTTAACAAGTTGTCTATGAGAAGCAGATCAAATGTCCACTCAAAACGTAAACCATTGGAAAATTATAGAAACAGAAAACTATAAAGGTACAATCTGCCAAAAGAAACATATTCAGCCAAGTGCCTAAGTTGTTTTGTTTTAAGTGTATTTCTATGTTTCTCACTTAACAAAATGATTAAACCCTCCCTTCCCATTAAAACAAAAAATAATAAATGTCATGAATTTACACTATATTTCTCCATTGTGTTCTGTATGGTCACAATGGTTAAGCATTCAAATCACATGCAGAACTGAACTCAATTACTGATGCACTACAATACAAGTAACATCACAGTACTTGAGTGACTGAGTGTTTGTGATCTTTGCTGTGCCATTAATAAATTTTACCTATTGGTGGTGGTTCAGCGTTTTGGAAAAAGAACGCAAGTGTTTTTAAGCCTCCTTTCGAAAAGAAGTCATCAAAAGGTTGGAACTGAAAATGAAAAATATCATAGTGATAACTTTTTCAAACCACAATAGATTTCTATGAAATATATTTCTACTATTCAATATTAATCCTGTCATTAAAATTAAAAAAAAACAAGATCAATATCATAATGACACTGATTTTCTTCCAAATAAGCTTATTTTTTTTTGTGAAATCATAAATAAAAGAATAACTATCATAGCTGTTCAGTAAGTTTGTGGCTATTAGTATCAAGACAACTGTTGTGATTTTTTAGCTTGTAAACCTGGTTGCCTCTCAAGGCCACTATTTTAAATATGCAAAGCTTGATAAATGCAGCAATTTAAAAACATTCACAATCGAATGAGTGAGATGTAGGTGAATTCATCTTCCAGGTGACTACTTCTCCCCACCCCCACACTCTTTTTAACGATGATTCATTCAAATGGTGCTATTGTCAACAACACATACACTAATTATTTCTCCTTTAAAAAATATCACAATTTGGATACAGAGTGACGGCACAAAAGAATAGAAAGTACTAGACAACGGAGTGACCCGTTAGGGCGCCCTTTGAGAGAAGGGTTGTGCAGTCTGATGAGAACAGAATGAACATTAAATTTTCCTGAATGCTATTGGTATCGCTTTGTTTTGGAAACTGAAGTAGAAAACCTCAGTTTATTAAAGAAGAACGACGCATAGCAAAGCAAATATAGCTCCTCCTCATTTAACGAAGGACACTTTTGATGGTATTATTTCTGGTTTATCTGCCACCCTCGTGCCTCTCACTGTCATTCTGGAGACATGCAGTCCATTCATTCCCTGTCTCTTCATCTCTGCTGTTTGTTCTTTGTCTCTGATCCTGGAGACGTGCATTTCTCAGCTCCTTTGTCTCTTCCTCTCTCCTCCAACCGTGCCTGTTTTTGTCATTCTGGAGACGTGCAGCCCTTTCACCCCCCACCTCGTCAGCTTTTCTGCTGTTTGTTGTTTGTCTCTGATCCTGGAGACGTGCATGCCTCTCCTCCTCTGTCTCTTCTTCCCTCATCTTTTTTTGTCTTGACTCTTTGATCCTGGAGTCGTGCGGCCCTGGCCTCATCCGATTCTTGTTCTCTCCCTCTCCTTGCCGCTTCCCGACAATGTTTGGCGTCATCTCTTAACCATAATGTCCCCCTTCCCTTTCCATGCGGCATAATTAGGCTGACCATTTTTTTTTACCCTAATGCTGGATAGAAGATACGAAGTACTAACACCAAAGGACGCTGATTATTCTTGATGATGTGGTTGGCACTCTCCTAAATGGATGTGATGTAGTCACCGATGTCCTTTGACTGCAGCAAAAGGTTTTATGGCTGTCTCGAAGTGCATCATTACAATAAGATTGAATTATCTCTTATTGATGGGTGGCAGTTAGATCTGTCCCAATCCTGCACATGCTGATGGTGATTAGCAGAATGTGACCCCTCGAAATAGAGCTGTCCTGCCCTTTTGCTCCAGTAGGTGTCGCTGCTGAGGCTGACCATGCGCATGCGTCGGGCTGTCGCATCCCGATTGCTATGATGGCGGATTGTCTCTCGGGTGAAATGAGCCTGTTGATTTCTGCGAATGAGCAATTTTATACGAATATTTAACCCGGAACTTTGCCTGCATTCTGTAAATTAGCACATTTTAATTCCATTTAGCCAAAAAAAGTGCCGCTGTAATGCACCGTTTGCACTAATTGGAGGTCACAAACAGACAAACAGACAGAAGAGCATGAGAGTTTTAGTAGTATATAGATAAACAAAAATGTGAGAAACATCAAACCAGACATTATGGGAGAGAGTCAAAGCTATCTTTTCAAATATAATATGCTGGAAAGGGCAGGTGGCTAGTAGACAAACTTAATGGCAGAAAATATTACATTCAGACAGAAAGAACAAAAGGGCACCATTTTAAGAGCACAGGACAAGGGGGATCATATGGAGTAAGTACATAAGTTGCTGTACATAGCAGGGCAGGTTAAAAAAAGGAAATCCTGGGCTTTATGATGAATCACCATAAAACACTGGTTTAGGTACAAGTGGAGTTTTGTGTCCATTTCTGGGCATCACTTCAGGAAGAAAGGTACAGAAGACAGCAAATGAAGTTAACCCAGGGATAAAGGCTTCAGTTATACTGGTATAATTAAACTGGAGAATCTGGAGTCATTCTCCCTGGAACAGAACACCACACAGTACCGCACAGGAACAGGCCCTTCGCTCTCCAACTCTGCACCAACCATGATGTGAATCTAAATTAATCCCATCTGCCTGCAGATGGTCTGTATCCATCTATTCCCTGCCTGTTCAGGGTCTGTCTGAATGCCTCTCAAAAGTTGCTATTGTATCTGCTACTTCCACCATAAGACATAGGAGCAGAATTAGGCCATTCAGCCCATTGAGTCTGTGCTGCCATTCTATCATGGCTGATCCCAGATCCCACTCAACCCCATACACCTGCCTTCTCACCAGATCCTTTGATGCCCTGACCAATCAGGAAATGCCCAACTTCCGCCTTAAATATACCCACAGAACTGGCCTCCCCTGCAGTCTGTGGCAAAGCATTCCACAGATTTACTACTCTCTGGGTGAAAAAAAAATCCTCCTTACCTCTGTTTTAAAGAGTCACCCCTCAATTTTGAGGCTGTGCCCTCTAGTTCTGGATACCCCACCATAGGAAACATCCTCTCCACATCCACCCTATCTAGTCCTTTCAACATTCGGTAGGTTTCAATGAGATTCCACCCCATCACCCCATGTATTCTACTAAATTCCAGTGAGTACAGGCTCAAAGCTGACAAATGCTCCTCATATGTTAACCCCTTCATTCCCGGAATTATCCTCGTGAACTCCTTCTGGTCTCTCTCCAATGAAAGGCCATGAGGGGCCATGAGAAGGCCTTGGCGGACAGGATTAAGGAAAACCCCAAGGCATTCTACAAATATGTGAAGAGCAAGAGGACAAGACATGAGAGAATAGGACCAATCAAGTGTAACAATGGAAAACTGCATATGGAACCGGCGGAAATAGCGGAGGTACTTAATGAATACTTTGCTTCAGTATTCACTACAGAAAAGGATCTTGGCAATTGTAGGGATGACTTGCAGTGGACTGAAAAGCTTGAGAATGTAGATATTAAGAACGAGGATGTGCTAGAGCTTTTGGAAAGCATGAGGTTGGATAAGTCACTGGGACCGGACGGGATGTACCCCAGGCTACTGTGGGAAGTGAGGGAGGAGATTTCTGAGCCTCTGGCAATGATCTTTGCATTATCAATTAGGACAGGAGAGGTTCCAGAGGATTGGAGGGTTGTGGATGTTGTTCCATTATTCAAGAAAGGGAGTAGGGATAGCCCAGGAAATTGTAGACCAGTGAGTCTTACTTCAGTGGTTGGTAAGTTGGTGGAGAAGATCCTGAGAGGCAGGATTTATGAACATTCGGGGAGGCATAATATGATTAGGAATAGTCAGCATGGCTTTGTCAAAGGCAGGTCATACCTTACGAGCCTGATTGAATTTTTTGAGGATGTGACTAAGCACATTGATGAAGGTAGAGCCGTAGATGTAGTGTATATGGATTTTAGCAAGGCATTTGATAAGTTATGCCATGCAAGGCTTATTGAGAAAGTAAGGAGGCTTGGAATCCAAGGGGACATTGCTTTGTGGATCCAGAACTGGCTTGCCCACAGAAGGCAAAGAGTGGCTGTAGACAGGTCATGTTCTGCATGGAGGTCAGTGACCAGTGGTGTGCCTCAGGGATCTGTTCTGGGACCCCCACTCTTTGTGATTTTTATAAATGACCTGGATGAGGAAGTGGAGGGTTGGGTTAGTAAACTTGCTGATGACACAAAAGTTGGGTGTGTTGTGGATAGTGTGGAGGGCTGTTAGAGGTTACAATGGGACATTGATAGGATGGAAAACTGGGCTGAGAAGTGGCAGATGGAGTTCAACCCAGATAAGTCTGAGGTGGTTCATTTTGGTTGGTCAAATACGATGGCAGAATATAGTATTAACGGTAAAACCCTTGGCAGTGCAGAGGATCAGAGGGACCTTGGGGTCCAAGACCATGGGATACTCAAAGCTGCTACACAGGTTGACTCTGTGGTTAAGAAGGCATACCGTGCATTGGCCTTCATCAATTGTGGGATTGAGTTTAAGATCCGAGAGGTAATGTTGCAGCTATATAGGACCCTGGTCAGACCCCACTTGGAGTACTGTGCTCAGTTCTGGTCGCCTCACTATAGGGAGGACGTGGAAACCATAGAAAAGGTGCAGAGGAGATTTACAAGGATGTTACCTGGATTGGGGAGGATGCCTTATGAGAATAAGTTGAGTGAACTCGGCCTTTTCTCTTCAGAGCGACAGAGGCTGAGAGGTGACTTGATAGAGGGGTACAAGATAATGAGAGGCTTTTCCCCAGAGGTGAATTGGCTAGCATGAAAGGGCATAATTTTAAGGTGCTTAGAAGTAGGTACAGAGGAGATGTCAGGGGTAAGTTTTTTTACGCAGAGAGTGGTGAGTGCGTTGAATGGGCTGCCGGGGGAGGTGGTGGAGGCGGAAACGATAGGGTCTTTTAAGAAACTCCTGAATGGCTACATGGAGCTTAGAAAAATAAAGGGCTATGGATAAAGACTCAGTAGTTCTAAGGTTGGGACATGTTCAGCACAGCTTTGTGGGCCGAAGGGCCTGTATTGTGCTGTAGGTTTTCTATGTTTCTATGAAAAACACATCCTTTCTGAGATATCAGGCCCAAAACTGTTGACAATACTCCAAGTACAGCACGAAGACTCCCGTCCCTCTGATGTTTGAACCTTCTCCCCATTTATATAATAGTACGCACTATTGTTCCTTTTACCAAAAAGCATTATCATATATTTCCTAACACTGTACTCCATCTGCCACTCTTTTGCCCATTCTTCCAATTTATCTAATTCCTGCTGCAATCGTATTGCCTCCTCAGCACTATCTATCCCTTACCTATCTTCATATCATAGAAACCATAGAAACTACAGCACAGAAACAGGCCTTTTGGCCCTTCTTGGCTGTGCCGAACCATTTTCTGCCTAGTCCCACTGACCTGCACACGGACCATATCCCTCCATACACCTCCCATCTATGTATCTGTCCAATTTATTCTTAAATGTTAAAAAAGAACCCGCATTTACCACCTCGTCTGGCAGCTCATTCCATACTCCCACCACTCTCTGTGTGAAGAAGCCCCCCCCCAATGTTCCCTTTAAACTTTTCCCCCTTCACCCTTAACCCATGTCCTCTGGTTTTTTTCTCCCCTTGCCTCAGTGGAAAAAGCCTGCTTGCCTTCACTCTATCTATACCCATCATAATTTTATATACCTCTATCAAATCTCCCCTCATTCTTCTACGCTCCAGGGAATAAAGTCCTAACCTATTCAACCTTTCTCTGTAATTCAGTTTCTCAAGTCCCGGTAACATCCTTGTAAACCTTCTCTGCACTCTTTCAACCTTATTTATATCCTTCTTGCAATTTGGTGACCAAAACTGAACACAATACTCCAGATTCGGCCTCACCAATGCCTTATACAACCTCATCATAACATTCCAGCTCTTATACTCAATACTTTGATTAATAAAGGCCAATGTACCAAAAGCTCTCTTTACGGCCCTATCTACCTGTGACGCCACTTTTAGGGAATTTTGTATCTGTATTCCCAAATCCCTCTGTTCTACTGCACTCCTCAGTGCCTTACCATTAACCCTGTATGTTCTACCTTGGTTTGTCCTTCCAACGTGCAATACCTCACACTTGTCTGTATTAAACTCCATCTGCCATTTTTTCAGCCCATTTTTCCAGCTGGTCCAAGTCCCTCTGCAGGCTCTGAAAACCTTCCTCACTCTCTACTACACCTCCAATCTTTGTATCATCAGCAAATTTGCTGATCCAATTTACCACATTATCATCCAGATCATTGATATAGATGACAAATAACAATGGACCCAGCACTAGTCACAGGCCTCCACTCGGAGAAGCAATTCTCTACTACCACTCTTTGGCTTCTTCTATTGAGCCAATGTCTAATCCAATTTACCAGCTCTCCATGTATACCTAGCGACTGAATTTTCCTAACTAACCTCCCACGCGGGACCTTGTCAAAGGCCTTACTGAAGTCCATGTAGACAATATCCACCGCCTTCCCTTCATCCACTTTCCCGGTAACCTCCTCGAAAAACTCCAATAGATTGGTCAAACGTGACCTACCACGTACAAACCATGTTGACTTTCCCTAATAAGTCCCTGTCTATCCAAATGCTTGTAGATTCTGTCCCTTAGTACTCCCTCCAATAACTTACCTACTACCGACATTAAACTTACTGGCCTATAATTTCCCAGATTACTTTTCGATCCTTATTTAAACAACGGAACAACATGAGCCACTCTCCAATCCTCCAGCATCTCACCTGTAGACAGCAACATTTTAAATATTTCTGCTAGGGCCCCTGCAATTTCAACACTAGTCTCCTTCAAGGTCCGAGGGAACACCCTGTCAGGTCCCGGGGATTTATCCACTTTAATTTTCCTCAAGACAGCAAGGACCTCCTCCTTTTCGATCTGTACAGTTTCCATGATCTCACTACTTGTTTCCCTTAATTCCATAGACTTCATGCCAGTTTCCTTAGTAAATACAAACGCAAAAAACCTATTTAAGATCTCCCCCATTTCCTTTGGTTCCGCACATAGCCAACCACTCTGATCTTCAAGAGGACCAATTTTATCCCTTACAATCCTTTTGCTCTTAATATACCTGTAAAAGCTCTTTGGGTTATCCTTCACTTTGACTGCCAAGGCAACCTCATGTCTTCTTTTAGCCCTCCTGATTTCTTTCTTAAGTATTTTCTTGCACTTCTTATACTCCTCAAGCACCTTATTTATTCCCTGTTTCCTATACATCTCATACAACTCCCTCTTCTTCTTTATCAGAGTTGCAATATCCCTTGAGAACCAAGGTTCCTTATTCCTATTCACTTTGCCTTTAATCGTGACGGGAACATACAAACTGTGCACTCTCAAAATTTCTCCTTTGAAGGCTTCCCACCTACCAATCACATCTTTGCCAGAGAACAACCTGTCCCAATCCACGCTTTTTAGATCCTTTCTCATTTCTTCAAATTTGGCCTTCTTCCAGTTAAGAACCTCAACCCTAGGACCAGATCTATCCTTGTCCATGATCAAATTGAAACTAATGGTGTTATGATCACTGCAACCAAAGTGCTCCCCTACACAGACTTCTGTCACTTGTCCTAACTCGTTTCCTAACAGGAGATCCAGTATTGCATCCCCTCTAGTTGGTCCCCCTATATATTGATTTAGAAAACTTTCCTGAACACATTTTACAAACTCTAAACCATCTAGACACCTAACAGTATGGGAGTCCCAATCAATATATGGAAAATTAAAATCCCCTACCACCACAATTTTATGTTGCCTGCTACCTCTCTACAGATTTGCTCTTCTAATTCTCGTTGACTATTGGGTGGTCTGTAATACAATCCCACTACTGTGGCCATACCTTTCCTGTTTCTCAGCTCCACCCATAAGGACTCAGTAGACAAGCCCTCTAATCTGTCCTGCCTGAGCACTGCTGTAATATTTTCCCTAACAAGCAATGCTACTCCCCCACCTTTCATTTCTCTGCCTCGATCACATCTGAAACATCGGAACCCTGGAATATTAAGCTGCCAGTCCTGCCCCTCCTGTAGCCAAGTTTCACTAATTGCTATAAGGTCATAATTCCACGTGTCAATCCACGCCCTCAACTCATCCGCCTTCCCCGCAATACTCTTAGCATTGAAATATATACACCTCAGAAGATTTTTACCACCACTCACAACCTTTCTATTAGCGGATTTGCTTGAACTTTTAACATCATTTATTTTCACCCCAGCCACACTGTCAGCTCTGGTACTCTGGTTCCCATCCCCCTGCAAATCTAATTTAAAGCCTCCCCAATAGCACTAACAAACCTCCCTGAAAGGATATTGGTCCCCCTGTAGTTCAAGTGTAACCCGTCTCTCTTGTACAGGTCCCACCTGCCCCAGAAGAGGTCCCAATGATCCTAAAATCTGAAACCTTGCCCCCTACACCAGTTCCTCAGCCATTTGTTCATCCTCCAGAGCATCCTATTCCTACCCTCACTGGCACGTAGTACAGGTAGCAATCCTGAGATTACCACCCTCGAGGTCCTGCTTTTCAACTTCCTACCAAGCTCTCTATACTCACTCTCCAGAACCTTCTCACTCTTCCTTGCTATGTCATTGGTACCGATATGCACCACGACATCTGGTTGATCACCCTCCCACTTCAGAATGTCACGCAATCGATCAGAGACATCTTTGACCCTGGCACCCGGGAGGCAACAAACCATCCTGGATTCTCTATCACGACCACAGAACCTCCTATTTGTACCTCTAACTATCGAGTCCCCTATCACTACCGCTCTCCTCTTTTTCCACCCTCCCTTCTGCACTGCAGAACCAGACTCAGTGCCAGAGATCCGGCTACTGCAACTTGTCCCAGGTAAGTCATCCCCCCCAACAGTATCCAATGCGGTATACTTGCCACAAACTTTGCCACAAAGCCGTCAATTCTATTATCCAAATCATTGACAAACAATGTGAAAAGTAGCAGTCCCAATACCAACCACTGTGGAACAACCACTAGTCACCGGCAGCCAACCAGAAAAGGCTCCTTTATCCCACCTCCTGCCTCTTGGTTGTTATCCACACCAGTATCTTTCCTGTAACGCCGTAGGATTTTATCTTGTTAAGTAGCCTCATGTGTGGCACCTTATCAAACGCCTTCTGAAAATCCAGGTAAATGACATCCACTGCCTCTCGTTTGTCCACTCTGCTTTTTACTTTCTCGAAGAACTCTAACAGATTTGTCAGCCAAGATTTCTCTTTACAGAAACCATGCTGACTTTGACTTATTTTATCTTTAATCTCCAACTACCTGGAAACCTCGTCCTTAAGAATAGACTCTGGGGGCATCATGTGATGACGTGGGATTGAGACGTGTAAATCCAGCTCTCCCGTAAAAAATCAGCAAAGTACCGTTTAAACAAAGTTAATAAATACTTTCCGAAAACTACTCATAAACTTCGTAAGACTACTCTATGATATGCCTCGTAAACTACAACAGAAGAAGTCTGTTGTTGTGAAGTCGCCGCGAGATGGGAAGAAAAAAGGGCCTACTGCAGCGATGGAGCCTCAGATTCAGGTTGGATCTCCTGCGTAGGAGACGTATTTTATTTCTGGCGTACAAGAACAGGGAGCAATGGCGGCAGTGGTGGTCTCTCGGAAGAAGATGCCGGAATTGCGCATGCGCAAATTGACACAACTTAATCTACAAAAACCGACGGCCACTGCAACTGAAAGTGACTCAGAGTCAGAATTGGATATCGCAGAGAATACAGATGAAGAGGAGGAGGAAGAACTGGAAGAGACTGGAAGTAAAGGAGACGACAGAGACATAAGAGAGGCTTTATTGCAACTAATGGCTGAACTAAGAAAATTAAGAACAGAGCTTAGAGACGTGAAGATGTGCTATGATAAAGCTATGAAAAGACAGGATAAAATGGATAAGAAACTTCAGAAGATGGAAAGAACAATGGAGCATATTAACGATAGAGTGGAAAAAACAGAAAATGATCTGCTTGTCTGGAATACGGAAAGAAATCGACTCTTGGAGAAAGTGGACGTGTTGGAAAATTTTAGTAGACGTAACAATATTAAAATTGTTGGTCTTAAAGAAGGTATAGAGGGAGATAATCCAATAGAATTTTTTCAAAAGTGGATCCCGAAAACCTTGCAAATGAAAGAGGAACACTGATCAATTGAAATTGAGCGGGTACATAGAGCTCTAAGACCAAAACCACAAGATGACCAATATCCACGATCAATTTTAATAAAATTCTTAAGATTTCAAGACAAAGAAAGGATTCTACAGGCAGCTGCCCAAGCTGCCAAGAAGAGAAAAGGGCCACTGATGATAGAAGGGAAGAAATTTTTTTTCTACCCAGACATAAGTTATGAACTTTTGAAGAAAAGGAAGAAATTTAACCCAGTGAAAAAAGCCCTATGGGATCACGGTTATCAATTTATATTGCGTTATCCTGCAACCTTGAAGATTTTTTTGCCTGGTGGAGAAAAAAGATTTTTTGACGATTACCGGAAAGCGGAGGAGTTTGTGTGAGATTCTTTTAACATTCACCAGATATAAGAACAAACCCAGGAGAGCGAAATGGATTGAAGATGAAGACTGGATCAAGGATTAGACCTGGTTTAGATTTTTAGGCGGATGAATATATAAATATATTATTAATTATATGAGGGAGGGGAAGAAAGGTTATAATTTGAGGAATATTAGCTGGGAATAATGACATTAATTTTTTTTTATATACATACAATTTTTTGTTACGGGGGAGCTGGAAGAAACACTGACCAATCGCTACGTTATTCATGTGTGCAAGCGCGGCAATAGCCACGACCCACACAATGGAGGGGGGTAGTGTTGTGTATCTTTTCATTCACAACATTAGTGGGGGGGTATTTTGTTTTCTCTTTTTTTGTATCTTGTCTATCTTTTTTTTCTTTTTGCCTGGATGATTGGGAGGGAAACACATAGCAACATGGTGAAGTTCAAAGGGATTCCCCAGGGAACTATGAGAGTTGAGAAGCTAAGTAATGTTTTAGATTTTAAGAGATAAATATGAAACATTGTTGAATATTTGGAGCCGTTATTTACAGCTCCGATGATAAAGATCCTGGTTCTTTGGGAAAAGTAACAAATATATATAAAATTTATCTTTATCCCATGGAGCATGTGCAAACCTTCCAATATTCAGGTGGTTCTTCTTTTTTCTTTTCTCTTTAGGTAGGAGTAGATATCGGGGGGGAGGGTTAAGGGGAGGGGGAAGGGTAGATATTATTTTCTCATGTATTTACTTTGAAAACTCAATAAAAATTATATAAAAAATAGAATAGACTCTAACACTTTCCCAGCCACTGAGAGGCTAACTGGCCTACGATTTCCTTTCTTTTGCCTTCTCTGGAAGAAGTAGGTGCCTTCCACCTCCTCTGGAAGCATGTTCCAGACAACTACCACTAGTGTTAAAAACTTGCCTCTCAAATCATCTTTCAGTGTTCCCCCTTCTCATCTTAAATCAATATCCTCTGGCATGAGATTTCCACCCTGGGATTAAGACCCTCTCTACCCTATTTACGTCTCTCAGAAATTTATAAACATTTATCAGACCACCACTCAGCCTCCAATGCTCCAGAGAAAATAGTCTAAATTTGTCCATCCTTTCCTTATAGCTGAACTTCAGGTCTGAGGTGCTCAAGTTGGATCTGGCCCTGACAGGAAATCTAGGTATGACCTTCACAAAGCTATCAGATGTGCCAAGAGACTGTAAGAGACCAAGCCAAAGCTCATATTAGCCTTACAAACATCTGTCAATTGTGGCAAAGCTTGCATGCTACAATGGGCTACAAGGCAAAGTCAGTTAACAACATATCCCTCCCTAGTGAGATCAATCCATTCTATGCTCACTCCAGACAGACGGTAGATAAAATTATCTCAAAGTCAGGAATCAAAAGATTGTGCATGGTGGGACTAATGTTCGGAGTTGCATATATTTGTAGGAAAGGCAGATGAGCTCGGGGCATGGATCAACACATGGAATTATGGTATTTGTAGCCACTAGTGAGACTTGGTTACAGGAGGGGCAGGACTGGCAGCTCAACAAGATGAAGGAATTGGTTGTTGACTTCAGAAGGAGTAGCAGACCGCACAACCCCATTTACATCGGTGGTGCGCAAGTGGAACAGGTCAAAAGCTTTAAGTTCCTCGGGGTCAATATCACAAGTGACCTGACTTGGTCCAACCAAGCAGAATCCACTGCCAAGAAGGCCCACCAGTGCCTTTAAATGGAGAGTCTGCAGAGAGACTTGGATAGATTAGAAAAATGGTCAAAGAAGTGGCAAATGAAATACAATGTTGGAAAGTGTATGGTTATGCACTTTGGCAGAAGAAATAAATGGGCAGACTATTATTTAAATGGGGAAAGAATTCAAAGTTCTGAGATGCAACGGGACTTGGGAGTCCTCGTACAGGATACCCTTAAGGTTAACCTCCCGGTTGAGTCGGTAGTGAAGGCGGCAAATGCAATGTTGGCATTCATTTCTAGAGAAATAGAGTTATAGGAGCAGGGATGTGATGTTGAGGCTCTATAAGGCGCTGGTGAGACCTCACTTGGAGTACTATGGGCAGTTTTGGTCTCCTTATTTAAGAAAGGATGTGCTGACGTTGGAGAGGGTACAGCGAAGATTCACTAGAATGATTCCGGGAATGAGCGGGTTAACATGTGAGGAACGTTTGTCCGCTCTTGGACTGTATTCCTTGGAGTTTAGAAGAATGAGGGGAGACCTCATAAAACATTTCGAATGTTGAAAGGCATGGACAGAGTGGATGTGGCAAAGTTGTTTCCCATGATGGGGGAGTCCAGTACGAGAGGGCATGATTTAAGGATTGAAGGGCGCCCATTCAGAACAGAAATGCGAAGAAATTTTTTTAGTCAGAGGGTGGTGAATCTATGGAATTTGTTGCCATGGGCAGCAGTGGAGGCCAAGTCATTAGGTGTATTTAAGGTAGAGATTGATAGGTATCTGAGTAGCTAGGGCATCAAAGGTTATGGTGAGAAGGCAGGGGAGTGGGACTAAATGGGAGAATGGATCAGCTCATGATAAAATGGCGGAGCAGACTCGATGGGCCGAATGGCCGACTTCTGCTCCTTTGTCTTATGGTCTTACGGTCTTTACTTCCTGAGGAAGCTAAGGAAATTTGGCCTGTCCCCTAAAACCCTCACTAATTTTTATAGATGCACCATAGAAAGCATTCTTCTGGGGTGCATCACAACCTGGTATGGAAGTTGTCCTGTCCAAGACAGGAAGAAGCTGCAGAAGATCGTGAACACAGCCCAGCACATCACACAAACCAATCTTCCATCCTTGGACTCACTTTACACCGCACGCTGTTGGAGCAGTGCTGCCAGGATAATCAAGGACACAACCCACCCAGCCAACACACTTTTCGTCCCTGTTCTCCCCGGGAGAAGGCTCAGGAGCTTGAAGACTCGTATGGCCAGATCTGGGAACAGCTTCTTTCCAACTGTGATAAGACTGCTGAACGGATCCTGAGCCGGATCTGGGCCGTACCCTCCAAATATCCGAACCTGCCTCTCAGTTTTTTGCACTACCTTAATTTCCCTTTTCTATTTTCTATTTATGATTTATAATTTAAAATTTTAATATTTACTATCGATTTGTACTCCAGGGAGCACGAAGAGCAGAATCAAATATTGCTGTGATGATTGTACACTCTAGTATCAATTGTTTGGCAACAATAAAGTATATTCCAAGGTTGCATTGCTTTCAACCTGATAGAGCAAGAGGGATTAAAGGGGGAGGTGTGGTGTTACTAGTCGGGGAAAATATCCCAGCAGTGCTCAGTCAGGACAGACTGGAGAACTTGTCTAGTGACAGGCACATACAAGCTTTGTACGCTCAAATTTTCACTTTTGAAGACCTCCCAATTACCAAGTACACCTTTACCATAAAACAGCCTGTTCCAGTCCACACTTGCCAGATTTCTTGTCATACCGAGATACCTGTCAAGGTCAGGCCCAACATGAGCACCTCAGACCTGAAGTTCAGCTACAAGGACTAGTGAGGCTTTATGGGTGGAACTGAGGAATGAGAAAGGCATGACTATATTAACGGGCTATATTATAAACCACCCGACAGTCTGTGGGATTTAGAGGAATGAATCTGTAGAGAGATCACAGATTATTGCAAGGAACACAAGACTGCGATAGTTGGTGATTTAATTTTCCACATATTGACTGGGACTCCCATACTGCAAAATGACTAAATAGGATAGAGCTTGTTAAAAGTGTCTGGGAAAGTTTCATTAACCAGTACATAGAAGTCTCAGTGACGAAGTGCAATACTTGATCTCCTATTACGGAATGAGACAGAGCAAGTGACAGAAGTTTATGTAGGGGAACACTTTGTAGGGGAATGATCATAATGCCATTAGTTTCAAGGTAATTATGGAACAGGTCTGGTCCTCGGGTTGAGATTTTAAACTGGCTTCTAAAAAGGCCAATTTTGATGGTACCAGAAAGGATGTGGTAGATGTCGATTGGGACAGGCTGTTTTCTGGCAAAGGTGTACTTGGTAAATGGGAGGTCTTCCAAAGTGAAATTTTGAGAGTACAAAGTTTATATGTGCCTGTCAGAATAAAAGACTAGGATAACAGGTTTAGGGAACCTTGACTTCAGATATATTGAGGCCCTGGTTAACGAAAAAAAAGAGATGCATAGCAGGTCCTCCAACAGGACCACAACCTTACCGTAGGGCTTGGAAGCTTGATGCCTCAATGACCCGGAGAGCTATGTTGGCTGGAGTCGGGGCCTTGTGCTTTGATTTTTGATAGGGTCACCCAGGTCAGAGGGTAGAGCCCAGATAGAACCAGGTCCTCCAGGTTTAGGGGTTCAGTTTAGGGCTAACAACCCTGACTGATCAAAAAAAATTGGTACAGAAGATGAAGGACCTTCATTGTTATCCCAAGCGCCAGTGGCACAACAGGCGGTAAGTATAGCAGGTATAGTCAGGTAGGAACAAATGAGGTTGTTATGGAGTACAAGAAATGCAAGACACACTTAAGAAAGAAATCAGGACAGCTAAGTGAAAGCATGAGGTTGCCCTAGCAGACAAGGTGAAGGAGAATCCTAAGGGATTCAACAGATATGTTAAGAGCCAAAGGATTGCAAGGAACAAAATTGATCCTCTGGAAGACCAGAATGGTAATCCATGCATGGAGCCAAAAGAGATGGGGGAGATCTTAAGTGGATTTTTTTGCACCTGTATTTACTTGGGAGATGGACACAGAGTCTATAGAAGTGAGGCAACGCAGCATGAACTTCATGGACCCTATACAGATTACAGAGGAGAAGGTGTTTGCTGTCTTGAGACAAATCAGGGTGGATAAATTCCAAGATCCTGCCAAGGTGTTCCCACGGATCCTGTGGGAGGCAAGTGCACAACTTGCAGGGGCCCTAGCAGAGATATTTAAATCATCCTTAGGTACCAGAGGATTGGAGGACAGTTACAGTTGTTCGGCTCTTTAAGAAAGGCTCTGAGAATAAACCAAGAAATCATAGGCTGGCGAGCCTTACATCAGTAGCGGGAAAGTTATTGGAACGTATTCTAAGAGACCGGATACGAGTATTTGGAAAGACAGGGATTGAAGAGGGATAGTTAGCATGGCTTTGTGAAAGGTAGGTTGTGTCTAACCAATTTTACAGAGTTTTGTGAGGATATTTCCAGGAAAGTTGATGAAAGCGAAGCAGTGGATATTGTCTATATGGATCAAGATAACTGATGAGAGTAAGAAATTAGAGAAGATGATAGATGTATGAATAATCTGGACAGATTATATGGAGGGAAAAACTTCCATTTGTGAAGTTCAAGAATCGGAGGACATCACAAGGGGGATTAGCAGAACCAAAAGCAGCAGAGAAACATTTACATGCAGTGATTAGAATCTGAAATACACTGTCATGAGGAATTGTGGAGGCAGATGCAATAGCAATATTCAAAAGAGAATTAGCTAAGTAGCTTAAAATAAAAACACGTGGCAAAGATGAAGAGGATGGCACCATCTAAACCACTCAGCTAGCACAGCCTCAACGGACCCCATTCTGTGCTACAAATTGCCCAAGCTCTGTCAGGTGAAAAGATTACTGGAGAAAAGCACAGTATCCCCACTGATTCTTGGGGATCACTGGTCAAAACCACTTAAAATGAAGCAGCAGCAATCTGGTGTTAGGAAGAATCTCAAGGCCATTTATTGTAAATACAAAATATCTCTGCACTGCCTCACAGACTTTTACCAAACCCTCTTCAGGGGCCTCCTGCTCCATCCATTGTAATGTTTGCTGTTCCTATGCTGGCCTCATCAGTCATTTAAAAACCACAAAACCAAGGTGGAAGCAAGTATTAGAACAATAAAAACAGAAGGCTTTTAGAACTACATCTACAGAGACAAAAGGTGCAAGTCAATGCTTTGATCCAAAACCTTGCATTAGTCCAGGTCTCAAACCTTTCGGACCAGCCTACCATATGGGACCTTGTCAAAGTCCAGGCTGACAACAGCCACAGCATTCCCTTCATCAATATGCTGAGTTATCACCTCAAAAAAATTCTGTCAATTTTTTAAGACAGGATTCCCCAAGATTAAAACCACAATGAACATCCCTAAACAAACTTTAAATTATCTTTTTCTCATTCTTCTACCTGAATATTAACTCTTTTTAAAAATAGATGCTGCCTGACCTGCTGAGCACTTCCAGCATTTTCTGTTCTGACATAGTCTTAGTACGGAATTGAGTGGCCTCCTTCTAGCCTACAACCATCTTGTGTTTCTCCAAACTAAAATATGCAAACATCTCACCTTAGGTTCAGATCAAAACCAACTGCCACATAATTAGTCATGACACCGAATCTTTACAGTTTCCAAAAGCAGGATGAGAGAAAATTTGGCAAAATAAATTATAAGTGCAATGAAATAGGAAAACAAGTGTACAAAAAAAACCTTAATGTGGCAAAAAATTTAATTTGTAAATTTTAAATATAATAGGTAAACTTCACTTACAGACAGCGAATCCAGAACAAACTCCTCCACTGTAGCTTTCTCTATTGCCAAGTACCTGGCCATGATTTCCATGATATAATGATGCGTCTGATCAAACAACTTACTCCTGTTTTCCCTTGCTTCTCTATATCTTCCCTAAAAGTCAATCAGGAAAACTAGTTTTTAAGTGCTTTACAAGATGCAGTTTTTTTAAAAAATACATGCCTTTTAACAAATATGTATATCCCTGTAAGGAATAAAAACCCAAAAGGAAAATTGATCTCAACATTACAAACAAGGAAGATTAAAGATAGCATTAATTAAAGGAAAAGGCTAATATTATTACCAGAAACAGCAGTAAACTTAAAAATTGGGGGAACATTTCAGAATTTGCTAAAGAGAACCAAATCAATGATGAAGAAAAGCAGAATAAAAGAATGTTACAAAAAACAAAAACCATCAAAGCTTCCATGGATATATAAAAAAGCAAAAATACAGCCAAATAAGTTCAGAGGTTCCCAACCTTTTTTATGTTCCTACCATTAACCAAAGGGTCCATGGATCCAAGGTTGGGAACCCCTGCATTACTTCTAAAGATTAGCAACACACATCAAAGTTGCTGGTGAACACAGCAGGCCAAGATTAGCATTATTTGTCACATGTACATCGAAACCTACAGTGAAATGCATCATTTGCATCAATGATCACAGTCCAAGGTTGTACTGGGGCCATTCACAAGTATCGTCATGCTTCTGGTACCAACATAGCATGTCCACAACTTACAAAACCTAACCCATACTTCTTCTGAAATATGGGAGGACACCAGAGCACTCAGAGGAAACCCACAAGTCACGGGCAAACATACAAACTCCTTACAGACATTGACAGGAGTTGAACCCTGATCTTCCGATCACTGGTGCTGTAAAGCATTACACTCACCGCTATGCTACTGTACAGAAATTGCAGAAACTAAGCAATTATTTTGTATCTGCCTTCATGAAAGACAAAAATTTCCTGAAAACATTTGAGAACAAAAGAGAAGCATTAGTTTTATTTGACAAAGGAATGTAATGGAGTCATAATAAAGAAAAAAGGTTTTTGATCCATCAGGTCAGCACCAAGCCTAATGTTCCCATTTATATCAATGGCAGTTTTTTCCTCTCCAAATTCGTCAACACCGCCCCTCAGATTCTCCCACTCACCTACAAATTAGGAGCAATTCACAGTGACCAATTAACCTGCTACTCTACTCTGCACATTTTTTGTAGGAGGAAGCTGAAACTTCCAGGGAAACCCATGCAAATCACAGCAAATGAGGTCAGGATTTGACCCAAGTTGCTGGAGCTGCAAGACGGTGGCTCTACATGTGTGTCATCTGCCACCCAAGTCTACAAAAAAAACCTGTAGCAATAGTGGATATACTGATTCTCACTTCAAAAACATTCACATCCTCTTCAATGATTCTCACAGATTAAAAAGGTAGCAAATGTAACATCATTATTTAATGAATGAGTCTGGAAGAAAGTAGAACAGCCCCTTTAGCTGAACATCATAGATTCATACAGTATGGAAATACATCCTTTATCCAAACATATGGGGGTGGAGTGGACAGCAAAGAAGACCATTAGAGCTTGCAGTGGTATCTGGACTGGCTGAAAAAACAACAGATAAATTTAATACAGATAAGTGCAAGATGCTGGGGCCAACCAGGGTAGGACTTATACAGGACTTATAATGGTAGGGCACCGAGGAGTGTGGTAGAACAAAGGGATCTGGGAATACAGGTCCATAATTCATTGAGAGTGGTGTCACAAGTAGATAGGGTCGTAAAGAAAGCTTTTGGCATATTGGCCTTCATAAAAACTAAAGCATCGAGTACAGGAGATGGGATGTTATGTTGAAGTTGTATAAGACATTGGTGAGGCCTAATTTGGAGTATTTTATGTAGTTTAGGTCACCTACCTAAATGAAAGATGTAAATAAGGTTGAAAGAGTACAGAGAAGATTTACCAGGATGTTGCTGGGACTAGAGTATCTGAGATATAAGTAAAGATTGAATAGGCGAGGACTTTACTCCTTGGAAAGTAGAAGATTGAGGGGAGATTTGGTAGAGGTAGACAAAATTATGAGGGGTATAGACAGAGTAAATACAAGCAGGCTTTTTCTACTGAGGTTGGGTGGGACTACATCTACAGGTCATGGTTAAGGGTGAAAGGTGAAATGTTTACGGGGAACATTAGGGAAAAATTCTTGACTCAGAGGGTTGTGAGAGTTTGGAACAAGCTGTCAGTGCAAGTAGTAGATGTAATTTTGATTTCAACATTGAACAGAAGTTTGGATACATGGATGGTAGGGGTATGGAGGGCTATGGTCCCTGTGCAGGTCGATGGGAGTAGGCAGTTTAATGGTTTGACATGGACTGGATGGGCCGAAGGGCCTGTTTCGTGCTGTACTTTTCTATGACTCTATAGTCCAAGGTGCCCATCTAAGCTCGGCCCATAACTCTCCAAACCTTTCCTATCCACATAGCCTTTAAATGTTGTTTATGTAGCAGCCTGAACAACTTTCTCTGAAAGCGCATTCCATATACTGACCATCCTCTGGGTGAAAAGATTAGACCACAAGACCATAAGACATAGGAGCAGAATAAGGCCATCTGGCGCATCGAGTCTGCTCCACCATTCAATCATGGTTGATCCTTTTTTTCTATCTCCTCCTCAACCCCAGTTTCCGGCCTTCTCCATGTAACCTTTGATGTCATGTCCAATCAAGAACCTATCAATCTCTGCCTTAAATACATCCAACAACCTGGCCTCCACAGCTACATGTGGCAACAAATTATACAAATTCACTCCCCTTTGGCTAAAAAAAAAATTCTCTGCATCTCTGTTTTGAAAGGGCGCCCCTCTATCCTGAGGCTGTGCCCTCTTGTCCTAGACTCTCCCACCATGGGAAGCATCCTTTCCACATCTACGCCGTCCAAGCCTTTCAACATTCGAAAAGTTTCAATGAGATCCCCTTCATCCTTCTGAATTCCAGTGAGTACAGACCCAGAGCCATCAAATGTTCCTCATATGATAACCCTTTCAATCCTGGAATCATCCTTGTGGACCTCCTCTAGACCCTCTCCAATGCCAGCATATCTTTTCTAAGATGAGCGGCCCAAAACTGTTCACAGTACTCAAGGTGAGGCCTCACCGTTGCTTGATAAAGCCTTAGCTTCACATCCTTGCCCTTGCATTCTAGGCCTCTTGAAATGAATGCTATCATGGCATTTGCCTTCCTCACCACCAACTCTACCTGCAAGTTAACCTTCAGGGTATTCTCCACAAGGACTCCCAAGTCCCTCTGCATTTCAGATTCCTGGATTTTCTCCCCATTTAGAAAATAGTCCATACATTTATTTCTACTACCAAAGTGCATGACCCTGCATTTTCCAACATTGTATTTCATTTGCCACTGTCTTGCCCATTCTCCTAATCTAAGTCCTCCTGGATCCTACCTGTTTCCTCAACACTACCTCCACATATCTTTGTATCATCTGCAAACTTGGCAACAAAGCCATCTATTCCATTATCTAAATCATTTATACACAGCATAAAAAGAAGTGGTCCCAACACCGACCCATGCGGAACACCACTAGTCACCGGCAGCCAACCAGAAAAGGATCCTTTTATTACCACTCGCTGCCTCCTACCAATCAGCCAATGCGCTAACCATGTTAGTAACTTTCCTATAATACCATGGGCTCTTAACTTGGTAAGTAGCCTTATGTGTGTCACCTTGTCAAAGGCCTTCTGAATGTTCAAATATACAACATCCATGACATCACCTCTATCATCCTACTTGTAATCTCCTCAAAAAACTTCAACAGTTTTGTCAGGCAGGATTTTCCCTGAAGGATACCATGCTGACTTTGTACTGTCCTGTCCTGTGTCTACTCTATCACCTCATCCTTAACAATTGACTCCAACATCTTCCCAACCACTGAGATCAGGCTAACTGGTCTATAATTTCCTTTCTGCTGCCTTCCTCCTTTCTTAAAGAGTAATGTTTGCAATTTTCCAGTCCTTTGGCACTATGCCAGAGCCCAATGATTTTTGAAAGATCATTTCTAATGCCACCACAATCTCTAACACTACCTCTTTCAGAACCCTAGGGTGCAGTTCCTCTGGTCCGGGTGACTTATCTACCTTTAGGTCTTTCAGCTTTGAGAGCACCCTTCTCTCTTGTAACAGTAACTGCACCCACTTCTCTTCCTTCACACACCACAACATCAGGCATACTGCTAGTGTGTTCCACAGTGAAGAGTGTCACAAAATACTCATTTAGTTCATCAGCCACCTCCTTGACCCCCGTTATTATTTTTCTGGCCTACCTTCCTATCCCTCCAATATAACATGTAAACTTGGACATTCAGCTCCCAACTACAACCATCCTTCATCCACAATTCAGTGACGGCCACAACATCATACCTGGCAATCTTTACTATTGTAACAAGATTATCCACCTTATTGCTTATACTATGTGCATTTAGCTACAACACCTTGAGTACCATATATTTGCTAACCTTTCTGACTGTGCATCCCTAATGATTTGATACTCAGCCTGTTGGCTGTGACTAAGTCCCATCATCTGCCTGCCCTTCCTGACAATCTGACTGCATGTTGTCTTTACTTTTTTTTAAGCATCCATCCTTTCCTGAGTCCCTTAGGAAACTTGGTTAGTTGCTTAGTTGCTCCTTAGTTTCCTATTAGACCTTTCCCCTCCCAGCTAAACCAAAACCTTCTAGTTCTTGATTCCCTAACCCTGGGAAAAAAGACTAGTCAGTCACCCTATTGCATTATTCAAGAACACCCCTTATTCTCTTATTGGCCATTGAAAAAGTCCTAGCCTGATTAACCTTGAGCTGTGGCAACATCCTTGTAAATCTTTTCTGCACCCTTTCCAACTTAATGACATCTTTAAAAAAGCAGGGTAACCAAAACTGAACACAATATTGCAAACATAACCACACCAACATCTTGTATAACTGCAGCATAACATACCAGTGGGAATTCAAATCCCAATGCTCAATGTCCAGACTGATGAGGGCCAGTGTGCCAAAACTCTGCTTCACCACCTTGTCTACCCTTAATGCCACCTTCAGCGAACCCTGTACTCGTACTCCTAGAGTCCTTTGTTCTACAACACACCACAGGGTCCTGCCATTCACTGTGAAAGTTCCACCCAGATTTGTCTTTCCAAAATGCAACATCTTACATTTATCCAAATTAAACTCCATTTGTCATTCCTCGGCCAACTTACTCAGCTGATCAAGACACTCATTGTAATTTTGGGTAACTATCACCTGTTTTAGAGCCCTCTCTAAAACATATCTAACCATGACTTGTACATTCTTATCCAGATCATTGATATAGCTGACAAATACCAGTAAGCCCAGCACTAAACCCCAAGGCACACCACTCAACACAGGCTTCCAGTACGAAAATAAATAACCTTTCACCATCACCCTCAGCTTCCTACCATCAAGCTAATTATATATCCAATTAGGTAGCTCTCCTGCATTCCATGAAATCTAACTTTCCATAGCTGTCTACTTTGCAAAATATTACTAAAAGCCTTACTGAAGTCCATATACTCTGGGCTTACTGCCCTACCCTTATTAACCTTCTTGGTTACTTTTGCGGTAAACACAATCAAATTCATGATATATGATTTCCCACACTGACTTACTATCAGTCATGCTGACTATCCCTAATCAACCCCTCTCTTTAGAAGTGTGTGTATATCTTATCGCTCAGAATCACGCCCCCCCCCCAATAACTTCACTTCCACAGATATAACTGGTCTATAGTTCCCAGGTTTTTCTTTGCAGTCCTTCTTAAATAAGGATACAATATTATCCACCCTCCAGTCCTTTGGAACCTCATCTGTGGCTAACAACAATGCATACATACACGGATAGGAAGAAACACAGTCGACATTTCGGGCCAAGACGTCAACTGTGCTTCTTCCTATGGATGCTGTCTGGCCTGCTGAGTTCCACCAGCATTTTGTGTAAGTTGCTTGAATTTCCAGCATCTGCAGATTTCCTCGTGTTTGCATACATACATCTCAGCCAGGACTCATAATTTCTTCTCCAGTTTCCCAGTGTTCTTGAATATATCTAATTAAGTTCTGGAGATTTATCCAGCTTCATACATCTCATGATATCCAGCATTATAGCTCTATAATAGACAGAGAGATAATGCAGATGCTGGAAATCCAGAGCAGCACACACAGAATACTGGAGGAACTCAACAGGTCAGGCAGCATCTATGGAAAAAGAGTAAACAGTCAACACTTCTGGCTGAGATCCTTCATCAGGACTGAAAAGGAAGAGGGAAGATGCCAGAATAAAAAAGGTTGGGGGAGGATAAGAAAGACAAGCTAAAAGGTGCTCGGTGAAGCCAGGTGGGTGGGAAAGGTGTAAGGCTGGAGAAGAAGGAATCTGATAGGAGAGGAGAGTGGACCATAGGAGAAAAGGGAAGAAAGAGGGTCATCAGGGTAAGATGATAGGCAGGTGAGGAGAAGAGGTAAAAGGGTAGAGTGGGGAATAGAAGGGGGAGGGGAAAAGAAAAAATGACCGGAAGGAGAAACTGATATTCATGCCGTCAGGTTGGAGCTACCTAGACGGAATATGAGGTGTTGCTCCTCCATCCTGAGAGCGGCCTCATCATGGCAGAAGAAAAGACAATGGATCAACACACCAGAACAGGAATGGGGATTGGAACTAAATTGGTTGGTCCACAGCAAATTCCACTTTTGACGAATGGAGCAGAGGTGCTTGACAAAGCAGTCCCTCACTTTACATCAGGTCTCTTTTTATGCTGTATATCAATGACAGACGATGGAATAGATGTCTTTGTTGCCAAGTTGCAGATGATACAAAGATTGGTGGAGGGGCAAGTAGTGTTGAGGAAACAGGAAGGCCACAGAAGCACTTAGACAGATTAGGAGAAAGAGCAAGAGAATGGCAAATGAAATACAATGTGGAAACAGAGATGTGGAGAGATTTCTTTAGCCAGAGGGTGATGAATTTGTGGAAGCTGTTAACACAGGCAGCTGTGGAGGCCAGGTCCTTGGGTGTATTTAAGATATTGATAGGTTCTTGATTGGCCACAGTATCAATGGTTACGGGGATAAGGCCAGGAAGTGGGATTGAGGAGGGGGAAAAAAGGATCAGCCATGAATCAATGGCAGAGCAGACTCAATGGGCCAAATGGCCTAATTCTACTCCCATGGCTTATGGTCTTCAAGGAGGCCACATCAGGAGCACTGAATGCAACAGAGAACCCAAACAGATTTGCAAGTGAAGTGTTAGCTCACCTGGAAGGACTGTCTGGGGCCATGAATGGAGGTGGGGGGGAGGTTAGTGGACAGGTGTCGCACTTCTGTCATTTGCAGGGATATGTGCAAGGTGGATTAGCAGGGAGTGATGAATAGACAAGGGAATTATGGAAGGAGCAATCCCTGCTGAAAGCAGAGAGTAGGGGGTGGGGGGGGGGAGAGAGTAAAGATGTGTTTGGTGGTAGGATCCCGTTGAAGATGGAGGAAGTTGTGGAGAATGATGTGCTGGATGTGGAGGCTCATGGGGTGGTGGGTGAGGACAAGTGGAACTCTATCCCTTTCAAGGCAGCAGGAAGATGGGGTGAGCATGGATGTCTAGGAAAAGGAGGAGATGCGGGTGAGGGCAGCATCAATGGTGGAGGAAGGGGAAAACCCATTCTTTGAAAGAGGAGAACATTTTTGATGTCTTGCAAAGGAAAGCTTCATCCTACGATCAGATGTGGCAGAGATAAAGGAACTGAGAAAAGGGAATAGCATTTTTACAAACGATAGGGTGGGAGAAAGTACAGTCAAGATAGCTGTGGGAATCTGTAGGTTTATAAAAGATAGTTTTCTGCAGAGATGGTAACAAATTAGTTAGTTCAGCCACATGGTAGCATTCCTCCAAATCTAGGTTTCCACTACTTGCCCAAGAATGAGCAGCTTGGGGCCCCATGATGGACTATCCAAAATATATCCTCATCAGAAATCTTCCTGTCTTTCTTCATGGTTAAAGTGTGACGAGAATACACATAAAATTAAGATGTTTGCTGGCCTGGGTTAGCATCAGTGGCATCAGCAGTTGGTCTGCCACCTGTCCTCAGGGGGAAGGAGAGATAAGGAACAATGAAGCAGCATGTGGAGATGTTAATGAAGGAGCCATCAGTCTGGGTATTGCCAAGATTGGCTCCCCCTTTGAACCCTGAACTGTTTGAAGTGATGGACAGGCGATCTGAAGATGTGTAATGAAGGGGGGGGGGAGAGAGGGAGGGAGGGAGGGAGGGAGAGGGAGAGGGAGAGGGAGAGGGAGAGGGAGAGGGAGAGGGAGAGGGAGAGGGAGAGGGAGAGGGAGAGGGAGAGGGAGAGGGGGAGGGAGAGGGGGAGGGAGAGGGGGAGGGAGAGGGGGAGGGAGAGGGAGAGGGAGAGGGAGAGGGAGAGAGAGAGAGAGGAGAGAGAGAGAGAGAGAGAGAGAGAGAGAGAGAGAGAGAGAGAGAGAGAGAGCTAGCTAGCTAGCTAGCTATCTGGAGCGGCTCCCCCTTTGAACTCTGAACGGTTTGAAGTAATGGACAGGCGATACCCCAGCAGGGGGATAAAAAGGGACAGGTTCGCTAAGGCAGCACACACGAAACCCGAGGTAACGAGACCCTGGAAGCGGTGCGCCTCTCACGAGTCGGTGGGAAGTACCGGACCTTAAACGCACAGGGTGGAAAGGTACGATCAGCGGGAACCCGGTGTGTGTCCGCCCTTGCTTGGGTGCCGAGTTCACTGCAGAGGATCGACCGCATCTGGAGGAGGGGTCACAGTCGGTGACCTCAGGTGACATCACCAAGGACCTGCCCAAAAGCTGCTTGTGAGCCATATCGCCGGTCTGTGAGTGGAAGCCGTGCCTGAATGATCAGTCGTTCCCGTTCTCTCTCTCTCTCCCCCCACGTTGTCCATCACCATGGCAACGATTACTGCGAACTGAACTAAATTGGACTGAACTTGTGTGTCACTTTGAAATTTGGTCATTTACCCCTAGACAACGATAGAGCTTGATTGATGCTGTTATCTTAATTCTGTGCACATGTGTGTTTATCATTGCTGAACTGTTGCATTTATTATCCTTTCGATTACTGTGTTGCTTGTTTCTTTAAGAAAACTTTCTTAGTTCTAGTAGTCCAGACTCCAACTGAGTGATCCATTTCTGCTGGTTTGGCAACCCAGTTACGGGGTACGTAACAAAAGAAACAAGAGAAATGCTTATTGAAGACCTTGCCTATCCACTGGAGATGGTGCCCACCTTGATACATACATAGATGTCCACTTTTATCTTCTAGGTGTCCTATTCTCCCCCAGTTACTCTTTTTCTCCTTAATATACTTGTATCTCTTTTCAGATCTACTTAATCTTCTCTGCCTAAGCTACCTTGTACTTCCTTTTAGCCTTTCAGCTTTCCTTTTGAATACACTTCTGTATTCCTCTGAGAATCACCTGATCCCAGCTGCCTGTACCTGACCAGACCCTCACTATCCCTCATTATCCAGCCTTCCCTACTGTAACCAGGCTTGCCCTTCACTCTGACAGGAACATGCAGATCCTGGATTCTCATTACCTCACTTTCAAATTGCTGGACGTACCTTTACCCACAAATAACCTACTGCGATCAACTTTTGCAAGATGCTTTCTAATACTGTCAAAATTCACCTTGCTCCAATTAAGAACTTTGACCTACAGATCAGATCTGTCCCTTTCCATAACGAATTTAAAACTAATAAAATTGTGGTCAAGGAAAATACTATAACTTATTCTAAAGAATATTTTAACAAATTAATTAGGAAATAATAACTTTCAGTGATGTAGTAACATTCCTCCAAACCTAAGTTTCCACTACATGCCCAAGAATGAGTGTTACCAAGATAATCAACTATCCACCATTATCTCTGTTAGCTTCTCTTCCTCTGCCAAGATTGCTACCATTGGAGAATGTTTCTTTTTCACAGCCATATAGTGCCCCTTAGCAAAACAAAAACCTCATTCCTATAGATATGTCAATGACTCCAGAGTCACACAACACCATATTTTGACTCCTTAACAACCTGTTATTTAATACTTGTCCAAAATCAAATTCTTGGAATATTGTGTGCAGTTTTGGTCACCTAGCAAAAAGGAAGAATGCCATTAAGCCTGAAATCACAATTATTTTATTGAGTCTGGAGGGTTTGAGTTATTAGGAGGGACTGGATAGGTTAGGACTGTTTTGCTGAAGCATAGGAAGCTGAGGGGGACTTTACAGAGGTACATACAATCATGAGGGACATAGATAAAATGAATGGTCAGTCTTTTTTTTAACCAAGGTAAGGGAGTATATAGCTAGAGGACAAAAATTTAAAGTGATTCGCAGGGCAATTTTTTCACAGAGGTAGGTGGGTATGTAGAACCATCTGACAGTAAATGGTAGGAGGGTAGTTACAATTACAACATTTTAAATCCACAGTGGTCCTGGTATATGCATAGGTGAGATTTGAAGGGATATGGGTCAAACTCAGGCAATTGGATTTAGCTCAAGTTGACAACTTTGTCAGCATCAACAAGTTGAGCTGACGAGCTTGCTTTGGTGCTAGCTTTTTGATTCTATATCTCCGCAATACATCCAAAAAACTGCAGGTTAAATGCTGGATAGAATGAAATCATTAAAGCCACAAATCTCATTTTCTAGCCAATAATTTATCCTCTTATTCTCTCCTTAATAACATGTGAAATAGAACAAGGATCTTAGAAACTAAGTGTGCCATTTGACACTTTTAATTTTGTGCTACATATCCATACTAACTACATATTAGTATTTATCTCCTCCTCCATCATCCGATGCAAATGAGTCCACCTACTGCAGAACCCTCAGTTATGCATAACCTCAAGACTTGACAATTTCAATGTTCTCCTCACCAATCTGCCTCAGTAAACCTCCATAACCTTTTTATTTAAAACTCTATTGCCCCTCTTCAAAGTCCCACTCACCATTACCCCTGTACCCGTTGACCCATGCCAATCATAATTCTTATTATCCAATCCACACATGGCTTTCTCTCTAGCACCATAACAATACAAAACATGTGTTCTTCTAATTAAGACCCCCGGTAATCTGCAAAGAAGCATAGTCATACAATATAGAAACAAGCCCTTTGACCCAACTGGTCTATGTCGACCAAGATTCCCATCTAAACTGGTCCCATTTGTCTGTGTTTAGTGCATATCCCTCTAACCCAGGGGTTCTCAACTGGCTGTCCACAGACCTTGATTAATGGTATTATTCTATGGCATATAAAGGTTGTGAGCCCCTGCTCTAACCCTTTCCTATCCACGTACCTGTCCAGGTACCTTTTAAATGTTGTTAATTACCTGCCTCAATCACTTCCTCGTGTACCAGCCACTCTTTCAGAGGGGAGAGTGGAGATTTAATAGGAACCAGAGGTAAAAATGTTGACCCTCAAATGTTGATCCTCACCCAAATACTGTGTTTAATTTGGGAATGATATCAAGACCAGAAGAGAGTACAAGTAGAAATGCGAGAAGGGAGCCATTTATATCATTCTATTCTTCTATGAATGTTTATCACTAAAACATGAAGTACCTGCTTTTCTTTAATTGTCTCCTGCAAGGCCAGTACTCCAACTGTGCTTCGACGGATTCTGCCTTTCCTTTCAGGACTGGATGCAAATGAATCAATGACACTCGACACACTAAGCTTTGGAAGGATGGTGTCCTGTGATGATTCACGCTGACTAGTCATTTTTCAAATCTGAAAAGTACAAGTAAGGGGTTAAATTCAATGTTGTTATACATTTTTGCTCATTAATATGAAGTTGAGAACCTACATTCTCAATATTCACTTTATTAATCTTTTAGTCCTGAAAATCACATTTAAAGAACAAAAATACAAAGTCCTAGGCTACTAAATGAACTACAACTTCATTCTCAAGTCCATGCTTTAATTGTAATAGAAAACAAAGCAAAATTATTATTTTACCTGACTTGTATTCCAGAAAACTACCATGAAAGAAATTTAAGTTCTGTGCATCAGAACACCCAAGTTCTTCAAGCATCACTGTTACCATGTCAGAATGAATGCAGCTCAGTAACACTGACCAATCTTTCAAATTAATGTACATACCCCATCTGATTTACTAATATCTGTAATGAAAGAAATCTGTTGTTCTTGTCCAGTGGAACCCATAGAAATGTACAGCTGTACCATTTCAACATGACAAAGCATACCAAAAACAAAAATCAAACAGACCCTCTGCCATCAGGTTTCAGTAAAGGCATGCCCAGTCACTGCCAAATGTTAAACATCTAAAGATGTTTGTGAAAAAGATATGTCTAAATCCAGACAGCAGTTCAAGGTTAGTTGAGTGCATCTTAGATATGCCTAAGACACATTTCCACAATTTCTCCATACATTCAATGGATTTGACTAGTTGAACAGGTAGGTCAAACTTACTAGGATGACACCACTGTAGTTTTCAGCAAGAACAAGTTGCCATGGAGTCAATATATGGTGGGCCACGGAATTCCCATCATCAGGTCAAAGATGAGCCAAAAAACCTAATATCACCCACCTAATACCTGTGTAAGCCACCAAAATAGGAAGTGCATAGTTTCAATATATAACAGCATAGAGAAATGTTCAACAAATCAACAGTTGCTGAGCAGTATCACTATTGCCACTCGCACTAGCCCTGCAGGGTACCATGCTGGACTGTATCTGCAATAGTTGAGAGTGAACCGTCACAGGAAAAACAAATGAAACTTCATGTTCACCAGTCTACTTATTCCATAAGGATCTGTGCAATACAGGGCTGATGGATGTTTTTTTTTTTAAATTCATTTTACATCACTAGTAAAGCCACTTTTACTGTCTATATCTCAACTTGCTTGTGGACATTGTGGCAAGAAGTCTTCTGACCTGCTACAATGCTACTGTTGAAAGTACTCCCACAGCACCAGTAGGAAAGTACATCCTTTGTAACATCACCCATCTCCTGAAAAATGAATTTAAAAGATCAAAGTGGCTATGGTCTAGAATTCACTCTCTGTAACTGAGTTAGAAACAGCATCAAAGTAGTTTGGAGAATCCAACTGAATGTCTGAACTGAAACTGCTCTGCTGTTGCACTCCGTGGAAGATTGCACTGCTGGAGTAAATATTATTGTCCATATAGCTTTGTGCATCGCAACTCACATCTCATAGATTTGACTGAGTTTGATTTTGGAAGAGATGACCAAGAAGACAGATGAAGGAAGTGCAATAAACATTCTTTACATGGACTTAGTAAGGTACAGCATGGTAGGCTGGTCCAGAAATTTAGATCACATGGGATCAAAGGCAAGTTATTCAACTGGATGCAAAATTGACTAAATGGTAGGAGACATGATTGTAAAGGGCTGTTTTTCCAGACTGGAGGCATGTGACCAGCAGTGTGCCATGTTGGTCCACTGTTGCTCATCAATTATATTCATGATTTGGATGAGAATGTAGGTGGCATGGTTTCTAATTTTGTGAGACTATAATTGCTGATATAGTAGAGAGTGAAGAAGGTTGTCCAAGATTATAACTGTATCTTGATCAAATGGGTTAGTGGGCCGAAGAATGGCAGATGGCGTTTAATTCAGATGAATTTAGATAGACACATGAGCATGAGGAAAATGAAAGGATGTGGACGTTGAAGGGATTAGTTTAGTTAGCCATTTGATTACTAATTTAATTGGTTTGACAAAACATTGCGGACCAAAGGGCCTGATCCTGCGCGGTATTGTTCCATGTTCTATGTAAAATGCAAGGTGTTACATCTTGGTAAATCAAAGCAGGGAAATCCTTAACAGTAGTAGTAGGGCCTTGGAGAATGTTATAGAACGGGGAGAGCGAGACCTGGTGGTACAAATACAAGAGTTCACTGAAAGGGACAACACATGACGAAGGTGTATAGCACACTTGTTTTCATCAGTTGGGGTAAGGAGTTAGAATGTTACGTTGCTGCTGTACAAGATGTTGGTAAGGTCACATTTGGAGTACTACCTACAATTCTGGTCACCCTGCTATCGAGAGGATGTCATTAAACAGCAGTGGGTCGAAAAGACCTGCAAGTACATTGCCAGGACAGAATGGCGAGTTACAAAATTTAACAAGTATATGGACAAGGGCATTGGAGCTACTACCTACATGAACTTTAGTAAAGTGATTGACAAGGTCCCACATGGATGGCTGGTCTGAAAGATTAGAGTCCAAGGGGTCCAAGGTAAGTTGACAAATTATATCCAAAGTTGATTAGGTTATAAAAGGTGGTAATGGAGGTTGCTTATGCCATTAGGAGCTTGTGACCAGCTGTGTACCCCAGGGACTGATGCTGGGAAATTTGTGGTTTGTCATAAACTAATGATTTTGATATGAATGCAGTAGATACGATTAGTAAATTGGTAGAAGACATGAAAATTGGCATTATTCATAGTCAGAAGTACAGTCTTAGGTGGCATTGATCAGCTGGTAAATTGGGCGAAGTAACTACGAATGTAATTTATTCCTGTTAATTGTGAGGTGGTACATTTCTGAAGATCTAACAAGGGCAAAACATACAAGGTCATTGACAAACATAGGGCCTTGGTGTACAAATCTATAGAACACTAAAGGTGGCAGCACAGTAGATAAAGTAGCAAAGAAGCCTTATGGAAACTCACCACAAGTCAAGCACCAACTTTAAAGCAAAACAACAACTTTGATTAGGCCATAACTAGGCCATTATGTGCAGCTCCGGTCACAACACTACAGAAAGGATGTGATTGCAATGTGGAGGATGCAGAAGAGATTTACCAAAACGTTGGCTAGCCAGGAATGTTTCAGTTATGAGAGACTGGATAGGTTGGGTTTGATTTCTTTGCTGTGGAGGTGTTACAGAGACCTTATGGAGTTCCTGATGAAGGGCCTCTGCCCAAAACGTCGACTGTACTCTTTTCCATAGATGCTGCCTGGTCCACTGAGTTCCTCCAGCATTTCGTGTGTGTTGCTTGGATTTCCAGCAACTGCATATTTTCATGTGTTTGGAACACCAGAGGACATCCTTTTAAGATGTGGAAGAATATTCAGGGGAGATATCAGAGGTAGCTCCCTCCCCCGCACCAACCACCCCAACCACCACATAGAAAGTGGTCAGTACCTGGAATGCACTGCCAGGGTAGTGGTAGAGGCTGATACATTAAGAGACTCTTAGGTAGTCACACAGGTCAAAGAAAATTGTAGGGTTATGGGCTATGTAGGAGGGAAGGGTTATAACGATCATGCAGTCGGTTCATATAGGTTGTGTGCTTCAGGGCTCAAACAGTGCTGGACTGTTAAATATTCTATCCTTGATCTGATAAGGAACGAAAGGGAAAAGATCTAGAAATTTTCAAGAATAGAAAAAGTGTGCTGAAAATATTTTGCAAGTCATGCAACATTTTTGATTAGAAAAACAGGATTATCATTTCTGGTCAAAGACTTTATATCAAATGTTTGACCTCAAAAGGTATCAACATGAAATATAATGCACATCTCCTACCATCTTTTTCACAATATTGACACATTCAGTTTTGCATGCATTAATGAAATTGATTTCTGACCTGGTCCTCTACCCTAGACTGGATTTAATCCTTCCTGTTTCTACCCACCATGGACCTGCAACTATCTGCCAACATAACCAACACAATCATAAAACTGACAACCAGAGATTTAAAACCAGCTCATTTCTCATCTGGATTGTTCCTCATGTGATTTGTAGCAGAATACTGAGCATCTGCTTCATGAGTTTTTAAAAGGAATGTAGGAAACAGAGTCCTGTGAGTTTAAAAGGAGCATGGAATAGTCCTGTGAATGACAAACAGATGGAGTAGACTATTCAGTCTTTCCTGTCAGGTGCATGACTGAATGGCAAATCCTTTACTCCAGCACCACTTTCCTGTACTAATCATTTAATTAATATTTTAACATCCAAAGATCAGAAAAAGGAGTAGGAGACAATTCTACTGTCTTTAAAAGAAGGATTAGGAATAGAGTGTCAGTGGGTCAGGCAGCATCTATGGAGGGAAATGGACAGTAGACATTTCAGGTTGGGACATTTCATCAGGACCGGAAAGTGAGGGGGGACAGGGCCAGTATAAAATGATAGGGGTGACAGATTCAATCAAGAATTGGCAGACAATATGTGGATCCACTTGAGGAGTGATAGATGTACTGGGAGAGAGTGGAGAGCAGAAATGAAGAACTCTAGAGGAGATAGATGGAAGTAACAAAGAGCTAGATAAGATGAACCTGATAAGAGAGGGCAATGGACCATGGAATAAAGAAAAGACTGAGGAAGGGAACGAGAGAGGAATGTGCAGGAAATAGATTGAGAGAGCAGGAGAAGGGAAAGTGATGGTGATGGGGCAGTGAACAAGGGCAAAAAAGGAACAGAAAAGCGTGGCTGCCAAAAGTAGGAGAAATCAATATTCATGCTCCACTGAGACCCAATACAGGTTGGAGGAAATCATCAAGCACCTTTGCACCATCCACCACATCAGCTGAAATCTCTTAGTGGCTAGTCATCTTAATTCTAACACCATGCCCAATGTAGCATCAATTTGGCAGCAGACAAGGCTGTGGACATATTGGCATGTCTGCCCACAGCCTTCACTTCTACCAAAATGATGCTACACACAGATAGAAGAAGTAACACCTTGGCAGTTTGCAAACTGACAACATGAACATCAATTTCTCTCCCATCTCCCTTTTTCTATCTCCCATTTGGTTTCCCTCTTACCCCTTCTCTTTTCCTCAGCCACCCATCTCCTCCCTCTGTATCCCTCCTTTTTCCCTTCCTCCCATGATCCACTCTCCTCTCCCATCAGATCTCTCTTCAACCTTTTACCTCTTCCACCTATCACCTTCCAGCTTCTCAGTTCATTCTCCCTCGCCCATCGACCTACCTGCTCCCTCAGCTGGTTTCATCTCTCACTTGCCAGCTTGTACCCTTTCCCTCCGACCATATATTTCCAGGTTCTCCTGCACCCTGCCAGTCCTGTTGAAGATTATTGGCCCAAAACATCAACTGTTTAACCCTCTCCAAAAATGCTGCCTGACCTGCTCAGGATTTCCAGCAACTGCAGAATCTCTTGTTTATGATTTGCTCCTTCAGTTTCTTTGTGTGCTTCTGGGAAACATGGTCATGGCAAACAAAAATTTGCCTTAAAGAGAGTCTCAGAATTTGAAAAATTCCTTCAGTATAATTAAGATAGTAGGTAAGTTAATATTAGGAATTTTAAGCATATTATTTTCAATTCATTGAGTTAAGCTGATTGAGGCCTGTTTCAGACCCATGCTGTGGGAACCTTTTGTTTTTCTCCTATTAACCAATTCACATTCCGTGTTATCCGTAATTCCATATGTTGTAATCCTATTTCACAACCTATTGCATAGCACCTATTGAAAGCTTCTGAAAATCCAAATATACCATAGTCACTGATTCCCATTATTTACTAGATTATATCCTCACAGTTTAGCAAATATGCTTCAGCCATTTACTAAATAATGCTGACTCTGCTAAAACATTATTTCCCAAGTACCTTGATATCACATTACTCATAACACTTAAGCATTTTTTCCAGTTGCCAATATCAGACCAGCCGATTATAAATTCCGATTTATCTTTCCCTTCTTCATTGTCATTCAACCCTATACATGTACCACCAAACAAAACAATGTTCTTCCAGACCAAGGCACACAACACAGTACATATAACTCAACACACAAAGCATAAGAAGAGCTCCGGGCCTTTCGGAAACTTCCAGCAGGCTGTGATCACCACAAGAAGTCATTCGTTGGTGAGGCAGTGTGGGGTTTAAAAAGCTTTGGACCTTTTCGAACTTTACAGCAGGTTGCAATCACAACAATCTCTTTGACACTTGGCAGGGGCCAATAAAGTGAAGCAAGGCATAGGTGGAGCAGCCAGTATTACAGTGTCCAGTCTTTGGCTCAACAGGCTTAGGCTAGAACTTCAGCTTGAGAAGTTAGAGGTGCAAGTGTTGGCACGATGGTAGTTAAGGCAGTGAAATCTGTACTGTTGACAGTAAGGCATTAAGGCAGAACAGCAATGGTGGCTGGAGTTTCTGGGGACAAGTCAGAAGGCACAGCATAGATACATCACCAAGACAAAGAGGTTTTTTAAAGGGAGGATGAGGCAACCACAGCTGACAAGGGAAGTAAAGGACAGCATAAAAGCAAAAGAGAATGCATATAATGTAGCAAAAACTAGTGGGAAATTAGAGGATCATGAAGCTTTTAAAAACCAACAGAAGGCAACTAAAAAAGCAGTAAGGAGAGAAAAGATGAAACATGAAGGTAAGCTGGCTTTGTGAGGTTCATGAGGATGATTCCGGGAATGAATGGGGTTAACATATGAGGACCATTTGGCAGTTTTGGGCCTGTACTTACCGGAACTTAGAATAATGCATGGGAATCTCATTGAAATATACCAAATATTGAAAGGACTAGATAGGGTGGATGTAGAGAGGATGTTTCCTTTGGTGGGGGTATCCAGAACTAGAGGGCACAGCCTCAAAATTGAGGGGTGACCCTTTAGAACAGAGGTAAGGAGTCATTTTTTTTAGCTGGAGAGTAGTAAATCTGTGGAATGCTCTGCTAGTTTTCAGTGGAGGCCAAGTCCTTGGGTATATTTAAGACGGAAGTAGAGAGTTTCCTGATCGGTCAGAGCATCAAAGGATATGGCGAGAAGGCAGCTCGATGAGGTTGAATGGGATCCAGGATCAGCCATGATGAAATGGCGGAGCAGATTCAATGGGCTGAATGGCCTAATTTTGCTCCTATGTCTTATAGCCAATAATATAAAAGAGGATACCACAAGTTATTTTTCAAATATATAAATATATAGAGTAAAAGAAAGGTGAGAGTGAATATTGGACTGCTGGAAAATGATGCTGGAGAGGTAGTAATGGGGGACAAAGTAATTGCAGATTTTTCACTGTGGAAGACACTAGCAGCATGCCAGAAATGCGAAAGAGGCAGGGGCAAAAGTGAGTGTAATTGCTATTACTAAGGAGAGGGTACTTGGGACACTGAGAGGTCTGAAGGTGGACAAGGCCCTTAGACCCAATGGAAAGCACCCCAGGGTTCTGAAAGAGGTGGCTGAAGAGATTGTGGAGGCATTACAGTACTAGTGATCTTTCAAGAATCCCTAGATTCTAAAATGGTTCCATAGGTCTGGAAAATTGCAAATGTCAATCCATTCTTTAAGAAGGGAGGGAGGCAGAAGAAAGGGAATTATAGGCCAATTAGCCTGACTTCAGTGGTTGGGAAGATGTTGGAGTCCATTATTAAGGATGAGGTTTTGGGGTACTTGGAGGCACATGATAAAATAAGCTAATGTCAGCATGGTTCACTTAAGAGGAAATCTTGCCTGACCAATCTGTTGGAATTCTTTGAGGAAATAACTGGCAGGATAGACAAAGAAGAGCCAGTAGATATGCTTACTTGGATTTTCAGAAGGCCTTTAGAGGCCTTGTGGCATAGCAGTCAGCACAATGCTATTACAGCTCGGGGCATCAGAGTTCAGAGTTTAGTCCCAGTGTCCTCTCTAAGGAGTCTTTCTGTACATCCTCTCCATGGAATGCATGGGCTTTCTCCAGGTGCTCTGGTTTCCTCCCACAGTCCAAAGATGTACCGGGTAGGTTAACTGGTCATTGTAAATTGTTCTGTCACTAGGTTAGGGTTAAATCGGGGTTGCTGGGGCTGCTGGGCCACACAGTTCAAAGGCCAGAAGGGCCTATTCCACACTGTATCTTTACCTAAACAAGACACCACACAAGAGGCCACTCAATAAGAGAAGACACAATAGTAGCCATTTTCAATCTCTCATTGTTACAGTCAGAAGTTCCCACCTGCTTCAAAAGGGTAACAATCGTACCACTGCCCAAGAACAGCAGAATAAACTGCCACAACGACTATCATCCAGTAGCACTCACATCTACAGTGAAGTGCTTTGAGAGGTTGGTTAGGGCCAGAATCAACTCCTGTCCCAGCAAGGACCTGGACCAGACAGTTTGCCTATCGCCACAATAGGTCCACAGCAGATGCGATATTATTGTCTCTTCTTGCAGCCTTGGATCACCTGGCCAATATGAATACTTAGGTCAGGCTGCTGTTTATCAACTACTACAGCTCAAGATTTAATATAATCACTCTTACAGGTCTGATCAAAAAAGCTCCAAAACCTGGGCCTCTGTACCACCCTGTGCAACTGGATCCTCAACATCCTCACCAGAACACAGTCTGTGTAGATTGGTAACAGCATCTCCACCTTGATGATGATCAACACTGGAGCACCTCAGTGCTTAGCCCACTGCTCTACTCGCTCTACTCCCACGACTGTGTGTCCAGGCACAGCTCAAACACAATCTATAAATTTGCTGACAACACAACTATTGCTGGCAAAATTTCAGATGGTGACGAGGAGGCGTACAGGAGCAAGATAGATCAGCTGGTTGAGTGGTGTCACAGCAACAACCTTGCACTCAATATCAATAAGCCCAAAAGAATTGATTGCAGACTTCAGAAAGGGCAAGATGAGGGAAAACACACCAGTCCTCAGAGGGATCAGCATCTCCTAAGGATCTATCCTGTACCCAAAATATCAATGCAGTTACAAAGAAGGCACGACAGCGACTGTATTTCAGCAGGAGCCTGAGGCAATTTGTTATGTTACTAAAGCCACTCACAATTTTCTTCAGAGGTACCATGGAGCACATTCCAATTGGTTGCATCACCATCTGGTATGGTGGGATGGGGGGGGAGGGAACTGCACAGCTCCATCATGGGCACTAGCCTCCCTCCCCAGCATCCTGATATCTTCACTGCTTCAAAAAGGCAGCATCTATCATTAAGGGCCCCCTTCACTCAAAACATACCCTCTTCTCATTGTTATCTTCAGGGAGGAGGTACACACTCAACAATTCGGGAACAGCTGAAATATAAATTTCCTACTGTAATTCACAGATTTCACCATGTATTGCATAACAACAAATTTCACAACACATGCCAGTGATATTAAAGCTGATTCTGATTACTAGCATGGATAGAAAACTGACTACCTGGCAGGAGGCAAAGAGTGGGAATAAAGGGAGCCTACTCTGGTTGCCTGTCAGTGAGTAGTGGTGTTCCGCAGGAGCCAGTATTGGGAGCGCTTCTTTTCACAGTACATGTCAAGAATGTGACAGAATTGATAGCTTTGTGGCCATGTTCACAGATGATACAAAAATAGGTGGAGGAGCAGGTAGTATGGAGGAAGCAGACAGATTGACAGAATGGGCAAAGAATTGGCAGATGGAATGTAGTGTAGGGAAGTGTATGGTTGTGCATTTTGGTAGAAGGAGTAAAGCCAGAGGCTGCACGAGAATGGGGTTGAGAGGGACAATAAATCAGCCATGATGGAATGGCAGTGCAGACTCAATGGGCTGAATGGCCCAATTCTGCTCCTGTGTCTTATGGTCTTATAATGTTACAACAAATAAATAAATAAAAATATATTCCAGAAGTTGACATTTAGCACAAGGTGCATTTACAACACAAGTCAGAAAGTAAACAATCTAACAGTGCTGGCGCTGTGTAAGTGATGAGACCTGGGGGATGACAGGGAGTTCAGTAGTCCGTTTCCCATCCTAACAGTCCTTGTCCTAATGCTACAGTACCTCCTGCCTGATGGTGGTGATTGGGGTCGGGGGTCAAAGAGGTCATGGGACGGATGGGAGGTATCCTTGACAATGCCAAGAGCCCTGAGTATGCAGCGCTCCTGGCCAACCCTCAAATATATTAGCTTTCAGATAATATTAAAGGAAATGATAAAATTGCATAAAGGCATGGCCATAATCTTCCAAACCGATTGATACAGGGCTGGTGACTTGGTGTTGCTCCTCCAACCTAAGAGTGACCTCATTGCCACAGTAGAGGAGACCATGGAGTGACATATCGGAATGGGAAGTGGAATTAAAATAGGTGGCCACTGGGAGACCCCACTTTTTCCGGCGGGCGGAGCGCTGGTGCTCGACGAAGCGGTCTCCCAATGCACATCGGGTCTCACAGATATGCAACTGGGCACACCGGATACAATAGATGACCCCAACAGACTCACAGGTGAAGTATCGCCTCACCTGGAAGGACTGCTTGGGGTCCTGATTGGAAGCGAGGGAGGAGGTGCAAGGGCAGGTGTAGCATTTGTTCCGCTTGCAAGGATAAGTGCTAGGAGAGAGATCAGTGGGGAGGGACGAATGGACAACAGAGTCAAGTAGGAATCGATCCCTGCGGGAAGCTTAAAGTGGAGGAGAAGGAAAGCTGTACTTGGTGGTGGGATCCCGTTGGAGACGGCGGAAAATACGGAGGATCAGGTGCTGGACGCGGAGGCTGGTGGGGTGGTACAGTATTTGCACGTTTGATTTTTTTTACCGCGATTAGTTTTACTATTAAAATTCCAGTAATAAAACTAACTTTGATACTTTAGATGATAAAACCGTAAATCCTCAATTACGTCTTCTTCCTCCGCTGATTTGACAGCCACGCGTGGCCCCAAAATAGATTTTCTCCTGATGCTTTGAGTTTTAAGACAACAGAGTTGCAGGCTTATTATTCCGTTTCTTGGGTCTGTAGTTTGGCACTCGTAATGGACAGTACCGCTGCCCCCCGCCTCGCCCCGAGCCCCAGCGCCCAGCAGCCGATCGGCCACTCGCGTTGCTTCCAACCGCAAAACTACTCCAACGGCCGTGAGCCGACGTCATAAAAGCACGAGATAGTGACCAGAAGTTACGAAACAAATTCTTATTGTTTCCGTGTTCCTCGTGAAGCAGGGATGCACCTTCTGTGAAGAACAGACAGACATACGCGCATCATTACACCATTAAACCTGTGGAGACTGTTCCGCCATTCAATCATGGCAGATTTATTATCCCTTTCAACCCCATAACTTTCGACACCTTGACTTATCAAAAACCTATCAATCTCCGCTTTAAATATGCCCAATGCCTTGGGCGCCGAATGTAGCGATGAATTCCACAGATTCGCCACCCTCTGGAAAAAGATTCTTCCCCGTTTCTGTTTTAGGGAGGTCCTTGTATTCTGAATCTGTGCCCCCCCCCCATACTGGTACTACCCTCTCCAAGTCCTTTCAATATTCGACAAGATTCAATGAGGTCTCCCCTCCCCTCATTCTTCTAAACTCCAGCGAGCACAGGCCCAGATCCATCAAACGCTCCTCAATCGTTAACCCCTTAATTTCTGTGATCATTCCTGTGAAACTCCTCTGGACCCTCTCCAATGTCATCACATCCTTTCTTAGACAAGGAGCACAAAATTGCTCTCAATATTTCAAATGCTGCCTGACCAATGCCTCAAGAACCCTCAGCATTGTATCCTTACTTTTTATATTCTGGTTTTCTTGAAATGAGTGCTGACATTGCATTTGCCTTCCTTATTACAGACTCATTGCAAGTTAATCAGGGAGCCCTACATTAGGACTCTCACGTCCCTTTGCACCTCTGATTTCTGAATTTTCTCCCCTCTTAGAAAATCGTCTATGCCCTAATACCAACAAAGTGCACGGCCGTACATTTCCCTACACTGTATTCTATCTGCCGTTCCTTTGTCCGTTCTCCTAAGCTGTCCAAGTCCTTCTGTCAGTTCTCTGCTTCATCACATCTGCCTTGCCGACTTCCTATCTTCATATGAACAATGGTGAGCAAGCACTTGTCCAGCTGATTCACAATTTTGCCCTAGTTCCTCAAAGTACAGTGCTCAAATCAGAGTTCTTTACACAGAAATACTGTGCCACTAATAAAGTTATGCAAATTTGTATGAGCAAATTACCACACACACTTTCTGTAGGTGGTGCTGAACGGTGGTCTAGCAATTAGTGTGACGCTATTACAGCCCAAGGATTCAGAGTTCTACATAGCTTTCCATTTTTCTGTATATAATGTGCCTATCTGAAAGTTCCTTAAATGTCCATTAATGTATCTGCCTCTACACCACCCCTGACGTGGTGTCCCATGCAACCACCACTCTGTGTTAAAAAAAAATTACTTCTAACATCCCCCCTGTACTTTCCTCCAATCACTTTAAAATGATGCCCCTCATATTAGCCATTTCCATCCTGAGAAGTTTCTGGCTATTCACTTTGTCTGTGCCTTTTATAATCTTGAACAACTCTATCAAGTTGCTGTTCATCCTCTTTTGCTCCAAAGATAAAAGCCCTAGCTCACTCAACTTTTCGTCATAAGAAAAGTTTTCTAACCTCGACTTTCTGAATGAGCCTACAATGAAGAACCTTATCAAACAAACACCTTCTAAAATCCATATACACCACATCTACTGCAATACCATCATCAATGTATTCTGTCATATCCTCAAAGAGTTCAAACAGGCCCGTGAGGTACGACCTGCCTCTCACATAGCCATACCGACTATCACTAATCAGACAAGGCTTCTCAAATGCTTGTAAATCCTGTCTTTAAGAATCTTCTCCAATAATTTGCCTACCACTGAAGTAAGATTGTCTTGATCTATAATTCCCAGAGTTATCTCTACTCCGTTTCTTGAACAAAGAAATAACATTTGCAATCTTGCAATCTTCCGATCATCTAGAATTACTCCTGTGGTCAGTGAGGATGCAAAGATCATTTGCCAAAGGCACAATGATCTCTTCCCTCACTCGCTTCCAGTAGTACCCTGAGGTATATTTCTTCTGTCTCCAGGTACTTAGCTATCCTAGACAAAGGAGATGGTTATTGACTTCAGGAGGACCCACACCATTCACCTCCCTTTACAATTGACAGCATGGCAATGGAAACTGCAAGCAGTTTCAGACTCCTGGGGGTGCACATTGCACACAACTTATGGTCCCAGAATACATCCTATAGTGTCAAGAAAGCTCACCAGTGTTTTCTGAGGAAACTGATAAGAGCTGGACTTTGCACACCCAAGCTCACATCATTCTACCGATCCACAGTAGGGAGCATTCTAACAGGCTGTTTGGTCTGGAAACTGCACTGAGGCAGATAGGAAGGTGCTACAAAGGTAGTCAAAACTACCCAGTGCAACACTGGCACCAGCCTACTGGCATCAAGGTCATATATAGAGAAAAGGGTCAGTAAGGGCCAGTCCTGATAAAGGGTTCCAGCCCGAAATGTCAACTCATCGTTTCCACGGATGCTGCCCGACCTGCTGAGTTCCTCCAGCGTGTTGTGAGTGTTGTTCTGACCCCAGCATCTGCAGATTATTTTGTGTTAACGTCATGAAAGATCCCACTCACCCTGCTCATGGACTGTTTGACCCACTCCCATCAGGGAGGGGGCTATCTATCTATATAAACTATCTGATGTATTTATATTAATACTCCCATCAGGGAGGGGGCTATCTATCTATATAAGCTATTCATGTATTTATGTTAATGGTGTGTTATTTTTATTCATATTGTGTTAATTATCTTTTGTGGGGGTTTTTTGTTCTGCATCAGCTCCAGAATAACAATTATTTCATTTTCCTTACACTCATGTACAGGAAATGACATTAAACAATCTTGAATCTTGAATCTTAATGTTTTTTCAAAGTTCCAGCACACTTTCTTTGTTAACATCATCATGTTCTAGCATGTCAGTCCTTTTTACACTGTCGTTACAAACGTCAATGTCCCCCTTTCTGGTCAATATTGAAGCAAAGTATTCAATGAGGACCTCGCCCGTCTCCTCCGACTCCAGGCATGTTTCCTCTTTAATCTCTTATTGGTTCTACCCTCTCTCTAGTCATCCTCTTATTCTTCACATATGTGTAGAGTGCCTTGGGCTTTCCTCAATCCTACTCACCAAGGCCTTCTCATGCCCCTTTCTCGTGCTCCTAAATCCATTCTTAAACTCCTTTCTAGCTACCTTGTAAATCTCTAGAGCCCTGTCTGATTCTTGCTTCCTAAAAATTAAGTAAGTTTCTTTCTCCCTCTTGACTAAATGTTCTACATCTCTTTCAACTATGGTTCCTTCGCTGTCCCATCCTTTCCCTGCCTCAATGGGACAAATCAATCCAGGGCCCCAATCAAGTGCCCACTAAACCACCTTCCTCACATTTCCAACATGCATTTCCCCAAGTACCTCAGTTCCCAGGCTATTCTTCCAAATTCCTGCTTTATAGCATCATAATTCCTCTTCTCCTCTTCTTCAAAGTGTGGACCTAATCTGAGATTACCCTGACCCTGGCAACTGGGAGGTAACACATCATCTGGGAGTCTCTTTCATGTCCACAGAATTTCCTGTCTGCTCCCCTAACTACTGAATCCCTATCATCTCTGCACCTTTCTTCACTCCTTTCCTTTCGGAGCCACAGAACAAAGCTGAGTGCCAGAGACCTAGTTGCTGCAGCTTTTCCCAGGTAGGTCTCCCTACCCCCATCCCCAACACTATCCAGAACGGTATACTTATTATTGAGAAAACACCACAGGGTAATCCATACACTACCTATTCCCTTTCCTTCTCCTGACAGTCACCCAGGGACCTGCCTCCTGCAATTTATGGGTGACTACCTCCCCGTAGCTCTTATCTATCACTCCTTCATGTTCCCATATGAGCAGTAGTTCATCTGGTTGGAGCTCCAGTTTTCTAACTTGATCTGTAGGGAGGTACAGCAGGATGTACTTCATGAATGAAATGCTGTCAGGGAAGTTCTCCCAGAACCCCCATATCTGACCCTAGATCCATTGTCACTACTCTAGCTCTACTCTAGTTAATTGGAAAAAAACTTAGCAGAAACTTACCTTAGCTTTCAGTTCTTCTCGCTGAAGCCTCTTGAGCCAAAACCTCAAGCTCTCCACTCTAACACTGCTTATTCATGCTACAGTTGCTCCCACAATTGCTGCTTTGCTTAAATCTAACTTCTTCTTAGAGGCTTTTGTCAAATGCCTAATAAACTATGATATTTCAAGTCCGCCAAAAAGGCCCCACTCATTTATCACTATACAAATGCCCTATAAATGTTGTAATTGCATCTATCTCTACCCTACCACCTCTGGTAACTCATTCCAGATAATCATCTCCATCTGTGTGAAAATTTTAAGCCTCAGATCTCCTTTAAATTTCACCCCTCTCACTATCAACCTTTGCTCTCTAGTCTTTAACTTACCTGCTCAGGGAATAAGATTCTGACAATTTATCATAAATTCCAACCTGTGCCTCTGTGCCTTTTTTATATGAACCTTTATATAGTCACCCTTCAGCCTGTTATGCTCCAGTGACAAAAACCTAGCCTGTCCAACCTCGTCTTATAGCTACAGCCTTTCATTCTAGGCAATATCAGGTGAATCTCTTCATTCCCTCTATCACTATCACATCCTCCTTGTAACTGTGCCAACTTGAGCTGTACACAATAAAACTCCAAGCTAAGAGCTCAAGTGGCCCAGATTTGACCTTGATCTTTGGTGCAGTCTGTATGTAGTTGCACACTGTCTGTGTGACCACAGACATATGTGCAATATCACAAAGACATGCTATTAGATTAACTGGCTACTTAGTAAGTTACCCTTTTGTGTAGGTCAATGGCAAATAAAACAGGAACAGAATTAAGCCATTCAGCCCAGCAACTCTGCTCCACCACTCAATCGTGACTGATTTATTTTCCCCTTCAACTCCATTCTCCTGCATTCTCTTTTGATGCGCTTACTAATTAAGAACCCATCAACCTCCACTTTAAATATACCCAAAAATTTGGCCTCAGCAATGAATTCCAAAAATTCACCACCCTATGGCTAAAGAAATTTCACTTCATTGCTGATCTAAATGATCATCCTTCTTTTGTAAGGTTTTACCCTCTGATGCTAGACTCACCCACTATTGAAAACATCCTCTCCATGTCCACTCTTCCAGGCTTTTCAGTTTGCGGTGGGGTTCAGTGAGATTCCCCCTCCCCCAATCTTCTAAGCTCCAGCAAGTACAGGCCTAGAGCCATCAAACACTCCTCAAATCAAAGGGGAGTTGATAGGAATCTGAATGAAGAAGTCATTGCAGAGCTACAGGAGGAAAGAGAAGAGGAATAGAACTAAAAGAATTCCTCAGTGGGAGATAATGTACACTGGATAGGCTTTATAACCTGTTTTCCTGTTACAATAAGGTGCATGTATTAACTTTGAGTAATCATACCAGGCACAAGCTATTTAAATTAATATCTGTTAGAGCTATTTATTAGAGCATCCAAGAGGAATCCAAAAGGACCACCAAGAGGACCACAACCTTGTCATAGGGTCTGGAGGCTTGCCAGAGAGCTATGTTGGCTGGAGTCAGGGCCTTGTGCTTTGTCTCTTGGTAAGGTCACCCATGTCAAACAGGTCAAAGGGTCGAGGCTAGACCAAGAATGGCCCACCGGCCCTCCAGGTTCGGGGGTTCAGCCCAGACTAAGAATGCTGACTGGTCAAAATAATTGTTGAGGAAACAGCAAAGAAGAATCCAGTCTGTGACTGAGAACCCTGAACCACACCTCGGGCACAATAGGGAAATTGGCCAAGGACAGACAGAGATAGAGGACCTCCATTGCTGCCCTAAATGCCAGTGGCATAGCGGACAGTAAATATGTCCCAAGCTAAGGAAAATAACACATTCCTAGTAATCAGCAGTCCATGTCAGACTTTCACCCTGTGCTAGCTTTTCTAGTAAGCATTTAGTAGCATAATAATATAGTACAAATGATTTCACCTAAAGCAATCTAGCCTACTCATTTCACATATTCTAACATGGCCTATAATTTTTGTTTTTATTTCCAAACAATATTTTCCAATTACATTCCTATTATTTGAGTTAAAACAGTTTGCAAACAAGTTCCTGCGTTACATTCAGTTTTAACCAAAATAGTCAAAATTACATGAAAAGCAAAACAAAAATTGGGCAGAAGATCGAACTGAGGAATATAATTAACAAAACTTTAAGTTGGCTATTGCGAGGTTGTTGTTGCAACACCACTCAACCAGCTGATCTATTTCACTCTTGTATGCCTCCTCATTGCCATCTGAGATTCTGCCAACAACAGTACTGACATTAGTGAATTTCTAGATTGGTGGTTGAGTGTGCCTAGCCACTCAGTTATGAGTGCAGAGAGAGTAAAGCATGGGGCTAAACTTGCATCCTTGAGGTGTGCCTGTGTTGATTGTCAGTGAGGAAAAAATGTTATCACTGATCTACACTGACTGTGCTCTCCTGATAAGGAGGTCTAGGATCCTATTGCAGAGGGAGGTACAGAGGCCCAGGTTTTGAAGTTTGTTAATTAAACTGATATTGGTATTAAAAGTTGAGCTGTAATTGATAAGTGATAATAAACCTGATTCTGATTCTGTTTCTGATAATCGGTAGCATGACCTATATTTTAAAACACAAGATGAAGGGTCTCGGCCTGAAACGTCAAATATTTATTCCCTTCCTTAGATGCTGCCTAACTTGCGGATGTATGTTTTGCTGTGGTCTTGGTACTCCAAATCCAGTGGAGAGCCAACGTGCTGTAGATCTGTTGTGGCAGTAGGCGAAGTGCAGCGGGTCCAGTTCATTGTTAAGGCAGAAATTAATTCTGGCAATGACCAACCTGTCAAAGCATTTCATCACAGTAGATGTTAGTGCCACTGAGTGATAGCTGTTGAGGTAGTCCACTCTGCTCTTCTTGGGCATCGGTATAATTGCTGCTCCTTTGAAGCAGGTGGAACCTCCACCTGCAACAGGGAGAGGTTGAAGATATTCTTGAATATCTTCAGGATCAAATGTTCTTGAAGATCTTCAGGAGGAGATGTTATTACCAATATGCACCGCCTGTGTCTAAGCTCTAGTTACATTTTGGAACGTTAAACCCTGGGCAGAACATATATAATAAACGGCAGGGCTCTGCAGAGTATTGTAGTTCAGAGACCTGGAGCTACAGCTATGTGGTTCTCTGAAATTGGTGACACAAACAAATAATGTGGTGAAAAAAGTATATGACATGCTTGCTCTCATCAAATAGTGCACTGACTATGAGAGTTGAGACTTCATCTTTGTACAAGATGTTGGTGAGACCACACCTGGAATATTATGTGCATTTCTGGTCGCCATCCTATAGGAAGGATTTGATTAGGGTAAAGAGAGTGCAGAAAAGATTCACAAGGATGTTGCTGGAACCTGAGGGCTTAAGTTATAAGAAGAAACTAGATAGGCCTGGATAATTTTCCCTGGAGCAAAGAAGGCTGAGGGTTGGTTTATTAACTGGCAGCTGTAAAATGCCCATTATAAAATGGGATTAAAGTAGGATAAGGCTAAATAGATAGGGTGCTGATTGGGTGGATCAAACCAACTATTTCCTTGCTGAATTTCTCAGTAACTCTTAAGATCATCCTAAATTGCCAACATTCATGGGAAAATAAGGCCAGTCTTCGTAAATTGTCTGGCCGGACATTTTAACTCATTTTTTTCTTTCTGCATAAATGCTGCCAAATGTCAGAGTATTTCTGGTCACTTCTGTTTTACTATAAGTTAACTGTATTTTTATTTCAACATCCCCTCGGTGATGGATTATATTGAATATGTGACACAGAAACAATCTATTCAGTTCAAACTGGCCATTTCGGCCTCTTCCCATCCATTGTTAACTTATATTCAGGAAGTAGAGGGGTTAAATTACTGGACAAGCAGCCACAGCTTGTAAAGAGGTGGGAGAGATGCAGGGAGAACGTCATAGCAGCACTTAGAAAGGACATCCTGGATGGGCATCCAATCTGGAAACAGGTGAAACCACAATGATGGGGCCATACTACGGGCCTCCCAAGAACCAATAGGAGACAGAAGAACGAGATCAGAAACTGGTTTAACATCACTGGCTTATGTCTTCAGGCTCCTTTACCTCCTCCTAGATGGTAGCAATGAGGAGAGGACATGTCCTGGATGATGGCGGTCCTTAATGATGGATGCTGCCTTTTGAAGGTGTCCGCAATACTAGGGAAGCTAGTGCCCATGCAGAGTTTACAACTTTCTGCAGCTTTTGCTGCATACCAGACGGTGATGTAACCAGTTAGAATGCTGTCCATGGTACAACTGTAGAAACTTGCAAGTACCATTGGTGACATACCAAATCTCCTCAAACTCCTAATGAAATATAGCCACTGTTATGCAGATTATTTCAGCAGAGTTTGGAAAGACGTTGGAGTTATAGTGGGTGACTTTAATGTTACCATTATTGACTGGGACTTCCTTAGTGCCAGATGCATAGGTGGTGCTGAGTTGTTAGATGCATCCAGGAGTGTTTCTTCACAGGGTAAAGATTTCAAAATCTGGGAACCTTGAATGATGAGAGAAAATTAGTCCAAAAGGAAAAAGAAACACATGTAATGTTTCAGAAGCTGGATAGAAATAGGGCCTTTGAGGAATGTAATGGAAGCAGGACAGAATGTAAACAGGGAAACAGGAGGGCAATGAAGGACCATGAAATATAATTGGTGAACAGGATTAAAAAGAATCTCACTTCATTTTATACAGTACATAATTTAAAAATAGGACAACAAGATTGAGTATAAGACCATTCAAAGAGTAAACAGAAAATTTATGCCTGTAGCCAGAGAAGATGGTCGAGGTACTAAATAAATACTTGGTATTAGTATTCATCAAGAAAAAGGACATAGAGGACAACAGGATCACATAGCTGTATGCTGATATTCTAGGCCACATTGATATCAAGAATGAAGTGTTACGTTTATAGCAGAGCATTAAAGTGGATAAATTTTCAGGCCTGGTGGGATCTATCCTTGGTTATCGAGAGAAGCAAGAAGGGAGATTGCTGCAGCCTCTTTAATCCTCTTTAGCCACAAGCAAGGTCCCAGAGCACCGGAGAGGAACCAATGTTGTTTTTCTGTTTAAGAAGGGCAGCAGAGACAAACCAGCAAATTATAGGCCTGTGAGCCTAGCATCAGTGGCAAGAAATTATTGGAAAAATATTCCTGGGGATAGGATCTACTCCCATCTGAAAAGCATTAACTTATTAGGGATAGTCTGCATGGCTTTGTGTAGGGCAGATTATGTCATAAACGATTGAGATTTTTGAGGAGTTGGTGAAAATGATGAAGGGAGGGTAGTGGGTATTGTATATGTGGGCTTTAGTAAAACTTTTGACAATATTCCTCATAGTAGGCTGATCCAAAAAGATTAAGAGATATGGGATCCACGGGGATTTGGTAGACTGGTTTCAAAATTGGCTTGGGCAGACAAAACAGAAGGCAGTGGTAGAAGAGTATTCTGACTGCAGATCCATGACTAGTAGAAATGTACAATGATCATTGCTGAGACCTCTGTTGTTAGTGATGTATATAATGAAGAAGATGTAGAAGGGATGATCAGTAATTGTGCAGAGTGATGGAGAGTGAGGAAGACTGTCGAAATATTGAACAGGATGTAAACCAGTTAGAAGATGGAGTTTAACCAGGACAAATGCCAGGTATTGCACTTTGGAAGGTCAAATGTAAGGGGAAAATGTACAGCACAGAATGCTAAGGAGTACTGAAGCACAAAGGGATATTGAAATGCAAGTCTGTGGTTCCCTGAAAGAGGCAGCTTGAGTAGATGGGGTGGTAAAGAAGGAATACAGCGTATTTCCCTTCATCAGTCAGCTTACTAAGTATGAAAGCCAGGAAGTCATGTTGCAGCTGCATAAGACTTTGGTTAGACCTCATTTAGAGCATTGTGTGCAGTTCTGGTTGCCATATCATAGGGAGGATGTGGAAGCTTTGGGGAGGATACAGAGGATGTTCTTCAAGGATGTTGTCTGGATCAGTTATATGGAGAAGAAGGACAACCCTAGATTGCTTTCTCTGGAAAGTTGGAGGCCGAGGGGACATCTGACAGAAATATGAGAGGTATAGAAAAGGAGTCTTTTTCCCTGAATGAAAATACCAAAACCAGAGGGCATAGCTTTAAGACAATATGGAGTACAATTTATAAGCTATATTTTTTTTACATTGAGTGTGGTAGGGAAGTGATGAAACATGAACAGGCTTGGAATGGAGGGATAGAGTACAGGTGCAGGTGGATGGGATTATTAAGATTAGTACCATTTTTGGTACAGACACAGTGGGCCAAAGGAACTCTTTCCTGTGCTGTACTGTTCTATGTTCTATTGAGACTATTCATCTGAGAACACAAGTTGGAATCCTATTACAGCAACTGGAGAATTTAATTTTAAGTAACTAAATAGAATTGGAAAAGCAATAAAAAGCTGATCTCGGAAATGGCAATCATTAAATTGCTTCATTCATATCCTTCAGGGAAGTCTATACGATGTCCTTATCCAATCTGGCCTAAACATTACTCCAGACTCAATAATATGTTTGACTCTTAACTGCCTCCTCATTTTATGGGTAATTGGGAATAGCCAATAGATATTGGTATTGCCAGCATAGTCCACATCCAAAGAATGAACAAATTATTTTAAAAACTATAAGTTTAAATGTTTAAGTCAAGTCGAGCTTGTTGTAAAACAAATACACGTATGCTCAAGTACAATGAAAACCTTACCTGCAGCAACATCACAGACACATCGCATCATATATGCAACATTCACAAGAAAAGCATAAATTACGTGCTATTTTTACAAAAAAAAGAACAGATTAGGACAAAGAAGTCCATTTTGGTGCAATATGATAATAGTGTTACTATACTGTAATGATTAGGGTTTTGCTAGTTGGTTCAAGAATTATTCTCTGTTCCTTCATATTTATACAGCTTCCCCTTAAAAGCATCTCTACACTAAGCCAGTTAAAGCAAGTTCCATGTTCTCATCTTTTTTCTGAATTCTTTAATGACTGTCTTAAACTGGTGTTCCCTAGTTATGCTCTTTGTAAAAGTGGAAACTTTGCATATTTCTCCACCCTATTAAAACCTTCCATAATTTAACAACCTCCACTGTATTCTCAAATGAAAAGAGCTCCAGTCTGTTTTTCATTTCCTGATTTATATACCCTCACATCTGCAATAAAACATAGGAACATACAAATTAGGAAGAGGAGTACTGCTTTCAGCTCTTTGAGCCTAATCTGCCAATCATAAGATCAGTGCCATTTCCTAGCACAATTCCTGAATGGAGACTCCAATGCACAACCATCCCTGAATCCAGTGAGTTCTCATTGCACTCCTTTTATGATAAGAATGTGTCTTTTTAAAAGACGGAGGCTAAAATGGATACACAATACTTCTGCTGCAGTATTACCAAGCACTATATCACTGCAATAGAACATCCTTACTCCTCTATTCATATTCTCTCATAATAAAGGCTAATATGCCATTTTCCCTCTTATCGTTTGGTCCTGCATGTTGGCCTTCAGCAACTTGTATGGAAACACACCTAGCGCCCATTGAATATTAACATGAACCAATTTCTTATCATTTAACAAATGGATTGGCACTTCTCATTTAACAAATAGATTGGTATTTTTCTGTTTTGTGCACGAAAGTGGACAATTTTTTAAAAATACTATATTCTCCCACCTTTCCTTTCCCTACCTTATTCATATTCACTCAGGGTAGACAGTCAGAATCTTCTTTCCATAGCCAAAGTGTCAAGTACTAGAGGATGTGCATGAGGGGGAATATTTATAGCTGTTTGGGCAGTGTTTTTTTACGCACAAAGTGATAGGTGCTGAAAACGGGTTGCCAGGGGAGTGATGGAAGTAGATACAATATAGGTGTTTAAGAGACTGTTAAGACATGTGAATATTCAGAGAATGGTGGGATATGGATCATGCATAGCCAGAAGAAAATTAGTTTAACTACAAATTTTGATCTGGTCGGCCCTCAGCCTCCAACACTCCAGAGAAAACAACCCAAGTTTGTCCAGCCTCTTCTTTTAATCTCATACTCTAATCCAGGTAGCATTCTGGTAAACATCTTCTGCACCCTTTCTTAAGCCTCCACCTTCTTCCTGTAATGGGCAACCTGACTTGCACACAAAACTCCAAGTGCAGGTAAAAGAGATGCAAGAAATTGCAGGTGCTGGAACTTGGAGCAACAAACAATCTGCTTGAAAAACTCATGAAGGAATTGTGATGCAGAGTTTCAAACTGAAACATTTACAACTCCTTTCCTCCCACAGATGCTGCCCGACCTACTGAGTTCTTCCAGCACATTTTTTGTTGCAGCCTAACCAAAGCTTTGTAGAGCTGCAACATATCTGTTTGAATGTTATACTCACGGTTCATACAACCAATGCTGCCAGGACCATCTCCTTAAGTTTTGTCAGTAAATTTGTAAGTATTATCCCCTGTAATCTTCTCTGCACCTCTTCCATTGCCTCTGTAATTCTTTTGATATATCGCAACCAGAACTGTATACAACACTCCATGGTCCAACCAAGCTTCAATACAGATTGACCATAAATTACAGACTTTTCAACCGCTCTCTGAAAATAATTTATAATGCTTTATTTGCTTTCTTTATAGACTTGCTAACCGTGATCAGTATTGATTATCCCTTCAGCATCTATATTCCTCCTCTAAGTTTATTGTCATTTGCAAATTTAGAATTTTTTTTTATTCCAAGGTATAAATCTTTAATATAATTTGTGAATGACAATGGTTCTAACAATGATACTTCTGGAACGCCACTATCTTTTTCAACTGAAATAAGCTTCATTTACACGCTTTTTATGTCTCAAAACTAATATGCAATGATATCCGGAAAGCCACTTCATGGACAAAGTGGCAATTCCAGACTAAACTTGAATCAACGAAGGATGCTCGACAGTTGTGGCAGGACTTGAAAACCATCATCTCTTACAAATCAAGTGACAGGGGCAACAACACGGCTTCGCTCAATGCCCTCTATGCTCGTTTTGAACCATCGTGAACTCCCACAGCCTCTGACAATCCTGTGATTTCAGTCTCTGAGGCCGACGTGCAAGCAGCCTTCAGGAAGGTGAACCCATAAAAAGCATCTGACCCAGATGGGGTACCTGGCCAAGTAGGATAAATCTGTGCTGATCAACTGGCTGGAATGTTCACTGAGATCTTTAACCCCTCATTTCGGCAGTTTGAGGCACCCACCTGCTTCAGCAGGCTTCAATTATAGCGGTGCCTAAGAAGAACATTAGAACCTGCCTCAATGACAATGGTCCAATCGCACTTACATCCACAATGGTAAAGTGTTTTGAGAGGTTGATGATGAAACATATCAACTCCTGCCTGAGAAGTGACTTAGATTGGCTCTAAATTGCCTCCCAGAGCAACAGGTCCACAGCAGATGTCATCTCATTGGCTCTTCACACAACCCTGGAATATTAGGGCAGCAAAGATATATATATCGGGATGCTCTTTATTGACTACAGCTTAGCATTCAATACCATCAACCCTTCAAAACTCTCCAAGACGGCCTCAATACCTCCTTGTGCAATTGGATCCTTGATTTCCAGTCAGTTCAGGTTGGTAACAACATCTGCTCCACGATCTCCATCAGCACAGGTGCACCACAAGGCTGTGTGTTTAGCCCCTGCTCTACCCACTTTACACTTATGACTGTGTGGCTACACACAGCTCCAAAGCTATATTCAAGTTTGCTGTCCAGATCAAGTCAAAGGTGGTGAATCAAAGGGGATAACTTCACTCAATTTCAGGTGCCCCATCATTGAAATGTTCCCACAATCTATGGACTCACTTTCAAGGACTTTTCGTCTTAGGTTCTCAATATTTTTTGCTTATTAATTTATTTTTGTAATTCAAAGTACATTTACTATCAAAGAATGTATAAATGATACATCCTTGAGATATGCTTGCTCACAGGTAGCCACAAAGCAAGAAACCTGAAAGAACCCAATGAAAGAAAAAATAAAAATAAAAGACCAACGCCCAATGTGCAAGAGAACGGGGGGGGGGGGGGGGAATAAAACACAAACCATGCAATCAATTGAAGCGAACAACAACATTCCGAACCAAATTGAGACCACCGATCCGAACCCCGGAGCAGCCCAGAGTAGGCCCAAAGCCTGGCTTATCAGTTCATCATATAAATGGGCACAGAACATAGCAGCCTGGGCAGTCTTCATAGCCTCAGTGCCATTGAGAGAGGAGTAACCTGCGCACCACACATTGCTCTGCGACGACAGCGGTGCCAAGCTGTACCGGCCCTAGTGCCCTTCCCTTGGACAACATCGGTGTCGTGGAGAGGGGAGACTTGCAACATGGGCAACTGCTGGTCTTCCATACAACCTCGTCCAGGCCTGTGCCCTGGAAACCTTCTAGGGCACAAATCCATGGTCTCATGAGACTAATGGATGCCTATTATAAGCGGCACTGAGGAGCGAAATCAGCTCTCGGCACCGATCTGGGCCGGTGTTCAAATTGTCTGCACTCTGGTTGAATGTCCAAGTTGTCACGCTCTTTCATTGATTATATTATGGATATTATTTATCCATAATATGGATAAATATGGATTCATTGAGAATGCCTACAAGGAAATGATTCTCAGGGTTTTATATGGCCACACGTATTTACTTTGATAATAAACATTCTTTGAACTTTTGCTACTTGTCCCATGCACATTCTCTGACCTTTATTGAAAATATTGTGGGATATCCTGCCAAAGGTCTCTTAAAAATCTATCTGTGACATCTACTGCATTGCCATTCATTCATTTCCCTTTTAAAATTTATACATTATTTATTGCTTTTTTAACTTACAGATTTATGCTCTGTAATACATATTAAGGAGGTGGTTGACTCAGCCTGCTCTCGGTCCCGGGGGACTGCAGAAGCAGCGGCGTAACCTGAGCGAGTGCGGCTGGCGACGGGGTGCGAGAACCCGCGCGGTGAGGCGCGGAGCGGAGCATCCATCTCTCTGCGGACGATTACCATCCCTGTGACGAATACTCCGATCCCCGAACCGCATCGGCAAAAGAAAGGATTCCCCCTCGGCTGGCGGCTCGCTGCTACACTGCACCAACCTCGGATGGGCGGGAAGGCCGGTCAGCGAGCGGGCGAGGCGGCGGCATCAGGTGGGCCGCAGCGGACGCGGTGTCCATGGTAACAGGCGGCTGATCGGCGGCGCACGGCGGAGCCATGCTGGCAGGCTCCATTCAGATCTCCGGGGAGACCCTCTCCTCGGCCGAGGTCAAGGATATCTGTGAGTCCCTGAGGGCCCACTCGGTGCGGCTGCTCTCCCTGCGCGGCTGTCACCTGTCGGACCGCGACTTCGGCCGCATCAGCCGCCATGTAGCCGATTGCCAGTCGCTGGCGCAGCTCAACCTCAACCTTGGTGTGGTCAGCACCCTGGCCCGGGTGCAGCAGCTGGCAGAAGCCCTCGTCGCCAACAGATCCATCCACTCCCTGTTGTAAGTACTGTCGCTGGGGTAATGGGTGCTCCTAGGATTGTACTGTACAACCTGAGAAGGGGTTATAATAGTGGAAGGGTAGCAATGAGTTGCAGTGTGCTTGTCCATGCAGAATCTATGATGCTGGGAATACGCAGCATGGAGGGAGGCTTCTAGCGAGAGTGAAAAATAATGTTTACGTTTCCAACTTGAAACATTTATCTCCCGGATCCGTGCAGAATATCCTCCATTCGCCTTTCAAGATCAGGTGATCCAGTCCAGTTCTTTATTTATAAACATTTTAATCGTTCTACGCTGTCCCAGGCTTGAATTCCTTCTCAGCCAAGCTCCATCACTTCTGCGCCAAAGATGCCTGCAGTTGCCTCCTTGTGAGCAGCAACTTTTAATTGCTCTGTTCTTTCCCAAGTACCAGTTTGCACAAAGATGGCAGATTGCCTTCCTTGAAAAGAATAATCTGATATGTTCATTTATGTCAGATACAAGATTATATTTTACATTTCAGATAGTTGTTTGAATTTCATGGTGGAATTTAGACAGATAATTGTCCTCTTCTTCACAGTTGCCTCTTAGAGTTGAAGGTAACTTGCTTCCACACACTAATACCATAAAATAGTAAGATATAGGAGCAAAATTAGGCTATTTGGCCATTCGAGTCTGCTCTGCCATTTCATTATAATGGACCCTTTTACCTCTTACCCCAGTCTTCTGCCTTCTCCCTGTATTCTTTCATGCCCTGACTAATCAAGAATCTATCAACCTTTGCCTTAAATATACCCAAGGTCTTGGCCATCACAGCTGACTGGGACAACAAGTTCCACAGATTCACCACTGTCTGGCTAAAGAAATTACTCCTCATCTCCATTTGAAATGGACGTCCCTCTATTCTGAGGTTGTGCCCTCTGGTCCTCAACTTCCCCACCAGAGGAAACGTCCTCTCCACATCCGCTCTATCGAGGCCTTCAACATTCAATAGGTTTCAGTAAGATCCCCCCTCATTCTTCTGAGTTCCAGTGAATACAGGCCCAGAGCCATCAGTTGGTCCTCATATGGCGACTCTTCCATTTCTGGAATCATTCTCCTCTGAACCCTCTCCAATGTCAGCACATCCTTTCTTAGATAAGGGACCCAAAACTGCTCACATTACTTGAAGTAAAGCCTCACCAGTGCCATATAAAACCTCAGCAGTTACTGTACATCCTTGATTTTATATTCTAGTCCTCTCGAAATGAATGCTAACATTGCATTTGCCTTCCTCACCACAGGCTTAACCTGCAAATTAACCTTAAGGGAATCCTGCACAAGAACTCTCAAGTCCCTTTGCACCTCAGATTTTTGAATTTTCTCTCCATTTTAAAAAATATCTACACTTTTATTGACCATACACTTCTCGACTCTGAATTCCATTTGCCATTTCTTTTCCCATTATCCTAATCAAAGTCCTTCTACAGCCTCCCCGTTTCCTCAAAACTACCTGTCCCTCCACCTATCTTGGTGTTATCCGCAAACAGCCACAAAGCAGTCAATTCTGCCTTCCAAATTGTTGACGTATAACATAAAAAGAAGCAGTTCCAACACAGACCCCTGTGAAACACCACAAGTCACTTGCAGCCGACCAGAAAAGGCTCCCTTTATTCCCACTGTTTTCATGCTGGCAATCAGCCACTGCTGTATCCATGCTAGTACCTTTCCTGTAATACCATGGGCTCTTAAATTGTTAAGCAGCCTCATGTACAGCATCTTTTCAAAGGCGTTCTGAAAATCCAGATGCACAACATCCACCAATTCTCTTTTCTCTATCCTACTTGTTATTTCTTCAAAAAATTCCAACAGATTTGTCAGGCAAGATTTCCCCTTGAGGAAGCCATACTGATTTCAGCCTGTTTTATCACGTGCCTCCAAGTACCCTGAGACATCATCCTTAATCGACTCCAACATCTTTACAACCACTGAGATCAGACTAGCTTGCCTATAATTTCCTTTCTTCTGCCTCTCTCCCTTCTTGAAGAGTAGGGTGCCATTTGCAATTTTCCATTCCTCCAAAAGCATGCTGGAATCTAGTGATCTGTGAAAGATCATTGCTAATGTCTCCACAATCTCTTCAGCCAAGTCTTTCAGAACCCCGATGAAGTGATTCATCTACCATCAAACCTTTTAGTTTCCCAAGCTTCATCTCCTAAGTGATCTCTTCTATATCCTGCATACTGCTCATGTCTTCCACAGTGAAGAGTGATGCAAAATACTTATTCAGTTGGTCCACCATTTCCTTGTTCCCCCATTACTACCTCTCCGGCATAATTTTCCAGTGGTCTTGCCCCTCTTTTACTCCTTATATATCTGAAGAAACTTTTGGCAGCCCTCTTTAATATTATTGGCTAGCTTACCTTCGTATTCTATCTTTTTCCTCTTTATGACTTTTTTAGTGGACTTCTGTTGGTTTTTAAAAGCTTTCCAATCCTCTAACTACCTACTAATTCGTGCTGTATTATATGCTCTCTCTTTGGCTTTTATGTTGGCTTTGATATTCCTTGTCAGCCATGGTTGCATCATGCTGCCTTTAGAATACTTCTTCTTTGGGACGTATCTATCTTGCACCTTCCAAATTGCTCCCAGAAATTCCTGCCATTGCTGCTCTACCATCATCCTTGCTGGTGTCCCTTTCCAATCAACTTTGGCCAGCTCCTCTCTCATACATCTGTAATTCCCTTTACTCCACTGTATTACTAAGCTTCTCCCGCTCACATTGCAGGGTGAATTCTATCATATTATGATCACTAACTCTGAAGGGTTCCTTTACCTTAAGCTCTCTAATCAATTTCTGGTTCATTGCACAACACCCAATCCAGAACAGTTAATCACTTAGTGCTCTATGCTCTAAAGAGCCATCTTGTCGGCATTCTACAAATTCACCCCGTTGGAATCCGGCATCAACCTGATTTTCCCAATCTACCTGCATATTGAAATTGCCAATGACTATTGTAGCATTGTCCTTCTGACATGCCTTTTCTATCTCCTGTTGTAATTTGTAGCCCACATCTTTTCTACTCTTTAGAGGCCTGTATAATACTCACCAGGGTCTTTTTACTCTCGCAGTTTCTTAACTGTACCCACAAGGATTCTGCACCTTCTGATCATGTCACACCTTCTAAGGATTTGATTTCACTTTTTACCAACAGAGCCACTCCAGCCCCTCTGCCTACCTGCCTGTCATTTTGATACAACGGTGATTCTTGAATGTTAAGCTTTCAGCTATAATCTTCCCCCAGCCATGACTCAGTGATGTCCACAATGTCATACCTGCCAATCTCTAATTGTGCTACAAATTCATCTACCTTATTCCATATACTGTGTGCATTCAAATATAACACCTGTATTCAGTCCTGTATTTATCACCCTTTTCAATTTTATCCCCCTTTTACATTGCAACATATCTTGCTGACTGCAGTTTTGCCCCATCATCAGCCTGTCCATACGAGCAGTCTCACAACATACTGATCTCTGTTTGTAAACCGACTGCCCTATACTCAGCCCTATCACTTTGGTTTCTATCCCCCTGCCAGATTAGCTTAAACCCATCCGAGCAGCTCAAGCAAACCTGCTCACAAGGATATTGGTCCCTTTCGGGTTCAGGTGTAACCTGTTCCCCAGAAAAGATCCCAAAGATCCAGAAACCTGAACCCCTGCCCCCTACACCGGTTCCTCAACCACACATTCACCTGCCAAATCATCCTAATCACCCTCACTGGCACCTGGCACAGACAGCAATCCAGAGATTACTATCCTGGAGGTCCTGCTTTTCAGCTTTCAACCTAGTTCTCTAAAATCTCTCTTCAGGACCTGCTCACCTTTCCTACTTATGTCAAAATGTACCAAGACTTCTGGCTGCTGCCCCTCCCCTTTTAGAATGCCATGAACCCAATCCAAGACATCCCTGACCCTGACACCTGGAGGCAACATACCACTCGGGTGTCTCTATCGTGTCCACTGAATCTTGTCTCTTTTCTTCTAACTATGGAATCTCTTGTCCACTGCTGTCCTCTTCATTCTCTTCACTTCTGAGCCACAGCCAGAAACCCAGTCACTGCAGCTCTCCCCCGATAAGTCGTCCCCTCAATAGCATCCAAAATGGTGTACTTATTATTGAGGGCAATGGACATAGGGGTACTCTGTACAAGATTCCACACAACCTGATCATACTGAGGTCTTGGCAGGCTGTTTCCTGGAGTTATGTAGCACAGATACAAGGCCTTCAGCGTAATTCATCCAGGCCAACCAACCTACCTGAGTTAATTCCATTTTCCTGCATTTGGCCCACATCCCCACAAACCTTCCTACCTCTGTCCAAAGTTTTGGTGTGTACCAGTCTCTACCACTTTCTTGGGCAGCTCTTTGCACACACCCACCACCCTATGTGTTTGAACCCGTTGCTCATCAAGACTCCTTTAAATTTTTTCTCTTACACCTTAAATCTATACCCTCTACGTTTAGATTCCCCTATCCTGGAAAAAAAAGACTATGACCTTCGTGATATTATACATCTCTATCTTCTCACCTTTAGTCTCTATGCTGCAGGGAAAGTAGCCCAACATATCCAGCCGTCCTTGTAACTTAAGCGTTCCAATCCTGATAACTCTTCACAAATCTTTTTTACACCCTTTTATGCTTACAGTTTAGCAAACAGAACTGCACACAGTATTCCCAGATGTTCTCACCATTGTCTTGTCCAAACCCGTACATTGAGTGCCTTGATTAATGAAGGCACATGTGACAAGAGGCATCGTCAGCATCATGTCTACCTGTGTTGCCACTGGATCAATCTGATCTGTGATTAAGGCAAAAGTTGATGGGATACAAGAAAAAATGGCAAGATAGATTGAAAATATACTCACTAGCAGAAAAGCAAAGAGTAAATTGCTGATGAGACTTTAGTAACTACAGTGGGTTCCACAAAGCTCATTGTTAAATTCCTTGCTGTTCATGGAATATGTAAATTATTTGGATTTGTACATTGGTGCCACAATAAAAAAAAATTTGCATGATGGTGAAGGAAAACATCTAATGCTTCAGGAAGATATGGATAGGTGACAGCTATATTGGTTAATGAATTTAACCTGGAGTAGCTTGGGATAATGAAAAAATAAAGGAAGGAGAAACAATAAGTGGAAGTATATTAAGGTGTGTAAAGGATTTTTTAGTGCTGGAATGTAGCAGATATATTTAAGCTGATTAAGAAGGCAGACAGAAAGCATGTATGTTTTTGGCTGCAGCTATAAGAGTAGGGAACTTATGTTAGAACTACATAGAATATTAATTAGGCTACAGCTAGAGTACTGTGTACAGTTCCGATCACCTCACTACAGTAAAATTGTGTTAGCCTTAGTTGCAGAATAGATTTATGAGGTCACTGAAAGGACTGCTGGATTAAATTTATGAGTAGAGACAACTCAGCTGTGATCTTTTCCTTCAAAACAAGAACAACTGGAGTATTTAAATGTATGGCAGAGCTAGAAAGTGTAAAGAGAAATCATCTATTTTTGGAAATAATTCAGATGTGTTGCTCAGGTGGATGATAGTTAGGTTGAGTTCTCCAATCTTGGCAATTTACTTGCAAACATTTAATCACTATTCAGCTGATTGGCTTATTGAAAAGTATATAAAATCCGACCCTCTGGTGGACACACTACAATCAACAGCGCACTAACGATGTCTTCCTCTCATGGTGATGAAACGTTTGTCAGTACATTGCCAGATTGGAGAACCACTCAACTCACCCATCATCTATTTTCTTTCACAGTATAGTCACAAATAGGGGGTGCCGATTTCATTTAATTAGTAGAAAGATTAAAGGAGAGTTGGAAATAATATTCACTCAATGACTTGTGGAGATCTGGAACTTGCTGCCTGAAAGGGTGGTAGAGGGATCTTCAGCTCATTTAGCAAGTATGCAAAAATTGAAGAGACATAACCTGCAGGGTTGCCAACATGAATCAAGGGACTATGTGGACTCTTCCTGAATTGTATTTTTTTATAGTTTTATAATTAACAGTCACCACAGCTATTGAAGGAAAATGGTGCTGTAATATTTTCTGGGCCTGGCCAAAGAATGTTTTCACTTTCACAGTGGCTTGTAGTAATTTTGAAAAGTTAGTAGATTAACACTCCAATGCCTTATTGTTTGCTGTATCTTACCTGGTGTTTCACATTCCTGGTATAAGATATTCCCATTAGTTATACCCTCTAAATGTCAATTTCAGTAAAACTCTGATAATCCACCATTAGACTATTCAGAAATCCCAATGGTTCAGCATCTTACACAACCAGTAATATTTACTGCAATCCCCTTCATCTCGGCAAGTCCTGGTTCCCACGCTCTCCTTTAATTCACCTGGGACTCCAATTGCCACACTTTCCTTCAGTTCATGAACCCATGTCCTCATTCTGTTTACTTTCTAGAATCCCCTTTTGTTTACATGGCATAGTTACTCTGCTCCCTTTTAATTGACCAGTGCCTTGTTTCCCTTTCAGCTTGGTTCCCAAACTCTCTTTAAATTCATCAAGGTTTAGTCACACACTCTTCACTATGACAAGGGCCCTGTTTTCTCCAATTCGTTAAACTTACTGGGTTCGATGGAAAGTTTATTGGAATACATTGTGACATCTAAAAAGCATGAATTAAGTGTGTTGGGGCATTAATAAGAATAACAGTCAAAAATCTGCAAAATTTGCCAGTCTGGAACAACCAAAGTCCTGAGATTGTTGGAGCTGACTGTATGTTGAAATTGTCTGTGCTGTTGCGGTGTTTCCCGAACTACTTAACTAATTGTCAACATGTGACTTCTTTATTTCATGTAGTCTTCATGGCAGTCCTCTCACTGATTCTGGATTGGCTGTCCTAAACCCTGCCCTTTCCCTGCATCCCTCCCTCATATCACTGGACCTCGGAGACTGTGTCTTGGGTGATGAAGCGATAAATCTCATCTGTGGACTGTTACCACCTGATGGAGCAAAGTCAGGTATGGATTTTGTATGTCATTTCAGCTGTACAACCACAGCAGACAGTGACATCAAGGCTCTGATGCTCCACTCACTCAACCTAGGTGGGTTCACCGTGGGTAATGAGCAAACTGTACCAAATACTATGGGTATCTGGTTTAATTTATTCCATGCTAGTATCCAGTAATAAGGATGTGAAAAATTATAAGAACACAAAGAGGAGGAGGCCATATAGCCCCTCAAGTCTGCCCTACATTCAGTAAGATTATGGTCGATCATGAACCTTGTCCACTTTTCTGCCTAATCTTCATCTACCTTTGTTTTCTTAGTGTGGACATTCAATCAGTCTCAATTGATTGTACATATCAGTGACTGAGCATCCATAACCCTAGGGGCTAGAGTTTCAAACAAGTTAAAATCCATTCAATAAAAAAGCTTCTTATCATCTCAGTACTGACCATTTACTCTGAATCATCCACTCTTTTAAGAGTAAATTACCTTACAGACTCTTACATGTTTCAATGAGATGATCACTTGTTCTTCTGTACTTTAGTGCACATAGGCTTATATAGTCAATCTCTCCTCGAGAATTAGAGGTGATGTTATTGAAACAGTAAAAAAAAAATGGAATCCTCAATAGAGTGGAAATAGGATGATTCCTGAGGCTGAGCAGCCTAGACCTAATGGTAACAGTCAGAATTAGAGATAGAACATTGAGCAATGAAAAGAAAGGAAACTTCTTCACTTAAAAAGTGAAATTAGAAGTTTCTTTTCCACAGGACTGAAGAAGCTTTGACACTGAGTTCATTAAAAGTAGAGATTGATAGATTTTGGATAATAGCAGAAACAAGGGATATGATGTTGAGTTAGAAGATCAGCTATAATCTTGTTGAATGGCGGTGAGGCTGGAAGGGCAGAATGACCCATTCCTACTCCTTTTTCTTATATTCTGTGTTCTCATAGGATAACCCCTCACATCAGGACTGCATATGCTCTGTGATGAAGGGTCTTCTCCCTGTAATACTTCTCTTTTTCTTCCTAAAGATGCAGCCTGTCCTGCTGCATTTTCTTTTTTTTTTTCCCATTTTAGATTTCCAGCTTTTACTTTTTTTTTTGATTTTCAGGAGATTTCAGGAGATAATTTGGGCTGAAAATCCCTTGTTTTCTGTATGCTACACAAAAGATTTAAAGCTGGAAATCAAAAGCAGAATATACTATTGTTAATAAATCATATTGCGGTTCTCTCTGCCTTCAGTCCAACCAGAAATACACAACGCTGAGTGGGCAGTGGTGAAGTCAGTGTGCAGTGCACATTTAACTTTGTTGCTGGTAACTCTGAATGTACATTTATACTGAAGAAATGTGTGGGCCTCAACTAGAAAAGCAAGCCTTAATGGGAGGATGAATGCCTGACCCAGTGTGAGTTTAGGGGGAATATCATTACCTGAACTGCTATGGGAGGGTCTACCACTGAAGACAGCCATGGAATCTTCTCTGATGAACCAGGTGTCACCAATGTTTCAGGTAAGACTTTCTGCTCTCTTTAAGCAGGGTGGTGTAGGTTGGGGTAGAATGTGGTAGAGGAGCCAATTTCTGATGTGTCAATACATGATTATTTGTCAGAAATCTGTCATAATATCAGCACCACGTCAGGTTCCCTGAATTCCATTGCAGTTCCTGTTATGAACTATTGGTTTAAGAGCTCCTACCTTGGTGGGAAATGATGCTGATCATTAACAAAGCCGAGATCCTATATGTTTTGTGATTTTTGAAACTAGGTAGGTTTCCAACAGGCCTGAAATTTGTGACGTTTATGTTGATGACATTTTCCATGTTTTGCTCTTAATGAAATTTCTCTTCTGTGCCACCTTTGAAAATCAGTGTGAATCTGCTTCATTTTAGAAGCATTTTTATAATTTTAGAATTTCTGAGCCTTTTATATTGTACTTGAAATGCTTAGCAATGCAAGTCAACATACCGTTTGCAGTGTAGTCCAACATAAAATTTGTAATGTAGGCCAACATTTTGTTTAACCTTCTAATTGTCTGCTGTGCCTAAAAGTTATCTTTTAACACTTCACGTATTACCATTGACAGAATTACCAAAAAAAAAGTGTCTTACGTGTACATAGGACAAGTCATATCATTTTCAGGCTTTGTGTAATCAATCGAAAAGGCACTTTCAAAATGTTCTATTGTAGTCATGTAAAAATTTCAGCCATTTTAATATACTCTATGCTGTAGATTTTTAATTCTGTATTTAGGTCTAATTAAATTGCTGTTGCAGCTGATCTAATTCACCATGGGCGAAGATGGCATTAGTAGATGACTACAGCTGTAGGCATGTGGTTGTGGTTTCGCTTTCAGGCCTAGAAGGTCAGCTGCATAGGATTCCTTCATTGGTGCTATGGATGCTGATTTGCCGCAGTTACAAATGAGGATCCTGATTGCACTTGTGGTCAAATTGTGTTTGCATGCAGGAACTATGCAAAGTGGACAGTTGGAGACATTGGTCCAGATGTGACATTGATTTGACAGTATAATTTGAATCTCACATGGAAAGCCTGATTTTGACAGCAGGACGAAACCATCCCCCCCCACACACACCCCATGCACCCTCATCGTTATCCCATTCAACATGCAGTACTGTATGCTGATTAATAGAGTAGGAATTGACTCATCAGATCACAGCCAAAGTTCTGTACCATTGAATCAGAGGCATGAGATGAAATTAAACTATGATATGGGAATTTAATTTAAATGCAGGAATTTAAATTCAAATATTTAAATAAATGTAGAACATTGTTTTAATAGGATAGCTTCAATGAAAACCTTGAGGGATGTAGGTGTTCTTGTGTGCAGATTTCAAAAGGTTGGTATGCAGGTGCAACATGTAGGAAGGCAATTGATATGTTGACCTTTATTGAAAGAGAGTTGGAGTTTAGAAAAAGCAAAGTATTGTTACAATTGTACAAGGTACTGGCGAGGCTGCACCTGAAGTGCTATGCACAGTTTTGTGAAAAGAATTTTAATAAAGGATACACTGGCATTGGAGTCAATCCAAAAGAGATCTGGAAGGTAATTTATGTGATGAGAGTTATGTTATTATGAGTGGCTGAATTAGAAATACATTCTCTGAGTTCAGAAGAACGATTAATAATCTTACTGAAACATTTAAGATCTTTAGGGACCACGACAGGATAGAAGTTAAAATGTTTGGTTTGAGTATCTTGCATAAGAACACACGGTTATAAAATTAGAGGGGTGTCAATTAAAACTGAGGTATGTAGGAACTTCTAGCTGAAGGTGGGTATATCTTTGGATTCCTCTATTTTCAAAAGATTATGGAGGTTAGGTCATTATAGGTATTCAAATTCATAGGGACATACAGCACAAAAGGAAGCCCTTCGAACCAGCTGATCATTGCCAACAAAGATGCCCATCCAGGCCTTTTCTTTCAAACTTTTAATGATCCTCCACTTGCCAGATGTCTCTTACCTGCAAACAGTATCTCCCTATCAGCTTTTGAAAGTTGCTATCCAATGCCATCAAAATTAACCTTCCCCCAATTTAGGACTTTAACTTGAGGACCTATCCTGCATAACTATCTTGAAATTAAGAGAATTATATCACAAATCTTAAAGTGCTCCCCCACTGACACATTAACTATTCCCCCAGCCTCATTTTCTAAGAGGAGGGCAAGTGTAGCACCTTCTCTGGCAAGGCCATCTAGACATTACTTCAGAAAACTTCACTTTACTTTACTTTACACTTTATTGTCACCAAACAATTGATACTAGAGCGTACAATCATCACAGCGATATTTGTTAACTGTTTCAGTGGACACAGTGAACAAATTCTGCCCGAGCTAATCCTTCAGTAAGGTCAATAACAGGAATGGTAAAATCATTTTTACAAACTATTTATTCCTTCAACTATCTCTGATTTCTTTTCATATACATTCCTCTAAAAAATTGTGTTATTGTCACATATACTAACGTACAGTGAAAAACTTTGTTTTGCCTCCCACCAATATAGATCATTTCACTGAGGTAGTACAGAGTGAGCTGCCTCAATGACTATCACCCAGATGCCCTCACATCTGCTGTGATGAAGTGGTTTGAGAGGTTGGTTATGGCCAAAATCAATTCCTGCCTAAGCAAGGATCTGGACCCACTGTAATTTGCCTATTGCCACAATAGTCTACAGCAAATCAATCGCACTGGCTCTCCACTCAGCCTTGAGCTACCTAGATAACAGCAATATCTGTGTCAGTTTGCTGTTTTTGAGCATCACGTACAAAATGCTGGATTTAGGCAGCATCTGTGGACAAGAGTGAACAGTTGAAATTTCGGGCCAATACTCTTCATCAGGACTCAGTGTTTGTGCAGTTTATTGATTACAACTCAGTGTTCAACATAGTCTTACCCTTAGTACTCATCAACAAACCTCAAAACATGGACCTTGGTACCTCCTTCTGCAGCTGGATTCTTGACTTTCTCATCGGGAGACCACAGTCAATGTGGATCAGAAATAATATCTCCTCCTTGCTGATCATCGATACTGGCACACCTCAAGGGTGGTGCTTAGCCTATTGCTCTACTCTCTCCGTACCCATGACTGTGACTAGGCACAGCCCAAACAGCATCTATAAATTTGCCAAAGACACAACTATTGTTGGCAGAATCTCAGCTGGTGATGGAGACTTGGACAGCAGTGAAATAGATCGGTTGATTCAGTGGTGTTACAACAACAACCTTGCACTCAACGTCAGTAAGACCAAGGAACTGATGTGGACTTTAGGAAGGAGAAGTCAAGGAAACACACTGGTCCTCATCGAGGGATCAGCAGTGGAAAGGGAGAGCAGTTTCAAGTTCCTGGGTGTCAACATCTTTGAAGATCTATCCTGGGCCCAACATATTGATGTAATTACAAAGTAGGCATGACAGCAGCTATATTTCATTAGAAGTTTGAGGAGATCTGGTATGTCACCAAAGACAAGCCAATTTCTACAGATATACCATGGAGAACATTCTAACTGGTTACATCACCATCTGGTATGGAGGGGTCACTGTACAACATTGAATAAAGCTGCAGAGAGTTATAAATTCAGCCAGCTCCATCATGGGCACTAGCCTGCCCATCATTGAGGGCATCTTCAATAGGCAATGCCTCAAAAATGCAGCATCCTTCATTAAGAACCCCCAGGAAATGCCCTCTTCTCATTGCTACCATCAGGGAGGAAGTACAAATCCCTGAAGACACACACTCAACGTTTTAGGAACAACTTCTTCCCCTCCGCCATTTCTGAATGGACAATGAACCAATCCATGAATACTGCCTCACAATTCTTTGCTTGCTTTATTAAAAATCACTTATGTAAAGTTTTAGATATATATTTCATATTACAATTTATAGATTTTTTATGTATTGCACTGTACTGCTGCCTCAAAACAACATATTTCATGACATATGCCAGTGACATTAAACCTGATTCTGAATGAAGTTTACAGTTACAGAGAAAGTGCATTGCAGCTGGACAGTAAGGTGTAAGGCCATAATGAAGTAGATTGTAAGGTCAAGAACCCACCTTCTTGTACTATACTTGCTGTATAACTGCAGGATAGAAGTTGTCCTTTGAACCCAGTGGCACAAGCTTTCAGCCTTTATACCTTCACCCCGAAGGGCAGAAGGAAAAGAGAGAATATCAAGGGTGTGTGAGATTTTGATTATGTTGGCTGCTTTACTGAAATAATGAGAAGTGTAGAAAGAGTCCATGGGGGGAGGGGTGATTAAATTGAAGTGACTTTATTACTTACATCTTCACATACATGAGGGTAAAAATCTTTACATTATGTCTCTGTCTAAATGTGCAATGTGCAATTTATAGTATCTTGTAATAAATAGTGTGTACAACAGGACAGTCAATATAGCACAGAAATACAATTGTATCAGTGTGAATTAATCAGTCTGATGGCCTGGTGGAAGAAGCTGTCCTGGAGCCCGTTGGTCCTGGCTTTTATACTGCAGTACCATTTCCTGGATGGTAGCAGCTTGCTCTGATGTGCTGTGCTGTGTCCACAATTCCTACTGACTATTGGGGGTGGGAGGCTTATAATAACATAAAAGTGATCACCCCTTTTATTTCTAAAATGTCCGTACATTAACATCTACAGTATATTTGCTTCAATTTTCTCATCAGGTACACTGCTGCCAGGCTAGTTTAGCCCTCTCCCCACTAGTCCCAACCATGCCTACTCATATTATTGTTTCTATTAAAATTGAGGTTATTTTGAACATTGTAGACTGCAGAGATTGCAGAGTTCAGAGCGTCTGTGGGGTAGAGAATTAAACAGCGATCAGACACTCAAAATATGATTTCAGACTGAATAGAAGTGTTTCACAGTCACCCTGGTGTGGAAGAGACTGTTTCAGGAACATTCTCTTCTACACTAAACTGGGAGAAGTACAAGTGAATTCCTGTTTTACTGGAAAGGAATATTTGGTCCTGGTGGCAGAATAGGAAGAGGCAAAAGTGCAATTGTTGTACTGTGCAGTTATTTGGGAAGGTATTGCATGAGGTGGAGTGGTTGTTGATGGTGATGGAAGATTAAGCTAAAGCACATCAGGGAGAGGAGTTCTTTTTGCAAACCAAAAAGAAAGAAATATGAAGAAGTGTCCAGTGGAGGGACCAACTAATTTATCAAATATTTTGTTCATCTGTCATGATACCTATTTATGTGGCTCAGATTTAGTTTCGTAATAACTTTGAGAACATTGATAGTTTTTTAAATTATCTTTAGTACGTTTATTTTGATAACCTGCTTTGGCATGTTTTGTGATGTTAAAAGTATTAAAATTGTGCTTGTTCTTATTGTAATCTAGTATTTTGATTTAACGCTTGGAATCCATGTTTCAGTGTAGAAAACCAATGCAGCACGCCCTGCATGAATATTATGTCTTTGCTAATATGTGATGCCTAGAACCCTCAAATGTACTGCAGGAACAGTCTAAGGATTTATAGCTGTTGCAATACTTTTTTTACCACAGTGTATACTGTTCTCTTGGTGTAATGACCAACCTATTAGCCTTCTTTTAAAAATGCAAACAACAAGAATTCTGCAGATGCTGGAAATTCAAGCGACACACATCAAAGTTGCTGGTAAACGCAGCAGGCCAGGCAGCATCCAGTCCTGACGAAGGGTCTCAGCCTGAAACGTCGACTGTACCTCTTCCTAGAGATGCTGCCTGGCCTGCTGCGTTCACCAGCAACTTTGATGTGTGTTGCTATTAGCCTTCCTGACTATTTTCTGTACTTTATTGCAATATTTTAATGATCAGTATTTGTGGTTTCCAAGGCTCTTAGTACCTCCGCTGCTACCAGCTTTTCACCATTAAGGAAGTTCTTTGCATTCTTTTTTATGTTTTTAGTTATAAAATGTATGGCCTTCCATTTGTTTTATCTGTTAATATTTCTGTGTTAGTTAGTACTTTGATTTTCATTGCTTAAAATACCACTCTTCATGTCAGCAGCAAACTTGGATATCTGGCTTTCTAAGCTATTTATAAATAAGGTGAATAGTTGAAGTCTCTGCTGATCCACTTGTTACATCCTAACAGTGAGACAAGATGGCATCTAGTGAGAGTGCTCATCCTGGCAGCAGAGAAGACTGGCTGTCCATACAGCTGGATTTGGAAACAAACCAAATGTTGGGGGAACAAACTGGGCACCATCAAACTCATAGCCAAAGCCTATATCTAGATTGGCCAACACTGTCAAGAAGGCTCAAGAGTGTGAAGCAATCCCAATATTACTGAACCCCTTTCAGCTGCAATTGCGCAAAAAATCAAGCCCCCTGAATTCTTCTCAATGGCCAGCCCACATAAACTGACCTATCTCTTAAAAACAGTAGCCTTTGAAAGGTGAGATCTGAACTGGACTTGACCTTGCTGTTCTAGTCTCCTCAACTAAGCTTAACTGAGAGAGGGAAGAGAAAGTTCACTAGCTTGATTTCTGGGATGGAAGGGCTGTCTTTTTGATTAAAGGTTGATCAGATGGGTACAGAAGAATAAAAGGGTACCTTATCGAAACATGTAAGAACTTGAGGATACTTCCCCTGGTGGGGGAGTCCAGGACTAGGGAGTATTGTCGCAGGATGGAGACAGTGCTTTTAAGATTGAGCCAAGGAAGAATTTCTTTTGCAAAATTTTTTTTTTTGGCATTTTCCAAAACAGAAAACTCTAAATTCTGAATAAATATTTTCAGGGCTGAGATTGCTATTTTTCTGAATATTGAAGGTTACAAAATTAGACAGGAAAGTGGAATTGAAGCTTAGGGTTGCCAACAGTCCCATATTGCATGAGATTCCCATATCTGAAAGGAAAGTTGGCTGACCCAGATGACATTGACACCGGATGCTAATTTTCCCCATAAAACCAACAGAGGCCGTGGGGGCGGGGCCGGGAATCCCCAGGACATCCACAACTCCTTAAAAGCAGCAACCAGTGACACCATCACCCAGTTTACTCTGACGGCCTGGAGGAACGCTGTGGAGGCTGCAGCTGAAGATATGAGGTAAGGACTCAGTATCTCCCCAGTGTCTGCCAGGACCCACCCACTCCCAGGATCATGTGCAATACAGTGGGACTTGTGGTGACCCTGGCTACAGCAAGCCCCATCCACAACTTCTCCCTTACTATTGGAATACAATGTTGGCAACCCTATTGAGGTCAATGATCAGATCAGCCACAATATTATTGAATGGCAGAACAGGCTAGAGGGACCATATGACCTGCTCCAAATTAATGTGTTTATATGTTTATGCACTAACAGAAACAGATTCAAATCCCTTACCATCAGACTATTCAGAATCAACTACAATAAAGCATATTATTTAAGATCCTTTGTAGCAGTTTGACAGGAGACAGCTAAATAGTAGTAGTAATTAACAGAGAAGAGAAAACAGAAGGAATTCTGTTTGGTCTGCTCATTTAACTATTAAGTTAAAGTCCCAGCTCGGGCAGTTCGTATACAACATCAAGCCAAGATGTTCCCAGTCGGATGAAAACTAAATAAAATAACTAATGAAACGTTGTACAACTAGTGTTTGCACTGTCAATAAATAACAAATTATATCAAAAAATCAAAAGTAACTTCATTAATTACTGTCATTTCCTAGTGTAACTCTAAAAAGTGCCTCTGGATTTTTTGTATCTAACAGAAAAATGAATAGCTAAGAGTTAGAAATAGCCAACGGGTGGAATTGTAAAAGTCATAACAGGACCTTGTTTTGTATATTCTGCTTTTATTTGTTCCCTTTGCACTGTAACTTGGACATAACCTAACACTGATTCTGTTTTCTCTAGGACTGAAGGAACTGACGCTCAGTGCTAACCCTGCTATCACAGTGAAAGGATGGGCACGTCTGATGATTGCAGTTGCACACAGTTCTCAACTTCGTGTTCTTAATTTAGATTATAATCCATTAGGTGAGAAGGTCTAATCACAGGTGACAATGACACAGAATATTGCTTTGAGCCAACTCTGCGGGAACATCCTTTGAAATTCACAATATAAGAAATAGCCTTCTTCCACATCTATGTAGCTTCTTGATCCTCAATGCCATTGTGTAAGCTAATGGCTAACCGTGAACACAGAACAGTACAGGCTCTTCGGCCCACAGTGTTGTGCCAAACCAGCTAAAATATAAATCAAAAAGCCCAAAGAATAATCTCTCCGACCCAAACAATGCCCATATCCCTCCATCTTCCTCATATTCATGTGCCTACCTAAACATATACTTTTTGCCTCATCCCCACACTCCTTGATTTATTCAGTATCCAAAATTCTGTTGATTCTTGTCTTCTCTATTTTTAATAACTATGCATCCTATCTGAAGTAAAGAAATCAAAAGGTTTCTTTGCTGAGTAAATAATTATTTCTTATCTCAGTCCGAATTGGATGAATCCCAACCTTGACAAAGTGACCTGTTTAGATCTTCCAAATAGAAGAAACAACTCTCTTGACATCTTACAGATTTCACTGATAGCACCTTTCATTGGAAGTACAGAAAACAGTCCTATTCATAGAGAAAATGCAGCATCCGAGGAATTATTTATTCATTCACAGGATGTAGTGTATCCAGTAACACCACTGTTTATTGTCTATGCCTTGGTGAATCTGGAGTCAGAAGAGACCAGATAAGTACAACAGATCTCCTTCCCTGATGGACATTAGGTAACCAGGTTGCTTTTTACAATAATACAGTACATTAGTGATTACTTTTACTGGACTATTAACCATCTGCAAGACTAGTTATTTTTTGTCAATCTGTTGAATGTTTACTACATACCCTGCAAATGCACAATACTTGCTGTGTAGCCTTAACAAATATTTGTGCAAAGAATCCCTGAGAGCAGTGGCCAACATACCGTTCAATTATTCCTGCACATTAACTTTACACATTTTATAAGATTGGTGGCTGTAATATTTAAAAATATTTGAACTCATAAACTCACATTTCCCATAAGAACATCGGAATATCAGAAAAAGGAATAGGAGTGGGCCAGGTGGGCCCTCATTCCTACCCTGCCAATCAGTGAGATCATGGCAGATTTAATCAGCCTCAATGCCACTTCCCTGTGCTCTCTATTGGATACATCTTGATTCTCTGAAAGTTGAAATGCCTGTCATTCTTCACCTTGGATATCAATAAGACTTTGTCTCCCGTAGCTCTCTGCAAAAAATAATTCTGAAGAATCACAAATGAAAGGAAATTTTCTTCATCCCAGCACTGTGTAAAAAAAAAATGCTCACACATCTCCTTTGAACATTCCACTATCATTTTCAATGGTAAATTGGTTTGAAATAGTACAGGGTAAAACAATAACAATGCAGAATAAAGTGTTATAGTTACAGAGAAAGTGCAGTACAGGTAAACAATATGATACAAGATCCTAATGATGTAGATTGTGGGGTCAAGAGTCCCTCTTATCATACTAAGGAACCACTCAATAGTCTAATAACAGCAGGGTGGAAGCTGTCCTGGGGTCTGGGGGTACGTGCTTTCAGACTTTTGCATCTTCTGCCTGATGGGAGATGGAGAAGAGAGAATGTCTGGGATAGGTGAGGTCTTTGATAACATTTAAAGTCAAAGTTGAGTTAATTCATGCTTAGAATATTGTACTCAGCTCTGGCAGCCTGAGAGGAAGAAATTGGAAGCTTTCCAGAGAGTGCAGAGATTTATCAGGATGCTGCCTGAATTAGAGAACATGTCATATGCAGAATTGTTGAGCAAGCTAAGGCTCTTTGGAGCAAAGGAGGACACGAGGCAACTTGATAGAGTTGTACAAAATAATCGGAGGCAGAGATAGGGCAGACGGCCAGCACCTTTTCACAAGGCAGCAATAGCTAATATGAGAGGACATACTTTTAAGATGATTGGTGGAAAGGATGGGATATGTCAGAAGTAGATTTTTTTTTTACAGAGTGCACGGAATGCACTGTCAGAAAGAAGAGTGGTGGTAGAGGCAGAAATATTAGGGACACTTAAGAGACTCTGCATGAATGAAAGAAAACTGAAGGACTTAGTGGGAGGGAATAGTTAGATTTATCTTGGAGTATGTTAAAAGAGTGTGTGTTGGCGCCTGGCCAAGTGGTTAAGGTATTGGTCTGGTGATCTGAAGGTCACTAGTTTGAGCCTCAGCTGAGGCAACATGTTGTGTCCTTGAGCAAGGCACTTAACCACACATTGCTCTGCGACGACACCGGTGCCAAGCGTATCAGCCCTAGTGCCCTTCCCTTGGACAACATCGGTGGCGTGGAGAGGGAGACTTGCAACATGGGGAACTGCCGGTCTTCCATACAACCTTGCCCAGGCCTGCGCCCTGGAAACCTTCCAAGGCACAAATCCATGGTCTCATGAGACTAATGGATGCCTATTACTATGTTAAAAGATCGGTACAACATCATGGGCCAAAAGGCCTATACTGTGCTGTGCTGTACTGTTCTATGTTTGACTTTTTAAATGGGGACCTTTTATTGTCAAACAATATTCCTTAGTTCTAGAAATCCCCTCTCAGGAAAATATTTCACCATCTGTACTCTTAGAAACTTTTATGTCTCAATAAGATCATCTGTCATATTTTTATATTCTAATGATTATCAGCCCAGCCTTTAATCAAACATCAATCTCTCCATTTGAGGAATTAACTTAATGAACCTTTTCTGCACTTTCAGCAATGCAGGTATATTTTCTTAAATTATAGAGATCAGAAGTATTTTGTATTCTAGGTGTGTTCTCATGAGCACACCGTAAAGTTGCATCAAAACTTCCTTGTGTTTATAGTCCATGTGCCTTGCAATAAAAGCCAATGTTCCATAAGCTTGTCTAATTAATTGCTGGATAATGTTTTGAGATTCATGAACTAGAACCTCCAGATTTTTTTCTACTGTGACATTTTAACAAGTCATAGAGTCATACATCAACATACAAATAGACTCTTCAGCCTACTAAGTACATACTGTTCAATTTCAATTTACACATGCCTCCCTCTTCTTGACTAAATTCACAACTTCTCTTGTCATTCAAAGTTACCTTGCCAACCTATCCTTCCTTCTTACTAGAACAGACCAGCCCTATACCAGAACCAGATTCAGGTTTAATATCACTGGAATTACTGAAAGATCAATCACCTGAATGAAGGACATAAATATACAGCAGCCAAATTTGCAGATCAAGCACCTACTTACACTCATTCTAACTGCTCCCCTTTCCTTCTCCCCACAATTCACTCAAGTCTTCCCTGATTCAATCAATCATCAAAGTATCAGGGGTGATTTACAGTGGCCAGTTAGCCTACAACATGTTTAAATAGAATATAGAACACAGACAAATAATAGTTTGCTTTTTCTTCTTCCTTCCAAAATGGATAACCTCACATTTTCCTAGTTTATACTCCATCTGCCAACTTCTTGCCCACTCATGTCTTTTTGTGGCTTCACAGTGTCCTCAAAATTTACTAAGCCTCTCCTCTTTAAAACATCAGCAAATTTGACTGCAGTATATTTACCTCCATTAAGGTGATTGTTCTTTCAGTGGGAGAACATTTAGTAAACAGTGATTACAATTTCTTATGTTTTAAGATTGTTTTGAGGATCATTATGACCTTGTAGGAAAGTATTAAGTTGGAGGAGGCCAAATTATAAGAGTATGGGAGACATAGTTGGGAATATCAAGATTTGGGCAAGTTCACATCTGACATGTGGAGATTCTTTAAAGACCAACTGGTCATAAAACAACAAATTTCACGACATATGCCAGTGATATTAAACTTGATTCTAGTTCTAGTATAGATCCGGTTAGTTCCAGTAAGGTTGGCAAGGTAACCTTGAATGACAAGAGAAGTTGTGAACAAAAGGAAGCATATGTAAGGTTTAAGAAACTAAAATTGAACAGTGCCCTTGGGTAAAAGGAAATCAAAAAAGAACACAAAAAAGAAATTAGGAGAGGCGATGAAAAGCCCTTTGCAAATAGGATTAAAGAGAATCCCAAGCCATTCTATACATAATCATGAGCAAGAAGTTAAGGAGAGGATAGGATCACTCAGGAGTAAAGGAGAAAGGTTTAGAGGTGGATGAGGGCAAGGTCCTAAATGAGTAGTACTCTGTTGGAATTCAAGAAGGAAATGGAGGATAGTAACATGATAGGGCACTTTGAAATAAAGAAGGAGATGGTGTTGGTTCTCATTTAGCTGGATAAGTTTTCAGGGCATTTTGGGATATATACAAGGTTATTGAGAGGAGGAGAAGATGAGATAGCTGAGGTCTTGACAAAGATCTTTGTGTGAGCTGTCTAGCCACAGGCAAGGTCCTGGAGAACTGGTGAGTAGACAATGTTCTTTTATTCAGGAAGGGAAATAGGAATACTCCATTGATTATAGACTGGTGAATTTCATGTCAGTGGTAAGGATGCTTTTGAAGAGGATTCTTGGAGATAGGATATATGAGCCCAATTAGGGCAGTGTGGCTCTATGTGGAACAGGTTATGCTTTGCGGACTTGATTGAGATTTTCATTGAGGTGATCGATGAAGTGGGTGTTGTCTACATGGGTTTGAGTTAGGCATTCAATAAGGTCCCTGATAGTAGGCTCATTCAGATCTATGGAGATTTGGCTGTTTGGATTCAGAATTGGGTTACCATAGTAAAGAGAGGGTGGTGATTGTTGGGACTTGTTCTAGCTCGAGATCCATGACCAGTGGTGTTCTACAGAGGTCTGCTGTTGTGGTATGAAAAAGTAGATGAGTGGTTTAGTAAGTCTGCAGATGACACAAAAATAGGGGGGCATCCTGGATAGTGTAAAAAAATGCCAAAGGATATAGTAAGATGTAGATAATTTGCAGATACATGCAGAGAAATGGTAGGTAGAGTTTTATCTGGGCAAGTGAAAAGTGCTCCATTTTTGGAGATCAAAGGGCAACAGGAAGTACACTTAGGTTCTTGATTGGACACAGCATCAAAAGTTACAGGGAGAAGGCGGAGGAGGGGAAAAAAGAATCAGCCATGATCAATGGGGCAAATAGCCTAACTCTGCTCCTGTCTTATAGTCTTACACGGTTAATGGCAAGACCAGCAACAACATAGATATACAAAAGGATCTTGGATCTTTCGCTCCCTTAAAAGTGCCTCCGCAAGTTGATAAGGTGCTTAAAAAGGCGTATGACGTGCTTGCCTTTATTAGTTGAGGCACTGAGTTCAATAATCAGAAATTTATGTGCAGCTTTATAAAACTAGTTAGTCCATGTCTGGAGTTTGCATTCAGTTTTGGTCACCCCATTACAAGAAGGACATGGAAGCTATGCAGAGAGTGCAGAAAAAGTTAGAGGCTGGAAAAACTTAGGTTAGACAGTCAAAGCCTAAAGAGAGGCTAGATAGAAGTTTATAACATGGTGAGAGGCATAAACAGTAGACAGTAGATATCTTTTCCAAGGATCGGAATATCTAATGCTAGAGGGCATGCATTTAAGATGAGAGGGGGATGTTCAAAAGAAATAAGTTGGGCAATCTTTTTGAACAGAATGGTGACTAGAATGTGTTGCTGGAGGCAGGTGCAATAGAGACATTTAGGAGGCTTTAGATAGACACATGACTATGTAGATAATGGAAGGATATTAACCATGTGTACACAAATGGGGTTAGGTGTCATTAACTTAACTAGTTTGGCACAAATTGTGGGCCAAAGGTCCAGTTCCTGTGCTGTATTCTGTTTTAAAAGTTCAAGACATTTTCTAAGTGTATGAAGAACAAGAGGGAAACTAGGGAAAGAGTGGGGCCCGTTAAAGACCAAAGGGGATGCTTGTACAAGGAGTCAGAAAATGGGGCCTTGTATTTAAATGAACAATTTTTAATCCATATTCACTAAAGTGAAAGACATTATAGTTGGAGGTCTAATTTGGGATGGTGAAGTTCTAGTATGCATTCAGATTAAAAAGGAGGATATGTTTTCATGGGCATGAAGATGGACAGGTCCACAGATCCTGATGAGATGTACCCCAGACTGCCATTGGACACATAAGAGGAGATTGCTGGGGCCTTAATTAATATTTAAATCTTTGCTGACTGCAGCTGAGGAGCCAGATAACTGGAGGATAGTAAATGTGCTGCCATCTTTTTAGAATGGCTGCAGGGACAGGCCAAGTAGTTTGAGTCACAAACATGAGAAAATGTGCAGATGCTAGAAATTCAAAGCAACACACACACAAAATGCTGGAGGAACTCAGCAGGCTAGGTAGCATCTATGGAAAGGAGTAAATAGTCGCCATTTTGGGCTGAGACCCTTCGTCAGAACTGGAAAGGAAGAGGAGAAGTCAGTGCAAGATTTCTTCTCCTTTCCAATCCTGACGAAGGGTCTCGGCCTGAAACGTCGACTGTACTCTTTTCCAGTGATGCTGCCTGGCCTGCTGAGTTCTTCCAGCATTATGTGCATGTTGCAAGTAGTTTAAGGCCAATTCAGGTAACATAATTGATTTAAAAAATTTAATCAATAAAATTCTGATTGACAGAATTAACCTAGACTTGAATTGCAGATTTGGTGGGAAGATCCTATCTAATTGAATATTTTGATGAAGTAACTAAATATAAATGGGATGGTGCTAATTATAAGTGCTATACCTATCGATCCACTCCTCCCTCACCTCTGTTCAAGGCCCCAAATAATCCTTCTAGGTGAGGCAACACTTCACCTGCGTATCTTTTGGGGTTGTCTACTCCATCCAGTGCTCCCAATGCGGCCTCCTCTACATTGGTGAGACCCAACATAGATTGACGGACAGTTTGTTGAGCACCTCTGCTCCATCAGCAAAAAAGCAGGAATTCCGAGTGGCCAAACATTTCAATTCCAATCCCCATTCCCATTCTCTCATGTTGGTCCATGACCTCCTCTTCTCCCATGATGAGGTCATTCTCAGGTTGGAGGAGCAACGTGTCATATTCAGTCTAGGTAGCCTCTAAACTGATAAAATAATCTTTGAATTCTTTCTCTTCTTCAATACCCCTGTCTGGCTTGTTACCTCTCTTCACCTGCCTATCACCTCCCCCTGTTGCCCATCCTTCCCTTCAGCTTATCTTCCATTCTCCTCTCCTATCAGATTTCTTCTTCTCTAGCCCTTTACCTTTTCCACCTATCACTTCCCAGCTTCTTGCTTCATCCACCCTCTTGGCTTCACCTATCATCTTCTAGCTTGTCCTTCTTCCCTCCGCGCCCCCCCCCCATCTTCTTATTGTGGCATCTTCCCCATTCCTTTCTAGCTCCAATGAAGGACCTTAGCCGACAATGTTGACCGTTTTTAATTTGCATGGGTGCACAAACATTTTGTGTTTCAAATATGAATGGATGAGGGCATTACAGTTAATGTGATTTACATTGGTTTAAGCAAAGACCCACATAGAAGGCTAGTCCATAAATTTAGAAACCATGGAATCCAAGGTAAATTGGGAGGATTGTATCCAAAAATGAATTAATCACAGGCAGCAAAGGATGATTATGGAGGTTGTTTTTGTGAAGTCTGTGCCATGCAGTGTACAGAGTCTGGTACTGGACACCTGCTGTTTGGTATAACCATTAACAACTTGTAAGAGGAATGAATTCATAAGTTTATAGATGGGTGATATTGTTGAAAGTAAGGCAGGTAATTAGACCACAGAATGATATTGATCAACTGGGGCACAGAATATAAGAGTCAGGAAGTTGTGTTGCAGCTGTATAAATCTTTGGTTTGGCTGTACTTGGAGTATTGAATGCATTTCTGGTTGCCCCTTCACAGGAAGGATGTCAAGTCTTTAAAGAGGGTTCAGAAGAGATTTACTGGTTTACAACCAGTCATAAGGTTATGTTGGACAAATCTGTTTTTTTTCTGGAGCTTTGGAGGATGAGGGGAGATCTGAGAGAAGTTATTCTGAGAGGTGAAGAAAGGTTAGATTGCCAAAATTTTTCACCTAGGGTTGGAATGTCAAATACAGAGCAATAAGGTGAAAAGGGGACAATTTAAAAAGGATGTGTGTGGTCTTTTTTTTAAAAACACAAAGTAGTAGGTGTCTGGAATATGCTGTCAGTGGTGATAGTGGACATGATAGTGGCATTCAAGAAGCTTATAGGTAAGCTTATGGATATTTTGGTAATGGAGAGATAGATTATGGGTCCACATCCAAACAGAAGGGATTGGTTTAATTTGGCATCATGTTCAGTACAGATACTGTAGGCTGAAGGGCCTATTCCCATGCTGTTCTGTGTTCTAACTGGTAAGCTGAGCTTGGCAATGGCAAGGAGAATTTAGTCCTGATAATTGTGAGGAAATACATTTTAAGAGGTTAAAGACGGGTAGGAAATACACCATGAATGATAGCTCCTTATGAATATTGAGGGATTAAGGAATTTTGGTGTACAAGTCCAAAGATCCTTATTGGTAACAACATGGGTAGTTAGGTTGATGAAGGCGGCATTTGGGGTGCTGCTTTCATTGGTTGGGGCATAGAATACAAGAAGGAGGGCTTGTTACAACTTTACGTTACATTGGTTAGGCCACAGCTGGAATTGTTTGTGCAATTCTGGTCAACACACTATAGGAAAGATATGATTGTGCTGGTCAGGGTGCAGGGGAGATCCACCAGGATGATGCTTGGGATGAAACATTTCAGTTATGAGGAGAGGCTGCAAGGGCACCTGATAGGGGTATGAGAGGCTCAGACAGAGTAGATGGAATTTTTTCTGATGACAAAGTTATTTAAAGCCTGAGGGTGTAGGTTTAAAGTGAAGAGAAAGAGATTTAAAGGGGATCTAAAGAAAACATTTTTCATCCAGAGGATGGTTACGATCTAGGATACCTTGACTGAGAAAGCATTGGAAAAAGGGATTCTCACAAATTTTTAAGAAGAATCCAGATGAGTAGGCTATGGGCCGGTAAATAGGATTTGTGTAGATCTGAGTGAGGTATGGTAAACTGGTTTCAATCCAGACCCCCAGTGCTGTCTCTGTGAAGTCTGCATATTCTCAGTCTGACCAGGTGAGTTTATCCCTGTTTCAGTTTCCTCCCACTTCCCAAACTGTGCTGGTTGGTACGTGAACCAGCTTTTAAACTTATTGCTATTGTGAGTAGGTATTAGAATCAGAGTTGCGATGATGAGCTTGAGAGAGAACTGGTTGCAGGGAGGTAAGTGGCCGGGGAGGGGGAGGAATGGAACTGATGGCTTTGTTACAATGGGGTAGAATTGATGGGCCAAATTCACTCCATCTATGCTGTATGGATATACAAGAAATATGGGAAATTGAGTAGAATGGAGGATTGAGGTTACAAGTTAACAAGCTTGGTGATGAGATTTATGGACTGAATAGAGGTGGTTTTCAAACCCTCACTCAAACTGTGATTGTTCTCATCAGCAAAGTGCAGTAAGTAATGATTAAAGTGTATTAAACTGAAAATAGGTCCTTTGCACCTGGTTACAGATCAGGTGGTATATGCATCTCTAGTCCTGTAATGGAGAGGCTGTATTAATTGGTGGTCACTGTCATTAAATTACATTAATACAGGTTGACTGACCTAACTAAGCCTGCTGGTGATCCAGTCAGAATGCTCCACAAATTCCTCTGGATCTCTAAGTCTTAGAATAGAATGTGGAGTCAGTCTCACTGGGGCTGATATTACCTTCACAAGTCAGAACAGCTTGTTTGGAAGCAGGTTATTTTTAGACCAAGAACTATTCCCTTTACTATCAAGATGTTGCATAGCCTAGCAACAGCAGATGACGTCAGGCACCAGATTTCCATGGCAGCTGGTTACATTTTATCAGTGCAAATCAATTTCTTCCCAGAAACAGATTGACTAACTGGATAAGGTCACTATCAGTATTTCCAATGATCTGTCTGTTGAAGTTTTATTTCAGAAAAACCTTACTGTAAGAGTGAGGTATACTTACCTAAATATCCACAAAAAGATGAATGTGACAATTTGGTATGGCTTAATAATATGATCACAGTGAAGTACTATCCCCCGATACACTGATTCTGCCTTTCTTGCAGATTGAGAGATTATGTGAAGCAGTTACAGATTAGTACTTTAAGGTAGATCTACACTTTGGCAGAATGGTTTGGGGAAGTTGAACAAGACAGATTGGTCTTTGGGAATTAATTAAGGTGAATTACAATTGGATGCGAGAATAGGGTGGATTACAGCATGGATACGGGCCCTTTGGTCCAAAAATTCCTTGCTGCCCATGGTGCCCTAACCCAGCTAGTCCTAAATTCCTGCATTCAGCCCATATCCTTCTATACCAGTCTTTTATGTACCTATCTGCATGCTTCTTAAATGCTATTATTGTACCTGCTTCAACCACTTCCTCTGGCATCTTCTTCCATATACTCATCACCCTCTGCGTGAAAAAGTTACCCCTCAGTTCCTTTGTAAAATTTTCCCCTCTCATCCTAAATCCATGCCTCCTAGTTGAGGACTCCACTACCGTCGGGAAAAGACTGTTACCATTCACCTTATCTAACTGTGACTGTAAAAGTGCATTACCAGTGTCCGTTACCTGGTTTACCAGTGTCCTTTACAGAAGAAAATCTGTCATTTCACAGTGATTACAGACCCCAAATGTAGCCCTTTCAGGTTGTATCTCCATCCAAGTACAGTTGGCCATGTCAGTGATGTCCTTGGTGTCTATGGTGACAGTTAATATATTTTATATTGTCATTATTAAATCTAACAAATATACTGTAATTATAAGGAAGACGGGAAGCAGAAAACCTGTTTTGCCTGAATTTAATGCTGTAGTACACTATTTTTTTATATAGATAATCTCCTGCCACATTCAGAGATTTACCACTAATCCAGAACCACTTGGAACATTTGACACATTCTTGCCCTGCTAAGGCCTATTTCTGGCCTAACTCTAGTTCTACAGAGACACAAGATGCTAGAAATCTTGAGCAACACACACAAAATACGGAGGAATTCAGCAGTTTAGTCCTGATCAAGGATCTCAGTTCGAACCATCAACTGTTCACCTCCCTCCATAGATGCTGCTTTACCTGCTGAGTTCCTCCAGCATTTTGTGTATGTTACTCGAGTGCAGGGGTCCCCAATCTTTTTTATACCATGCGGCAATACCATTAAGCAAGGGGTCCATGGGCCCATGGTTGAGAACTCCTGCTCTAGTGCTACATCATGCAATTTACTCCTAAAGCTATCAGATTGACTGAAGATGGAAAATGAGTGTCTGCCACTGTTAATGAGCTTACCGTTCCTTTGCATTTTAGTTATTGAATGTTTAACCTGACCACATAATCAGTCAGAGACATGCTCATTTCTGGATAAGTCATGTTATATTTCTCGATATTTCTACTCTTCCTTCTGTAGGTGATCACATTGCTGGGATGTTGGCAGTTGCCGTGGCTTCTAGTCGGACTCTGGAGGTAGTAGATCTCGAGGGAACAGGCCTCACAAACCAGTCAGCTCAGGTATGCAGCCACTTGTTCTCATTAGAGAGTATGGTTTTCTAGTCGTTACTGTCCTTTAAATATTGGAAGCGTAAAAAACCATGAAAATTGGGTTCTTAGTCTTTATTTATTATGATCCCTTTTTTTTATCAAGCAATTAGAGTCAGAGTTGGAAGCTGCCAGCTGACTTAGATGCAACATTGTCAGTAATACCCTCGATGTTGTAGAGGTTGCAGATTCTCATGAATGTTGTACAGTGCTTTTATGTTACATGCCCTCCACAATTTTTCCTGTTGCCACTGGGTTTTCCAATGAAAGTTCCACATCTGGAATGGTTGTAAAGGGGAAGAACTGCCAAAAGTGTGGCATTCTGTGCCCAGCTGACAATATAGTTACTACAGGTGAGGAAAATGTATCCCATTTTCAGATCGTAGACTAGATGTTAAATCCTGTGAGTCCTTGGGTTTGAAAATAGTTGGGAGGTTAAATGTGGTGAAAGTGACAATGCATCAAGAGCTGCCTCTAACTCACACTTCACGATGCACTGAAATATCTCCTGTGGAGGAGCAAGCTTATCAGCTTCAGTATGTGACTGTCTTACAAGGAAGGAGATGAACAAGGAGATTTTAGATGTAATTGCATGTGTCAGTGCAGAGGTCACTGCCAAAAGCAGTGATATCACCATGCATTGTGTGTGTGTGTGTGTGTGTGTGTGTGTGTGTGTGTGTGTGTGTCGCTAGTGCAGAACTTAAGTGGATAACCAAAATAAAGACACTGGGTGTTAGAAAAGAAATTAGGGATGAGCAGCAATTCATGCGCCTCCAGTCTGAAAACAGCCTTTCACTATTACTCTCAAATTCCTTTCATTTTGTCAGATTGCTGCTTAAGCCATTTTATCCTATGGCCTTACATTTTGATGACAAGTAGTAATCCAGAATTTATGTGAAACTATCAATGTTTTGAAAGCTCAAATATACTATATTAACACTATTTCCCTATTTTTTCATCAAAATACTCTATCAAGCCAGGTAGAAGTGATTTGCCCTCAACAAATCCATGTTTACTATTTCCATTATTTTTGTCATGTTCTCAATGTCATCTGAGAAGGATGCAAAGGCACCAAAATGACACCATTATGTAATTTATCAACATTTCAATAGTGCTTCACAAAAGCAACATTAGATAAAATTCAACAGCAAAACATAAGGAAATGACAGGGAAGGTGATGAAAAGATTGGCTAAAGAGATAGATTTCCACTTTTATCTTGCAATTTGCAGGATATGTTTGGGAAGTTACATACAGTAATAGCCCATAGACAATTCTCTAACTCTGCTTTTGGTTTGTCTGTTTCAGATATTTCTGGATATGGTTCAGAATTATCCCACCTCCATGCGGAGCCTCATCCTTGCAGAAAATAACATTAGCCTGGAACTGCAGCAGCAAATCTCAGATCTTTTGTCTGAAGGAGAAGAAGAGGAAGACAATGATAATGAAGATCAAGAAGATTCAGAAAGAGAGAAAGACATCTGGATTAATCAAAGCAGTGAGAAACCATTTAAGTGGGGCACAACTATAGATGAATCAAAATATTAAAGTGTTGCAGTGGGTGTCTCCATCATGAGAGCTGAGGGAAAGATAGTACATGGGCTCTATGACTAATGTAGGGAGAGTTGGAGACCAGTGGTTTGAAAAGGGAGGTCCGGAGGCAATTGACCCAATGAGGTACTTGGAGGATATGGTTATCTGCAATAGTTATTGCATTAATTACATTCAATATGCCTTTGGTGGTTTTTGAGAACCATGAACAACTGCTGGACTATGACAACTGCTATGACTCATTTATATTTTTATAGGTCTAATCTTCACATTGGCAATGAATCATAGACAACCATTTGTAGCAGATTAAGAGCCCATTCAGCCCATGGCAGCTAGAAATTGAGCAACATAATTATACTTACCGATCCTTGCTCTGTAAGCTTGTAGGTTCTAGCTCTTCAACTGCTCACAATGCAACTCTTAAACATGATGTGGGTTTCTGCCCCCACTCCCCACCTCTCAGGAAGTGAATTACACACCCTTTATGTTCCTCAGAAAAAAATTAAACTCTGCTGTACTCCCTCCGTTAATCAGCATAATCAACACCACTGACGTTCTCTTTACGGATGCATCTGATTATTAGCTTCTCCCTCTCAAATAGCAGGTTGAATTCCATCATACTATGATCACTGCTCCTAAGGTTTCCCTTATCTTAAGTTCCTTAATCAAGTCCAGTTCATTACACAACACCCAGTCTAGAATTGCCTTATCCCTATTGGGCTCAACCTCAAGCTGCCTTAAAAAGCCATCTTGTAGGGATTCTACAAATTCTTTGTCTTGGGATCCAGCACCAACCTGATTTTCCGAATCAGCCTGCATCTTAAAATACCCCATGACGATCATAACATTGCCCTTTTTACATGCCTTTTCTTTCTCCCATTGTAACTTGTAACCCATGTCCTGGCTATTGTTGGGAGGCCTGTATATAACATCTATGAGAGTCTTTTTACCGCTTCAGTTTCTTAACTACACCCACAAGGATTCTACATCTTCTGATTCTATGTCACCTCTAATTTCATTTTTTTTTTTTTTACCAACAGTGCTACCCTGCCCCTCTGCCTGTCTGCCCTTCCTTTTGGTACAATGTGTACCCTTGGATGTTAAACTCCTAATTGTGATCTTACAGCCAGGACTCATGATGCCCACTAAGTCCCTACCTGTACTTTTAGAACTTTTAGTCCTGTTGTAACTTGTCATTTTCTGCAATAATGCTAAATTCAGCTGAATTAGGATGGCTACCTCCAATATTCTCTGCTATTGCCACCATATCCACTTACTACTTCAGTCCATAACACCCAAGTTCATAGCTCCCTGAAAGTGGCTGCACAGCTTGACTGAGTGGTATCGAAAGTGTGTGGCATCCTTCCCTTTATTGGTTGAAGCATTGAATTCTGCAGCGGTTAAAGCTCAAGGGAGATGAGATTGAGATGTATAAGATTCTGAGAGGCATAGAGTAGAAACTGGTATCTTCTTCCCACGGTCGAACTATCTAATACTAGAGGGCAACCATGTAATGTGATAGGAGATGCACGGGACAAGTTTTTTTTTTAACAGAGTCGTGGGTGTCTGGAATGTACTGCCAGAACGATTGGTGGAGGGAAATACAACAGAGGCATTTAAGAGGTTCTTAGATAGGCACATGGATGTGCAGAGAATGGAGGAATGTGGGCATTGTGCGGGCAGAAGTGATTAGTTCTGATGTGCATTTAATTACTAGATTACTATCATGTGCTGAAGAACCTGTTACTGTGCTGTTCTATGTTCTAAACATCTGCTTTCTTATTGAACCTGCTTCTTCCAAATATTCTTTAAATGCTTTTCAGGAAATCTGCACATCCGGTATTTTTTACTCTACCATTGCCACTGTTAATGTTACAGTCATTGATGTTATGGATTACTAATGTCTTCCTATATTTGTACATTTCTTTTGACTCTCCCTTCCTATTTGAGGACACATAGTACATACACTCTCAGCAGTACAATTCACCCCTTTTTGTTTCACAGTTCAAATGGTCTCATTTGTTATATGAAAACAGAAAATGCTGGAAATAATCAACAGGTAGTTCAACCTGAAATGCAAACACGAGGAAATCTGCAGATGCTGGAATTTCAAGCAACACACATCAAAGTTGCTGGTGAACGCAGCAGGCCAGGCAGCATCTCTGGGAAGAGGTACAGTCGACGTTTCAGGCCGAGACCCTTCATCAAGACTAACTGAAAGAAGAGCTAGTAAGAGATTTGAAAGTGGGAGGGGGAGGGGGAGATCCAAAATTTTGGATCTCCCCCTCCCCCTCTCAAATTTCTTACTAGCTCTTCTTTCAGTTAGCCCTGATGAAGGGTCTCGGCCTGAAACGTCGACTGTACCTCTTCCCAGAGATGCTGCCTGGCCTGCTGCGTTCACCAGCAACTTTTATGTGTGTTACCTGAAACATTAACTGTGTTTTCCTACCCATACATGTAACCTGCCTTTCAGCATCTTCTCTTTATATTTTTAGATTTCTACCATCTGCCATTTTTTGTTTCATTTGCCCTTATTTATTGATCTAGCACATTAACTTACTTGGTACTGCAATTGTTTCTCAACCAGGGTAGCTACACCTCTGTTTATAATTAACTGCACCCAATCTCATCTGTAACAAAGTATATTCATTTGCCATTCCTCCCAGCTTTATGCCACATTAGAGTAATGATCACAATATAACACACCCAAATGTCTATCAATTAATTTCCAAACCTTTTTGAAGTAATACACACCCAATTAAGCACTACCAAATTCTTTGTTTCCTTTTCCCAGTCTGTTTTATGTTTGAGAATCACCTAGTAAACCCCTACCTTCAACCTCCAACTTTGCTTCCCTCATTTTTCCTGCCAACCTCATTTAAACCCTCCTCTGGAGCAAACCTAATACAATATTCTATGTCCTGTGCCAGTTTCGATCTAACCTATCTGGTTTGTACAGTTCCCTCAATTCAGTCTCAAAAACACAGCCATACAAAGCTCTCCTTCCTGCACCATCTGTTCAATCATCTTTTATTTGCACTGTCCTAGCATTCCACTGGCATTTGACATTAGGAGTAATCTGGAATTTGCAACCGTTTAAATTCTGTTTGCTAAATTTAATCTTAACTCCCTGTAATCTTGTTAGAGCCTGTGATATAAGAGGATGTTAGACTGGCTGGCTAACAGTGGACAAAGATTAGGCAAAATAGGTCTTTTTCTGGTTGGGGAAGATGCCACAACAATCAGTTTTCGGGTCTCAACTTTTGACAATCTACACTTGGATGAAGGGACCAGATTTCTAATGAGATAAGATAGGTAGAAATGAGAGCAACACACATCAAAGTTGCTGGTGAACGCAGCAGGCCAGGCAGCATCTCTAGGAAGAGGTACAGTCAACGTTTCAGGCCGAGACCCTTCGTCAGGACTAACTGAAGGAAGAGTTAGTAAGAGATTTGAAAATGATAGGAGAAGACAGGAGGGGGAGGGATGGAGCCAAGAGCTGGACAGGTGATAGGCAAAGGGGATATGAGAGGATCATGGGACAGGAGGCCCGGGGAGAAAGACAAGGGGGGGGGAACCCAGAGGATGGGCAAGGGGTATAGTCAGAGGGACAGAGGGAGAAAAAGGAGAGTGAGAGAAAGAATGTGTGTATAAAAATAAATAACGGATGGGGTACAAGGGGGAGGTGGGGCATTAGCCGAAGTTAGAGAAGTCGATGTTCATGCATCAGGTTGGAGGCTACCCAGATGGAATATAAGGTGTTGTTCCTCCAACCTGAGTGTGGCTTCATCTTTACAGTAGGGGAGGCCGTGGATAGACATGTCAGGTAGGTGGTAGACATGTTAGGTAGAAATAAGATTGTGAAGAGGATATAGAGAGACTACAGAAGTATGGATATAACAGAGTGAGCAAAGATATGGCAAATGCAATATAACATAGATAAGTATAAAATTTCCCATTAGAAGAAAAATTCATAATATTGTCCAAATAATGAGAGAATGCAGAGTTCTGAGATGCAGAGAGACCTGAGTGTCCTAATTCATAACTTGTGAAAGGCTAACACACAGCTGCAACAAATATTTAAGAAAGCTAATAGAAAATTAATCATTTATTGCTCACAGAATTGAATACAAAAGTTGAGAGGTTATGATCCAGTTATGTAGGACATTGTTGACACCAGATCTGAAACATTGAGAAGATTGAAACGATTCAGAGAAGGCTTCCCAGACTAATATGTGGAATGGGTTGTTTTATGCGAGACTGAATGGATTAGGCTTGTATCCAATGGAGATTAGAAGAGAGAGGAGAAATTTGATTGAAACATTTGATTGAAATTTAAAAAAAAATACAGAATGCTGGAAGAACTCAGCAAGTAAAGCAGTAATTGTGGAGGCAAAAGATAAATGTCGACGTTTTGGCTTAAGATGCACCCCTTGGACTCTATTGATGCTGCTTGACCTACTGCATTCTTCCACTGCCAGATCCTGCCATCTGCAGTCTCTTTTGTCTTCACATTCTGAAGAGCCTTGGCAAGGAGTGTGTGGAAAGGAGGTTTCCTCATGGGTGGAGGATCTACAACTAGGGGGTCACTATTTAAAAATAGGTAGTCATCCATTTAAGAGAGATGAGTTGAAATAATTCCTCCCAGAGTGTCTTCAAAGGGAAATTGAAGCAAAGTTTTGAATATTTTTAAGTACAAATAGTAGGTACTTGATCAACAAGAGGGTTAAAGGTTACCACCAGTACATATGGGTGCAGATTTGAATTTATAGTCAGATTAGCCGTGACTTCATTGCATGGAAGAATAGGCTCAAGGAGCTGACTGGCCTCTGATCTGCTCCTAATTTGTATGTTTGTAGGATTTTGGCCTCCATGTATGTGGTCACGTAGAATAAAACTTGACCTCAATTCATGAATACTACCACTCTGGCCCATGAGGCCTTAATCCCACTCTGCATGGTCTGCAGGTTAACTGGGGAAGAGTAATGAATACTTCTGAATCAATAATGATGACCATTTTCAAAATACACGTTATTTAATAAAGCCCCCCCCCCCCCTCCTCCTCCACAGGCTCTGACCACTTTTACCTCTGTCTCACCAGATCAAGCGTCACCAACTATCCTCATGTCAACGGGCCTTGAAGATTCTCTGCTGGCAGAAACGGAAATGTAGTAGTTGTCGATGGCAGCGTGTGTTGTGCCACTGCTGAACTCAACCACACGGCACTATCATTAATGTCTCCTTGTCTTGCAATGCTGCCATTGAACTTCTTCACTGGACAGAACCAGGACCCTGTCCGTATTTTATCACTTGGATCACATAGAGCTGTAGTCCTTAGCTGATAATGACTGAGAAAGCACCTCCAATCATTTCACATCAACTACCTTTATGCATTATTTACTTTTAATAATTTATTGAAATTCTATTAGTCTGATCAGTCACTGCACTGCAAAGCAAGAGAAATGGATTATGTGAAGCACTGGAATGTTTTGATGTGATAATGCACTGTGTAAATGGAATAGTTGTTATCTATTATTGGAATAGCTTACATAGTTCCTGTATTCAGCTTTGCTATCTCCTCTAAAGCTGCTGACTGTCCTGTCTGTAAAATGAGAATCTTACAGGGACTCACTGCAGAATTACTTTCTGCAACCTTTCCCAAGTGAAATTATGAACCAATTATGGAACCACAGTTCTCTTCACTGATCTAGAATGAGCCAGAGGTGATAATACTAAACTTTAGTAGTTAATGGAATAGTTATTCTTTCCCACATAGCCTCTGCTGCCATCTCCAGTATGGTCTGAAAAGTAAATTGGGTTCTCACAGAATAAACATAAGTTATTTAACATCCCATAGTTATGCAGAACCCCATCTGACCCCATCTCTGAAGCCTGGAGGCTACCTTTGTACCAGGCTCATAAAAGGTGACAAGAGCAGGCCAGAGACTGTGGTGAGTGCCTGACGTAATAGTTCACAAAGCATTACAAAACACAACTCTAAAGTGTGATGGAATTCTCTCCACCTACCCTGATGAGTACAGTTTCAGCAACTCACAGGAAGTGCCAACTCCATTCAGGAGAAAGCAGTTTTCTTGATTGGCACTCCATCAACTACCCTCCATCACTGAAACTCACCCACAAGATGGATCATAGCAGCTCACCAAAGTTCTCCAATGGCCTAGACTGTCAAGAAGGGCAAGAACAGGCACTTGGAGCACCACCATCTCGTGACTAGTATATTGGTCAGAGAAATGAAGATAGCTCCAAGTAGATGGGATCGCTGTTGCTTCCAATTCAACTTAATTGAGTGGATTAAATAACAAAGTTCTTTAAAGAAGAGAAGTAAAGATGTGGTCCTGCACAAAGTTTGCTGAAAACCAAGAAGCAGAGGAATATGATAAGAAATTAACTTTTAATGAGATAGTGAATTATAATAGAAATATCAAAGAATTTATTTTTTGATAAATTTTATTCCGTTTTTAAGCAACAAATAATTTGCACCTAGAAAATGCTGAGATGTCCAACAGCAGATGAGCTCTTGTACCACCAGAGCTCTGACCAGAAGCTGCTACAAGTTCTGTTTGGGGTGGAGCTCAGCTGACTGTCAGGAGAAATGTCTAGATACCTAGCTTGCATCTGTGTTATCCCTCACAGCCGCATGTGCACACACGGACACACAAAATGTAATGGGTACAAACTTGCAGTCATTGTGTGATGCAGTTGACTTGAATACTGACCCAAAAGCAGGTAGAATTTTCCCTGCACATTCTTCCAATGTGGAGGCTACCAGGTGAGGTTAGTTGAACTGTGGAAGAAACTACAGATTTAAGAAAATAACTCCAAGCAACAAAACCCAAATAAATTACATATCTGACATTAGAACTGCAGAGATAGCTATGAAAACTGTTGCTGATATGTGCACATCATGAAATATAATTTCATAAATCCAACTAAATCAGAACTGTTTCTCTTTCCACAGCTGCTTCCTGTCCTGCTAACTGTTTCCTGCATTTTCAGTTTCAATTATCATGTCACAATGCTTGCTTGCTTATTCAAAAATAAACACTGCAGAATTAAATGAATAGATTTCTTTCACTGTTTAATCAAGCAGTATACTCAAGATTGTGGCTTGACAAAGGTAAGAAATAATGAATAATTGCTTTCTGGAACCAGGCAGAGGAGAGAATCTTTGGAAAGAAACTGTCAAAGAGGTCCAACACAGAAATTGGTGCTCTGGGTGCTATTGACTTAAGAGTTCAGGACCTCCAACAATTGCAGGTCAATGCAATCAGTTAGTGGATGCGATAGACTGGCAAGGTGAGTTCATTTACTCTGGTGTCAGACTGTTGTTGCAGCTATCTGCAGAAGGGCTGAATAGCCCTGAGCTCTGAGGGTTTGCATAGAAGAGCAGCTGAAGACCCCTTCCAGGTCTCAGGCTGGTCCCCTGAGGGATGATCAAAAGTGATATACATGGTTTCTTACTAGCCGATGCCTGGTCACTAAACTGAGAAACCATTTAGAAATCTTTGTGTTGCTACAACATAAGCTGGTGTTAACAATGTTCACCTTACTTTATTGTGTGATGGAAGGATTGTCCTGATGGCAGGGAGAGAGCACCTTGGGATCTGATGCTGCAAGTAGTGTGATGGAGACTGCTGCATCACCCTCCTTATCAACATCCTCACTATCCCCTCAAAGGCAGGTGCTGTGAATCAAATAGGGTACCATTTAATCCAACTGTAACTGGAAGATGGAAGCTCTGCGGATTCATCAAAGCTGGGTGGAGATTTGGGTGAGAGGGGTAAGATTTAATGGGGATCTCAGGCAAGTATTTGACACATAGTGTGGTGGATATACCATATAGAACAAACTGCCAGAGGAAACAATAGAGGTGAGTACAATGACAATACGTAACAGACATTTTGGCTGCTACTCTACATGGATAGGAAAGCTTTAGAGAAGGATATGGGACTACCTCAGGTCGGCAACTAGGTTGGATACTGGGTCAAATGGCCTGTTCACATGGTGTATAACTCTAGCCTCCCAATCCTACAGCCTTCACAGCACAGTTCAGGACAGAAACTTAAGGCAAATAAGGATGGACATTAAATCCTGGCCTTGCAATAATGACCACATCTGATGAAAGGGTATAACTAAGTCAAAGCAGCACAACTGGAAAACCCTTAGTTGATATATGGATTTACTACCAGTCTGTGAACAAAGTCTAGGGAAGAGGGTGACAGAGTGGATGGAACTCAACTCTATGCAGCCAATCACTCACCACAGATCTGAAGTGAAGGAATTATAGGATTGGAGTAAAAATTCGAATGTCATTGAACGGATAACTTACAAACTCAAAGCTCAATGGGAAAGTGAAATTTGAGATGGTGTATAGACAAGCAGAACCAGGAATAGGTTATTCAGCCCTCTTCCCTTACCCATTCTCTTCCCTTACTCCTCGACTCCCTTGTAAATGTCTATCAGTGACTACTTGAATGATTCCATTTCCAGAAATTCATCATTATTTTTGCAAATTTACTCAAAATTACTTCCTTAATTGGAGATGACCAACACCCCCCCATACCCATCACCACCCTCCGATCAAGGAAACATCCCATCAGAATCTTTTATGCTTCAAAAAGATAATCTGTCGTTCTAGACTTTGGCAAGAAAAGGCTCAATATCTTTTCATCCATCAGCCTCTATCCTAGTCACATTCCCATGTCTCATTATCTCTTTCCAATCAGTTGAATGAACCTTCTCTCCGCTTCTTGCAATAGTGTGGGTACAACCGTAAGCAAGACCAAACCTGAATGCAGAATTCCAAATATGAAATCACAGTTGCCTCATAATGTCTCCACCATTGGATTTCATACCACTTGCCAATAAAAGGGCAACTGTCAGTTTTCCTGATTATTTACTGTAATTCACCTCTTGTATTTCATGAATGAAGACACTCAACTCTCTTGGTATTCATTTGCTGTCTCATTTAAATAATTATTTTATTCCTCCTTTCCAAGCAGATACCTTCACCAGGACAATTATTATACACCATCATGATACACCACCAGTTAACTTCTTGTAAAGATCCCTTTGCAGGATCTTTATGCTCTCCTCATAATTTTCTAAGCAATTTTCTGTGTTGTTAGTTACCAATCAGAAAATGACCAACAGAAAACATATAGTGTGTCCTAACTATCCGTTTTTAGCTCATCGATCAATCATCTATTTGATATTTGACTCTGTGCTCTGTGATCTTTTCAGCAGCATTTCATTGATGTTTTACAATTACTGTTACACTTACCTCAAATACTCCATGTCAACCACAATCCCTCTTGCATTTAGTCATCAGGATAGACAGTAAAGGGAGAGGAAAGGTCATTGGTTTAAACTCCAATTATTTCAATTCATGAGGGGTTGACAGATAAGGCAGACGAACTCAAGGGCTGGATTAGCATTGTGGACTGGGATGATACAGCCATAACAGAAACATGGCTGAGGAAGGGAAGAGCAGGACTGGTAGCTTAGTGTTCCAGGATGTAGATGCTACAGGAAGAGAGATTTGGAGGGCATAAAAAGGATACGAGAAGGATCTGGTAGGCAAAGTGAGGCAAAATCCCAAGGGATTCTATACAGAATAAAAGGGCCACTCGGGAGAGGTAGGTTCTCTTGATGATCAGCAAAGTCATTTACATATGAAACCAAAGGAAATAGGAGAAAATGTTCATGAATACTTCTTCAGTTTTACTGTGGAAAAAGAAATGTTGTAAACTAAGGAAATGTGGGAAATGGGCTGTGTTGTCTTGGTTAACATGTGAATTAGTAGCGAGAATGGATTGAAACCCTCAAAGTGAATAAAACCCCAGGGCGTACACAGTGCATTCTTAGACTTCGCAGGAAACTAGAAAAAAATGCAGAGGCCCTTGCAGAGATTTTTGCTTCATTTCTGACCCCAGGTGATGTTTTGGAGGATTGGAGAGTGGTTAATGTGGTACCACAGTTTAAAAGGAGTAGCAAAAAGAAGCCAGGAAACTATAGGCTTGTGAGTCTGATATCAGTTGTAGGCAAATTGATGAAGTGGATTCTGAGAGGCAGGATTTTCCAACATTTGGAGAAACCAGATTTTATCTAGAACATTCAACAATCATTTTGCTTGGGATGTTGTGTCCGACAAATATAATGGGAGTTCTTTGAAGAGGGACCAACAGGGTAAATGAGTGTAGGGCAGTAGATCTTTACATTTGGACTTTAGCAAGGCCTTGTCTTGACTCAGTGTAGTGTGGTTCACTGGGTTGATTCCTTAACTGAGAATCTGTCCCTAGAGTAGGAACAAATGAGTATCTCAAGTCACCAGTGGGGAACTACACAGGTCAATGCTCAGGATCCCAATTTTTCACAATTTGTATCAACAATTCTGCCAAGAGTACTAAGTGTTATATTTCTAATCTTGCTGATCACACTGATTTATGTAGGATTGAGTGTGGTGGAGTCTTCAGGGGAAACTAGACAAGCTGGATGAGTAGTGAGGGATGTGGCAGATGGAATAGAGTGGAAAATGTATTATCCATATGGTGCACAAAACAGAAACACAGATGATTTAGTTAATAGTGAGAGATATGGGTATACAAGCAATTGGGAAGGCACATAAATGTTAACATCAAGGACAAAAGGAGGGAAATTATGCTTAGGTTCAGAGGAAGTGTAGAAGTACTAAACAAGTACTTTGTTTAACATTCACCAAGTAGATCAGGGAAGGGTATACTGATATTTGAAGGCATATTGACATCAAGGACGTGGTATTGGGCCTTTTGAAGAACATTAAAATGGGTAAGTCCCCAGGGTCTGATGGCCTTTATTTCAGGTTACTGAGAGAGGCAAGAGAAAATTGATGGAGCTTTGACAGAGATCCTTGCATCACCTCTAACTACAGGTGAGGTCCCAGGGGATTGGCAAATATTCAATTTTGTTCTTTTGTTAAAGGGCAGTAGAGCTAAGGGTAATAGGCCTGTTAACCTTACATCATTGTTGGGAAATCATTCTTAGGAATAGAATATACTTACATTTTGAAAAGCATGGCATGGCTTTTTAGAGATAGTCACCAGGGTTTTGTGTGGGGCAGGTCAAGTTTTATGCATTTAAGTGAGTTTTTTGAGGCGGTGACATCAATGATTGATGAGGGTTGTTGTATACATTGACTTCAGTAAAACACTTGACAAGGACCTGCATGGTAGATGATCCGGAAAATTAGGGCATGTGACCCATATAGAGTTGGTAGACAGAATTCAAAGTTGGCTTAGCTACAGAAGACAGTGTAGTGGTGGGAGGTGATATTTTGACTGGAGTTCTATGATCACTGGAATCCCACAGGGATCAGTGCTGGGACCTCTGTTGTGCTATCATTGTGCTATAATGATTTGGATGAAAATGTAGGTGGGTTTAGTTGGTAAGATTACAAACAACACAACAATTAGCTAAGTGAGAGAAGTAAAATCAAAGTCAAAGAATAGACAACAGGATATAGACCAATTGCAAATATGGGCAGAGAAATGACAGATGCTGTTTAATCCAGACAAATATAAGTTGCTGCCCTTTAGGAGGTTAAATGTAAGAAGAAAGCATATAGTAAATGTCAGGACCTTTGGAGCATTGGTGTGTAGAGGAATCTTCGGGTGCAAGAACATTGCTCCTTGGAAATGGAAACAAGCAAATATGTAATAAAAAAGACAAATGGCACACTTTCCTTCATCAGGACATAAAAGTTTGGCAAGTCGTGTTAGAGCTGTATAAAGCTTTGGTTAGGCCACATTTGGAGTATCGTGCAAATCCGGTAACACCATTATATGAAGGATGTAGAAACCTTTGGAGAGGATGCAGAAGAGATTTATTAGAGTGTTGCATGGATTAGAGTATTAGATATAAAGGCTGGACAAACATGGATTGTATTCTCTGGAACATCAGGGGCTTAGTGGTGACCTGATAGATGTAAACAAAATTTAGATAGGTACATAGCAAGAGCCTTCCACCCCCCCCCCCCCACCCCCTGGGTGGAAATGTCAAAAACACTAGGGCATTTCTTTAAGGTGAGAGGAAGATTTATTAGGTAAGGTTTTATTTTACACAGAGCGTGGCTGGTGCTTGGAACTTGCTGTTAGGGAAGTGGTGAAAGCAACATTTAAGAGGCATTTAGATAAACACATGAATAGTCAAGGAATGGAAGGATATTGACATTGTACAGGCAGGTGTACACGTTTAAAATTGCATCATGGTTTGAAGGGCATATTCCCGTGATGTACTGCTCTATGTTTTATATTATGGAAGGATTTGATTGCTGATGATAAATATAGAACAAATTAATAAACACAGCCATAATCCTGATGAATGGCAGATCAGACTTAAAGGGCCAAATTCTGGTTCACAGTTTCTTATGTAGGTTGGTGAGCACTGGCCTTTTCTCCTTGCAGTTTAACAGAATGAGACATCCAAAGTACTGACAGGGGTTGACAGTGTAGATCCTGAGAGGTCACTTCCCCAAGCTGCAGGAAAGAGAAGGAAAGGCTATAGTCTTAAAAGTCACTTACATTTTGAAACTAAGTTCAGAAGAAATCGCACCCAGGTCAAGACTGGAGTTTGAAACTGTCTCTAACTAGAAATAGAGCTCTGGTAGTGTACACAACCAGTGAAAGAACGAAATGAAGTTTAAACCCAGAGCCCAAGCTGATTCAGAATTCAGCTAAAACTTTGACAAACTTCTATAGATGCACAACTTATCATATCTTGACTGGTTGCATCATGGAAACATCAAAAGAATGGGAAAGCCAACAAAAAGTAGTGGATACAGCCCAGTTCATCACAGGAAAAGCCCTCCCCACCATTGAGCATATCTACGAAGAAGAAAGCAGCATCCATGCCACAAGAAAGCAATATCCATGATCAAGGACCCACCACCATGCTCTCTTCTCTTTGTTATTACCAGGAAGGTGGTATAGAGCCTTAAGTCCCATACCACCAGGTTCAGGAACAGTTATTACCCTTCAACCATCAGGGTAGTATTTGGTAACATACACATACTTTGCTAATAAACTTTTAACTTTGGTTGGCTAAGTCTGAAACAGTGGAATTGTGCCCAAATGAAGACTAGGCAAAATGTAGTACTGCTGTCCTTTATCACAGAGTTTTGTAATCTGCTGATAAATCAAATGTGGGAATTGCAATGTGATAATAAAACACAAAGGGGCACTGTGTAGCTAAAAGAAATCAGGATGGAGCACCGACTTTAAACTATCACAAGGAGACTCTGCCGTCCTATAATAAAACACAAAGCACACTAGCATCATCTAAAACATATCATTATGCCCCTCTGTGTAATATTATCGCAGTGCAAAGCTTTGTTAAAGCAGAGGGAGGCATTGTAGTGCTATAATACATCACAAGCGGACACTGCAATGTCATAATAAATCAGGAGTACTGCAGTGCCATATAAATGACTGAGTACAGTCCGATAATAAATCAGAAGGAAACACAGCAGTGAAATAACAAACCACGAGAGGGCACTGTTGTCTGTTAATACACCACAAGGAGAACAAGGCTGTAATAAAATGTATGGGATTTTGCTAACAAACTACCCTTTGGCAGCCTTTCTGGACTGAGATATCTTGCTTCTCATTCCATTCGAAGTCTTTTTAGGTGAAAGATTAGGCCAATGTGGTTAATATGCCACATAACATCAATATTCCAATAACCTTAATCATAATAATAATCATAAAGGGGTGATAGGGAGGGGGGGAGTTACCATTTTATCTAAATACTGGGCAAACTTGTGAGGTAAAAGGGCAACAAGGCCACTGGCCTGCAATCCTCCATACTTAAAGTTATGAGAAATAATGGACATGTTGGTTGTCACCTGCCAAAATTCCTCTAGATTGTAGATCTACAGTTTCATGCATCTTCCAAAGATTTTTTTTAAGAGATACAGCACCATAATAGGCCCTTTCGGTCCAGTGAGTCTGCACCACCTAAAGGAAATCCCTGAAGTCATGGGTAGAACATACAAACTCATTCCAGTGATGAAAGTGAATCCTGGTTGCTGGCGCAGTAATAGTGATACACTAATCACTATGCTACTGTGCTGCACCCTCGGGCATTTCTGTAGAGATGCCAGAGGACTAGACATCAAGATACAACATCGAATTTATGAACTGGGGAATCTGGAAAGAGAAAACTTAGGTCAGTTACCCAAATGTCTGCCATTGGGAAAATGTGATTCAGTATTAAGATGGTGATAGCAGGACAGTTAGAAGATCATAAAGTATATGAAAGTGAAGATTGAGACACAAGAGATTGCAGATGCTGGATGTGGAGCAAAAAACAACTTGCTGCATGAACAACACCTGAGGGTGGGAGAGGGAGGAATTGTTGACATTCAGTTTGAGATCCTGCATCAGGTCTCAACATAAAACGCAACTAGTTTTTTTCTCCCTCAGATGCTGTTTGAGCTGCTGAGTGCCTCCAGCAAATTATTGTTTATGAAAGGGAAAAGTGTTTGACAAATTTGAAGTTCTTTGAGGATATAATAAATAGGATGAATAAATGGGATTTATTCAATAGGAAGAAATGAGATTTCCAGATAGAGTGCAGCGTGAAAGGTTAGTTCATGGGGCTGAAGTAACATATTAGCATGGAGGGGATTGACAGAAAAGATAACTGAATTTGCTATGCAGTCACAACCATAACTGTACACAGTCCCCCAACAGTGGCCCAACAGGTATTTTTATAAGGTTATACCATAACTTTCTTGCTGATGTTACTATACTCTGGGTAATGAAAACAAGTATCTCCCAAGTCTTCTGACCTTGGTAATTCCCACAGTGTTGGCTTAAGCAGAAGTGGTGGTAGTTCATAGAAACACTCAGACACTAAGAGTGGGGGGAGGGTAAAGAATGACAGGATCAGCAGTCTAAGTGAGGAGTTTCTGATCTGGAATCTCTATGCACCAAAATTAAAGTCTTTCACTTTAAGCATATCCTGACACACTATATTGCAGCTGAAGAGCCTGAACACAGAACAGGAGCAATGCTCAACTCCTTCACCTCTAATTTGCAAGGAAGTAGGTAAAACAGAAGCAGTTCAAGAACTAATTTTAAAATACTTTATTTTGTTTAAAATATACATCAGTTCAGTTTTACAAATTGAGAAAATAAAATCAGTAAAAGTTTAACAGTCTTGTACATGGATACAGATGAATTGCTACAACATCCTGCATCCCTAAGGAATGAGTGAAATGGATTGGAAGCATTAAAATCATGAAAGCTTCAACTGAGAAAGGTACAGATTCAGAACTGGGATTTGCAACACTCTGAATAACTGAACACAAAATGCAGCTGGGTTCTCAGGTCATCAAACAGCAAAGTGGATGTGCAGAGAGACCACTGGCCTTCAAATACACTGAAAGTGCAATTCATCAACACAAACTTAATGCTAATGAATGATTAGCCCTCAGAATTATTTACCAAAGCCACCTCCAGCACAGCGTAGGGAAGAGTGCTGAGCCTGGGATGCATAGACTACGCACTAGCCAATGCTCTTTTAAATTCATTTCATCAAATAGAGAGAGTGGGCCAGAGGCTGGTAATTCTTGAAAAAAAAAGGTACTATGCCTTTAAAATGGCCAAACACACTGCTTGAAATCAACCCACTGATCAATAGGTAGGCTAACCAGAGGAGATGGCCCAGATTCCTGAACACCACTGACTAACACGTTGCAGAATTTCAAGTTATTTCATCACTGCTCCTCCAGTCAACAGCAAGTCGATATTGTTGTTGTACACACATACTGGCCACAACCAAAGAATATTTGTACACAAAGAACCAGAACATGTTACAGATAAACATGAAGTTTCTCCATACAAATTTTAACTTCAGACTACACCCATATTGAATATCACAGTTCACAGTTCTATCAACAAGCACTTACTTTGGCCAGTCTCTCAGTGCCCCAGCACCGGCATCCCGGCAGGAGTGTCAGCATCAGTATTGCAGCAGGAGTCACACTGGTGTGATATTTATCGGTGTTACATGGGTAGAAGGAGAAGCATTATTAATGGACGCGACAAGAATTAGGTGAAAGAGATTGATGGGATTGCTCTGAGAGTTCGCATTGAGTTGAATGGTACAAATGCCTATTTTGTAAGTAGATATGAAATAAAACATGAACAAAGAGCAATAAAGTGGGGAAGTTGAGAGGCCAGGAAGGGAACAGCAGGTAGATGACAGAGTGAATCAGACTTGGAGAGGACTTGAAGTGTGTGGGTGGGAGACAGCAGAGCCTGAGTAGTCTGGAGAAGCAGTGATCAGCCTCTCTGAGTAATTATGGGGTTGATTTGTTAAGAGTATCCTGATGTAAGGGGTGAGAAAGGCAGCATAGAAGGTGTCTAGGAATAAGACATTGTGCTGTGAGAGCAGGTGGCAGAGGGAACTTGATATCACAGATCGGAAAATATGCTGACTGGCCGTGCGCAATGGGAAGACAGTTGACACACAACACACAGGTTGGGGAAGGAAGCAAAGCAAACATACACAAAAATAAACTGCATAGGACAGCCTGTAGCGAAGTAGAGAGGGCAGCACGGAGTGCTTTACATGTGGAGGGTTGACAGATTTTGTGTACACAAGTGACAACTATCTCTGAAATACAGTCTGTTCTCCAGCTTTTTAGGGGTGGAATTAACACGTCACAATCAAGTGCCTTCAATGCTCATGGATGTTCTGTCAAGCTGAAACCAAGTGCTTCCACCACAAAGGAAATTTTCTGTTAGGTAGAACATGGTACAAACTTTGGGAACACCTTCCTTGGGAATGAATCAGTTCTCCTAATCAATTTTCGCTGTACAAAGCAGTGTAGCAAATTGGAGAAATCAAATAAATGCTCTGAAAAATGTGACAGTCGTCATTCATGTGGGTGAACTGGTTCTAATAACTAAACTCAGAGTTCAGTCACAACCTAATTTGCTGTACTTAATGCTTCCCAGATCATCACTGCCAAATCTCTGCACACATAGGCGCATTTGTATTGGGAACATCACCATATTTTTAGATCAACATTTTATGGATCTTTCAACTGCTGCTAAAGAGATTTGCATTAATGTTACAAGCACCAATCGCGTCAGCCTGTTTTTAAGGCAGTGCTGTTCTATTCCTGAGTTAGCTATCTCAACCTTTGGACAATACACTCCCACCTTTACCTCAACCCACAATACCCGTCCTCTGCTTCCTTTTACAGTTCATTTCAGGGTCCAGCTGATGACCAACATCCACTGTAAACCTCACATCCTGTGCAAAATCAGCTTTGTTCTCCCACTTCTCCATCAGACCTCACCTAGTGTCATCTTCAACATGGGAGGCTTCTGTCCATGGCTAACAGAATCCTGGATCACAAACAACAGAAAACCTGCAGATGCTGATAATCTAAGCAAGACATACAAAATGGGTCCTGCCAAAGGGTTTTGGGCTGAAATATCAACTGTACTTTTTTTCCATAGATGCTGTTTGGCCTGCTAAGTTCCTCCAGCATTTTGTGTGTGATGCTGGAGGAACTCAGCAGGCCAGGCAGCATCTACGGAAAAGAGTACAGTCAACATTTCGGGCCACAACCCTTTTTCCTGCTGAGAGGCTCGGCCTGAAATATCGACTGTACTCTTTTCCATAGATGCTGCCTGGCCTGCCAAGGATCCTGGATTAGATCTATTCCATTTCCACACTTCTGCCTTTACCTCTTCTCCCTGCCAGAACCAGGATATTGTATCCCTGTGCCCATTCACAAACTACTTCCCATATTCAAAGAAAAGACCAAACAAAACAGTAGGTGCCAGAACCTGAAACAGAAACAGAACTGCTGCAAGTACTCAGCCATCAAGCAACATCCACGGAAAGGGAAACCTCTCAATGTTACAGTCAGAGACCTTTCTTCCGAACTGGGGAAGCATGGAGAGTTTACAGCTCTGTGAAGCGTAACACAGAAGCCTACACGGAGATAGGTTAGGACAGATCAGGCGGTAAGGAGTGTGAGTGATGACCAATACCAAGGCACTTTAAAGAAGCAGCGTGAGAAAGTGTCATGTTCTTCTTCCCAGTATAATGTACTGCATTTAGTGTTCACAGTTCACCTCCTCTACACAGGAGAAACCAAACACAGGTTGAGTGACTGCTTTGTGGAGAACCTGAGCTCAATCTGCCAGAATGTTACTGAGCTTCCCATCATGTGCTCAGTTCACTTCCCTTCTGACGTCCCCTCCAGTGGCACAGTGAGGTCCAACATTACTTAGATAAACATTTTAAATGAGTACTTTCAAATCTTTCGAAATGAGCAGTGAATTTTCTAACTTCAGGTAAACTGCTCTCTTTGTTTCACATTATCACATTTATGCCTCTTTTGCAATGTTTCTACAAATTACACTCATGCACCTCACCTGATCCATCGAACCAGTCACCACGTTTTTTTTTATATATTGCACCACATTCCCCAGTTGTGAAGATTTCTGACCCAAAATGTTGACTGGTTTCTCTTTCCACACATGCTGCTCAACAGGGCGAGTTCTTCTAGCACTTCCATTTCTAGCCAACATTCACCAGAGCTCTCTCTGCCATTTCTGGTACCTTCAACTTGATACCACATCAAAATGCATCACTCATTCCTGCTCTAAGCCTCAATTTCACCAAATAGTTGTTTGTTTTTTTTATAATCGCCCCACAATTGACAGAGGGTACAAACACTCTTGGTGGAAAAAAGAACTTAATTCTGCTTTGTTCAGTTGATATACACTGTACCACTCTCAGTGCATTCCTCTCCACAACAGGAATAGTGGATGTTAGCTGGGGACACATTCACACAGAATGCACATTTGACATCAGGCTTTCAGGTGCTCATATTTAGTTTGCCTACCATTTCCCATTTATCCTCCACTTCCCACACAGATCTAATGTGAAGATCAATGTAACTTTGAGGAACAAGTCTCCACTCCTCAACTACACTACCAGGCTCACGGAGTTCTACATTGTCTGGAAATTAATCTGACCTCTAGACACATCTTTATTTGTCCCATTGCTGTCTCCCTTTAGTCATGCATCATCAGCCTTTAGTTATTTAACTACTCCATCCTCAAAATGAGCCTTCTTTCTCTCTATTCCATGTCTGCTCTTTTCCTGGATCTCAATACATGTCAGTGTCCCTGCTTTTGGTCTGGGTACTGGTTTTGTTGTTATGTCAAACATTGTCAATGATCTGGAAAGTCTCCTATAGAATATTAATGACTGTCATATGACCTTCAGAACTTCCCACCAGGTGTGTTTCACTACTTTCATCAATCCCTATGCATCAATTTTAATCACTCAGCTGAAATCGAAGGCAAGTTTTATGAGAAGACCATAAATACCACGACTCAGGTGCCAAAGAAAAATAAACTAATATTGCTTTGATGATTTTAGTTGGCTCTAGTTTAGTCAGGCATTAATAACATAGCATGGCAGAGTAATGATCAACTCCCCCTGAACAAAGACTGTGGAACATAATCTCAATGTCAGCAAGACTACAACACAAGAACCAAAAGATTATACAATGGTATTGAAGTTCACATTTACCACAAGAGTCAACAGCAGAATGGCTCAGACCACCACCTCACCCTCTCAAAGTTTGGGGTCAAATCAACAGGAGATCACAGGCCATAGCCTGAAAACCCCAAATTATCAGCAAATTCAAAAGCAGGGCAGCATGATGCAGCTCAATAAAGTACTTGGTGCATTAAATGCTCTGAGTTCAGATTGATTTAAACTTACTTGGCCAAGACCAAAAGCTTGAAAGATGGCTGGTCAAAAACAAAAACTAAACAGGGAAAGAACAAGCTCAATTCAATTGTTCTGATCATTAATCAGAATATTCCCAAAACTAAGTGAACACTGGGAAGTGCAAAGGAAAAACACCAGGTTCACAATCCCTACATAAATATATAAGACTGGTAATGATCACCTCGTACAAGGTATGACTGTGTGGGCCAAGTAAGGGGCACTAAAGGGAACAACGGTGCATAGAAGATTTTGCAAACCTACTAAACAAGAGGATAGGAAATTAGTCTGTCAATTAAATAATTTCACATAAAACATAGTATCATGAGTCCTTATCCAAGGCTGTTTGGCTTCTGTTCCAGCTGAGGAAAAATACATGAGATATTAACACCACACAACTCTTAAGAAAGTGGAGAAGACACTGAGCTCCTTTATGCTTGGAAGATCAAACCTTGACACAGAAATTAGGTATGGCTGTAAAAGATTCTAAATTTTCAATAGAAAAAAAAATCATCCAAATGATCAGAGGACTTAGCTGCCAATGTATCAGAGGATGGTGAAACCTCAGTCATGTTAAATCATGTCAAATGTGCTTCAATTCAGAATTCACAAACATACCCCTTTGTATTGGAGAATAGATCAGCTTCAGAGTGCAAAGTTGCTTATCATGGAGATCACAGGTTGGGACTAAAGCTGCTGTTGTGATTGTGTTGCTAATTGGCTCACTCCTGGGAAGACACGGATTGCATTGCAATAGTGTACTCTCAAATGGACCTTCTATAATTCTTATACCAAACAGCCTGTGCCCTGTCTATGAAAAAGAAATCAGACAGGACTGTTCAAGGAGAATTTCGGAAAATTACAGGATTGAAGTCATATCATTAAAAATAAAGGCCGTCTACGGAACCAAGGTCCTTAGTTGACTAGTCTGCACTCAAGTGATGGACACCCACTGAAGGAAATTAATCATTTCTATCTGAACTACCTCAGAATACTAAAGCGATCATGACAGCATGACATAACCCTAGACATGGACATAAAAGGTCAATGTCATGGAGAAAGACCAAATGAGATCTTCCTTGAAGAACATCTGAAAAAAAAAGTCAAGCGGTGAATAGGGGAAAAGCATCAAAGAGGGCTGAAATAATGAAATCTGTACATTGAGACTGGTAACTGGAAAATTGCTGCTCTCAGCCGTAAGACATGGTGCAAACTGTTCAAAAGCAGAATAGGCCGTGAAAAATATTGAATACATCACAGCCAAGCGGATATTAGGAAGCAGCTTGATACTGTATTCAAACTAGTGCACAGTCCTCGGGACAGCCTTCAGATGCATCAACTGGCTTGAGGGCTTTTTGCAGACCGGCAACCTGAAACATCTAATGCTTCCTGACCTGCTTAGTATGTCCAATATTCTTCGCTTCTGTTTCAGATGCTTATCACCTTAGTGCTATGGTTTTATTTTTATGACATCACAAATTTGATTGGGAATATTGTGTGACTAAATTCCATTGGTAAAGAGGTTTACTGAAAATACAACTCAGGCTGCTACCTACTTATGGTGTCACTGTAAAGCTAAACTTTTGTATTGTCACCTATAGTCAACCAAAGAAAGGCACCACATGAATTCACTGCCTCAAAGTGAAGTCAGGTTTGCAAGCCTCACCCAAAACTTACCACTGCTTTAAAGATTTAACCGAGAAAAATTCCCATACACAAAATGCAAAATTATTGATCAGTGGAAATTAAAATTCAAACATGTGGGCAAACTCTGTTATCTGACCCAAACTACTAACTCACTATTTGATAACACAATAGTTTTACATTCAAGCACTTAATATTCTAAAAGTGAGGGCGGGGGTCACAAGATTAAGATGGATAAGTTATTTGAGAAATTACCAGATGAAGGAGTTCTTGGAGAGTATGTGTGTGTGTGTGCGCACATCTGTGCGTGCGCTCCCAGCAGGCTTTTAATATTTTCCCTGAGGAGCAAGTTATGAGTGCCCAAGAGGTCTTGCACCTGCAACAGTCAGCCAGGTAGAAACGGATTTCAGTCAGTTACCCATTGCTGAGTTTGGCAGTTGATGCTCATTTTAAAATACTGTAGAACTAACTTCATTACAAGGATGTAATCAGCTTTGAATTTTTTTCAGATAAGCAGTAACCCACCCAAAAGTTTAGAAATATTAATACTTAATTTTAATTCATTACTTTTAAACCTAACAGTTGGAAATATTGTCATGAAGTTAGCCAATGGAAGAGGACATTGTAAAGCTGGGATTCTTTCCCAGATCAGCAGATATTTAGAGGAAGGCTAACATAAACCTGCAGGATACTGAGGGCTGGACAGTTACATCCTATTTCAAAGAATGGCAGGAAAATCTACTTTAACAGAAGCATTTATCTGTACTTCGATATTGTACAGAAACATTTTGGATCATTGCGGTGGTAAAACAGGAAAATGAACGGTTGTTCATCAAGCTTAGACAACCACACCATTCAGTAATCTTCAGGTTAGGTGTGGGCATTGCACATGTTGGAGTCTCTATCTGGTGCTTAGAAAATATCACAACACCACACAGAGGCTGGAAGTTTCAGATGTCTACAGCTGATCAACAGAGCAGTCAGTTTGTTTAACTATTCATTCAAGCTTCCCTGTTTTACAGTCTAGAGTTGGCAACCATGGGAATTTATCCAGTTCTGCTTAGTGGTAATCCAGATTTAACCTGTCATGGACCTCCTGCCTGGTATGTGAGGCGGTAAGAATATGTGGCAACACTTTAGAAACACTTCCACTGTTCATTGGGTTGCAATGGGAAGACAACACCATGTTAGATGGCAGTCTGGAAATACTTTAATGCTTCTATCAAAATTATCTGAAAAGTTTTCATTTTGTATTCTGCCTTTGTCAAACATCTTTTCATAAATCTTTAATTTCAAGATGTTGTAGAGGTCTATTCTGGACTTTAGTAGGCAAAAATAAATATCAGAACCAAAACGAATGTAATTCAATGTCACTTTTTCTCCATTTGGGCAAAGTTGGGCACCCATGATATTCGTGGTAACACTGCAAACAGATGAATCAGTGATTCACATAGTAATTCAGGACAGGGCAGGCAAATTACAAACATAATTAAATGGTTTGTATGTTAAGGATTGGCATTAGTAGTCTCAGTTTAAACCAAGGAGCTTAAAAAACATGCTGGTGTCTGCTACATCTTTGAAATAAAGCCGACACCTACCATTCTTAATGCACTGAGATCATTTCACAAATTTAATACCACCCGAAGGATAACTAAAATATGCAATCAACTCGCATTGCTCAAGGCATGCAAGGGAGACGTGAAGTACACAAAAACTCAAAATCCAAAGACACACTGAGAAATTACCTGCCATCGCCCAGCATGAATACTCTTCAGGAATTTGGGGTTCCCCCCCCATAATGACTTAATTCATAATAAAATGATTTTCTGAGAAAATACTGTCTGAAGTATTGCCTTTTGAACTCAGATTCTACTAAAAATGCACATGCTGATTAGCTTGCTTTTGCTCAGCTTCATACACTCCTAAGAAACATCATTAATTTCTACACACACGAAAAAGGTTTTCAAAAGTTTTTCTTTGCTGAGTGACATTTTGGGTGGTATCTTGATTTTAATCCAGCAAGGTACCCTGTTCCTGTGCCCTAGTTAGACTGTCCTTTCGCAATAAGTAATGGACGCCCATCCTTTTTGGACTCTTCTGCTGACGTCCCACTGAAGTCATCAATGTTTTGTCTCCAATCTCTTCCAGCTCATCTTGTAGTGTGGTTTGACTTTCATAAAGTAGAACTTCGTGTTCTTCCATTGAACTGTTCCTAGAGATAGTATCCGTGTATTCTTTGTGCTTCTGCAGTGGATTAGACTGTGAGTCCTGCTGATCAACAGCTGCAGTGTTCAGCAACTGCTCTCCTTCTTCTTGAGAGAATTTGCTCCTGTAATCCAATGTACATTTGTTTTTTCGTACTTTAGAATCAATGCTGTCTGTATCCAGGCTAGAATCCCGACTCATTGTCCAGCTGCAGCTCTGGCCAGATTCTTCTCCATCCGAGTAAGCTTGCCTACTCTCACCCACAGCAACATGGTTGCCCAAACTATTCTGCAACTCTTGCACCATGTCACTGCTGAAAGATGTTCGATGAGCAAAGTCCCTATCAGAGGCAGGAGCTACCTTCTCCACAAACATCCGCTGCCAGTTGGCAAGCAGGTCTTCTTCTGAACTTGTAGAGCTGGCAAATGCGCTTAATGTTTGAGGTGGGCTGTTGAATGGACTCGACTGAGCTGACTGAAACTGGTTTCCTGGCCCTCTGGGTGTGCCTGACTTTGGAGATTGGTACTGCCTGTTGGTTGCCTGCCCTGACTTCCTCCCGCTTGAGGACGGACTATTGGCTACAGTCCGCTGTAGTTCCAACCCATCATCCTCCCCTTGGACCAGACTGAGAGATATGGCTTGCCTGGTGGCATATGTACAGTTGGGTAAGGGACTGTTCTTTGGGATTTTAACCTTGTCATCAGAAGAGAATTCAATGACAGCTTTACGGCCAGGGAAAAGGTTCTGAGGTGGAGTGGGGTATGGATTCAGCCTCTCAAAGGTGGCTGCTTCATCTGGTATGCTCTCTGAACAAACTGGCTGCCTACACATCCCATTTTTAGGCAATACTGCCTCTGTCATGTCTTGATCTCCCTCTTTCCCTGCACAGTTGACACCATTGATATTGCCACTCATGTCCACATGGACAAAGACATCTTCTGCAACAGGCTGTGTGCTGCTGCTGGACTTGGCAGAGTTCAGGATCAATGGCTCCGGCTTTTCCAAAACTCTGGCAATGACAGAAGTTGGCACAACGTCAGAGGAACCAAGTGTGAGGATTGGCTCCCGTCCTGTCTGGAAATCTTCACTGGACTCCAGATGCTTGTTCACCATCTCTTGAAGTACAAAAGGGAGCTGCAAATAAAACAGAACTCCCAATTTAGCCAGTCTTTTTACTTAAAGGCAGCATAACAAGTACAATCTCAACAAGGAGAATAGCATCATATAAATTATCACTTCAGTATCCTTCAGATACATAAAAAAACTAATTTCTACATTTCAATGAACATTCCAAACAATTATTGAAGTGCCTGTATTGGCATTTGTCTAAATCAACCCTGACAGTGAACCATCAACTGCACCAATACAAATGTCTGCATTTTAAATGACTGACCAAATAGTGTACTGGCAGTCTCTATCTGTAGCCTATTAGATTTTGGGAATAAATCTTCGGCTTGGAACAGTACTGCACTATAGACACATGCTGGCCAGATCCACTACTGTCTGCAAGGCAGATGAAGAGATGGGATCCTATTCTTTTCGTTTTGAAAAAAAGAGAGTACTCTTTTAGGATCATATAGCATTGACTACAGATATGAGACATGGACCCAGTTTTGTGTTGAGAACAGATGCTGGAGGTATTATGTTGGGGTCAAATTTGAGAGCTGGACGAGTATTGTGTTGATGACAGCTGCCATAATGTTATAAGCATGGAAGCAAGTCTTTCTGCCCAATTTGTCCATGCTAACCAATGAGCCTTGTGGAGCTAATCCCATTACCCTGTATCTGGCCCAAATTCCTCTAACCCTTTCCTATCCATGAACCTGTCAAATGTCTTTGAAAATTGTAATTGCACCTGCTTCTACCATTTCCTCTGACAGTTTATTCTGTACACCCACAACTCTCTATGCAAAAGTTGTCCTTGCATCCCCATCAATTTTTCCTCTCCCCCACATGAAACATATGCCCTCCATTTTTAGTCTCCTCTACCTGGGAAAGGGACTCCAACCACTTACCTTATCCATGCTCGTGATTTTATAATTATCTATAATGTTATCCCTCATTCTCCATCACTTCAATGAAAACATTCGCAGCCTATCAAGCTTCTCTTTACAGCTCAAGCCTTCCAGACCTAGCAGCATCCTTGTGAATCGTTTCTGCATCCTCTCTAACCTAATCTCACCCATTCCTGTCATATGATGACCAGAGCCACACACAATATTCCAGATTTGTGATCTCAATGTCTTATACAACTCTTGCAGCAAATGCCCTGTTCAACGTAGATAAGCATGCAACACTCCTTCCTCACTACCTTGTCTATCTGTGTGACAACCTTCAAGGAACTATGTACTTATAGCACTGGTCAACACTCTTCAGGGCCCAATCATTTAGTGCGTTTAACTTCCCAAATGCAGCACTTTACACTCGGGGGTAAATCCCATTTGCTATTCACTTTCCTGGTTGAGTGGAGGAGGCCAATGGAATGTATACAAAATTATCACTGAAATGGGAAGGGTGGGTAACAGACAATATTTTCTCTTGACCAAGTGTCGATGCCCAGACAACATGGGATTAGTCATTGAAGCAGAATCAGGCCACTCAACCCATCGATACTGCTCCGACATTCCATCATGGCAGATTTATTATCACTCTCAACCCCATTCTCCTGCCTTCTTCCCAAAACCTTTGATGCCCTGACCAACCAAAAACCTATCAACCCTCCACTTTAAATATACTCAATGACTTGGCCTCCACAGCTGGCCATGGCAATGAATTCCACAGATTCAAACCCTCTGGCTAAAGAAATTCCTTCTCTTCTCTGTTCTAAATTAACGACCCTCTAATCTGAGGTTGTGCCCTCTGGTCTTGGACTCATCCACTATAGGAAACAACCATTCTATCTAAGACTTTCAACGTTCCATGTTTCAATGCGTTCCCCCCCACCCCATCCACCGGCACTCGTTCTTCTAAACCCCAGCGAGTACAGGCCCAGAATAATCAAATGCTCCTCATACTTCAACTCTTTCATTCCTGGAATCAATCTTGTGAACATCCTACTGACCCTTAACAAAGCCAGTACATCTTTTCTTAAATAAGGAACCCACAATTGCTCACAATACTCCAAGTGTGGTCTGACCAATGCATTATAACGCCTCAGCATTACATCCTTGCTTTCATATTCTAGTCCTCTTGAAATGAATACTAACATTACATTTGCCTTTTTTACTACCTACTCAACTTCCCAGTTAACCTTTAGGGAATCCTGCACAAGTACTCCTGAGCCCCTTCGCACCTCTGATTTTGAAATTCGCCCCATTTAAAAAAATAGTCTGTGCTTTCAGTTCTTTGACCAAAGTTCATGACCATACCTATACTATATTTTATTTGCCACTTCTTTGCCCATTCTCCCAATCTGTCCCAAACCATCTGCACACTCCCTGCTTCCTCAACACAACCTGCCCCTTAACCTATCATTGTATTATCTGCAAATCTGGCCACAAAGCCATCAATTCTGTCATCCAAATCATTGACGTGTAACGTGAAAAGAAACAGTCCCAATACCAGCCACTGCGGAACACCACGAGACACCGGCAGCCCTTTATTTTGACTGTTTGCATCCTTCTAGTCAGCCAATGTTCTATCCATGAGAGCATCTTACCTGAGATACCATGGGCTCTTAACTTGTTAAGCAGAGCCATGAGCGGCACCTTGTCAAAGGCCTTCTGAAAATCCAAGTAAACAACATCCACTGACTCTCCGTTCTCTATCATACCAGTTATTTCAAAGAATTCCAACAGATTTGTCGTACGAGATTTCCCCTTGAGTAAACTATGCTGGCTTTGGCCTATTTTATCATGTGCCTCAGAAACCACATCCTTAATAATGGACTCCAACTGGCTTATAATTTCCTTTCTTCTGCCTTCCACCCTTGAGTGGAGTGACATTTGCAATTTTCCAGTCCTCCAAAACCATCCCAGGATCAAGCGACTCTTGATAATACTAATGTCTCCACAACCTCTTCAGCTACCTCTTTCAGAACTTTGAGGTGTGAGCCATCTGATTTGGGTGACTATCAACGTTCAGGCCTCAGCTTTCCAAGCGCCCTATCATCACTAACAGCAACCATACTGAGTTCTACCCCAGCACTGCCGATGTTTTGGAATGCCGCTACTGTCTTCCACAGTGAAGACTGACGCAACATACTTGAGTTCATCTGCCATTTCTTTGTCCCCATCGCTCACTCTCCAGCAGTCTGATAACCACTCTCAGCCCTCAGTTACTCTTTATATGTCTGAAAACTTTTCACATTTTCTTTGATATTATTGGCCAGCTTGTCTTCAGATTAGATTTTTTCTATCCTTACGTTTTTTTTTAGTTCCCTTCTGTTGGATCTTAAAAGTTTCCCAATTAGGAACGAGTGGGAGATTCAGAAGGGATTTGATGAATATTTTCACCCAAAAGTTACTGAAATTTGGAACTCACTCCTTGACAGGGTGGCGGGGGCAAGTACTTTTAAGAATAATGTATTTAGAAAACGTGATTTAGAAGGTTATGATTGCTGGGAAATGTAGATTGATATTGGATGGCCGGTATGGTCCATTTGAACGTCACGATATGACAGATTTAGCACATGGATTCTGTTACGTGGTTTTTCAGTTCAGATTTTAAGCCCAACTACTGAGATGAAGACAGATGCGAGCTTTGGGCCCACTGGTTGTTTTAATGCTCACCTTTATTGATGTACAACAACTACAAAATGGTGTTACATATAGAAATGTACAGCTGCTAGAAACCAAATAACACTGAGGAAATAATACAAGTCCTCAGCCAGTCACACAACTGTGGAATAAGAAGACAGTAATTATTTCAGTCAAAGATTCTTGGTTAGAACTAAAAAAAAGAGGAAGAGACAAAAAAGATTGCAGATGGTGGAATCTGGAGCAATAATCTCAGTGGGCCAAGTAGCACACGAGAGGAAAGGAATCGTCTTGATGGATGGTTTCAACCCGCAATGCCAACAATTCCTTTTCTCCCACAGATGCTGTTTGACCCACTGAATTCCTGCAACAGACTGTTTATGTTATGTAGCAGAGGACGCTGGATAGAAGAAAGAAAATGTAAATACAAGAGTGAAGAGCAAACAAGAGAGTCATAAAGTGAGTGTCTCCTGCAAAATGCAGAAAGGGGTTCACAATGTGATCTCTTCAATGTTGCTGAAATCAAACACAGACTGGTGATCACTTTGTGGAGCAGTTGAGTCTTGCAAAGGCCCAAGACCAGCTCAAAGAACACATGATGGAAGGGTAATCTGCTCTTCAATGGTATTCTTTATTTCCACCTATTACTGACATTGCTTTGTTCTACCCTTTGCCCTCTGTTACATAGAGTCATATAGCAGGGAAACAGGCCCCACAGCCCAAATAGTCTGCCATAAGACATAAGAGCAGAACTTGAGCCATTCAGCCCATCAAGTCTGTTCTGCTATTCGATCTCGACTGATTTATTTTCGTTCTCAACCCTATCCTCCTGCCTCTCCCCATAACCATTGACACTCTTACTAATTAAAAAAGGTCCAGGTGGACCATAACTCCCATTGAAGCAAGCACCATTTGTTCAGATTTTGCCCATATCCCTCTAAACCTTTCTTATCTATGTACCTGTCTCAACCACTTCCTCTAGCAGCTCATACCATACACTGAGCTCCCTGTGGATGAAAAGGTTACCCCTCAGATTCCTTTAAATTTAACCCCTCAGCTTAAACTCATGCCTTCTGGTTCTTGATTTTCCAACCCTATCTATCTGCACATTCCCGTCTGTCTCCCCCCTCAATTTTATACACCACTTTCAGATCACCCCTCATTCTCTTACACGCCAATGGAAAGAGTCCCAACTTGCTCAACCTGTTCATAACTCAGTGCCTCAAGCCTCAGCAACATTCTAAGTCTCCTCTGCACTCCACAGCTTGATGGGACCTATCCCACAGCAGTGTGACCACAACTGAATAGATCAACTGCATCTCCTCTATTTCCCAAACATCCACCCACACCCTATCTTCTCACTGCCTAAACAGGGGTAGAGTTCCTCTTGACAACACATCATCGTCCACATCTTCTGCCATCTTCAATGGGACCCTGCTACACCAAACCATCTTTACCTCCCCTCCACTCTTCATTGCAGGGATCGATCGTTCCCTGTGATTCCCTTGTCCATTCATCCCTTCCCACTAATTTCTCCCCTGCAAGCAGAAGTGCTACACCTGCCCATACACCACCTCTCTCACCTCTATTCAGAGCCCCAAACAGTCCTTCCAGGTGAGGCAACACTTCACCTGTAGACACTTGGAGTAGTTTACTGTATCCAGTTCTCCTATTGCGGCCTCCACTACAATGGTAAGATCTGACGTAGATTTGGGGACAGCTTTGTCAAGCACCTTCACTCCATCCACAAGTAGTAGTATTTCCTAGTGGCCAACCATTTTAACTCCAATCCCCTTTCCCATTCCAACTTGTCAGGACATGGCCTCCTCGATTGCCACAATGAAGCTACTCTTAGGTTTGAGGAGCAATACCTCTCAGTCTCCAACCTGATAGCATGAACATTAATTTTCTTCAACTTCTGGTTATTTTTCACCCTCCCCCTTCCCTCTTCAATTCCCCTCTCTGCACCCCCCCCGACCTCTTTTCTCACTTCTCTATCACCTTCCCCTGGTGCCCGTCACCTTTCTCCTATGGTCCACTCTCCTCTCAGATTCCTTCTTCACCAGTTCTTTACCTTTTCCACCTATCACCACCCACCTTCTTACTTCATTGGCCTTCCCCACCCAGCTGACTTCACCTATCACCTCCCAGCTTCTTACTTCACTGGCCTTCCCCACCCAGTTGACTTCACCTATCATCTTCTACCTTGCACTCTTTCCACTCCCACTACTTTCTTATTCTGGCTTCTTCCCCTTTCCTTTCCAGTCCTGTGAAGGGTTTCAGCCTGAAACATTGAATGATTATTCATTTCCACAGATGCTACCTGACGTGCTGTGTTCCTCCAGCATTTTGTGTGTTGCCTGAGATAATCTTGCTTTCTCTCTTCTTCAGATCTGATGAAGAGTCTTTGAGGTGAAACATTGACTAGCTTCTCTTTCCATTGATGTTGCCTGAGTGGCTGAACTCTTACAGCATTTCTGTTCATAGGCCTAAAGCTGCTGACTGGGTCATGCCACATTGCTTTAATCTCAGGAAAACAGACTGTTTTGACTTTGCTTTATCAAATGAGATACAGCACGTAACCTGAAGCTGCTGTATATACCCTGCAGACAGAGTCTCTATTTCACAGGGAAATGTGACAGTGAGCCAATAGAATCCTACAACCCTTCATTCAACTGCGCCCTCACTGTTAACAGCTACATCAACACTATCACAACTAGAACAGAGATGGTGTGGTATTAAGTCTCAAATCAAAATAGTTTTCGGTTGACTGCAAAGAGTTAACTCAACATAACCTCAATTTTTCACTGAACTAGAGAAAATAGGAAAATAGAAAATCAGCCCACACTTCTAACTGCTATTGAGAAACCAGTGGATATCCAAGGAGGAAATAATGAAGTTCTGATTCAGCCTCTAAATGGTAAAAGCTACCACCTCACTCTCTTTACCACTGGGTAGCAATGCCGTAGGTCCAAGGTATCTAAAGAATTGCAATCAAACAAAAGTCAGCAGTCAATGTAGCCCAGAAAACACAAGACTTTGTTGCAACTGCACTCTGCACAATTTGGATGATTATACAGGGTGGATTCTCTTTATCAAAAGGCAATACTCAGAAATCACCTCACAGACAGACTTCATGCTAGAATCAGAGTGGGGCTAGGAATGAGAATTTCTCAGAAATGCTAGTTTCAGGCACAGGTTAACAATGATCATGGGATGTCATACAATATTTAAATTACCCTTCATCTACTGCAGATTAGTCTAGGAGGGCTGATTATTCTGCTTCAATGTTGTAAGTTCAATGTCATTCATTGGAAAGTCTATGTGCTTATACTGTTGTGAGCAAGTGTTATTGTAATCGCCACAGGATTGAGAAGCAGAACAAACTCAATTAATCATTGGAAGGGTGCTATGGCAGAACTCAAATTAACTTCATTCTATTGTCCAGCATTAGGCAGTGCTTTGCACACTTTAGAATTTTGCTAGCTCAGATGAAGACCTAGACTACTTGGATTTCCAGAAGACGTTTGATAAGGTGCCACATAAAAGACTTACCTAGAATGCATAGAGTCGGGGGTGATGTATTAGCATGGATAGAGGATTGGTTAACCAATAGAAAGCAGAGAGTCGGGATACGTGGGTGTTACTCTGGTTGACAATCAGTGGTGAGCGGTGTGCCACAGGGGTGGTGCTGGGCCCGCAACTGTTCACGATATACATTAATGATCTGGAAGAGGGGACCCAGTGCAGTGCATCTAAATTTGCTGATGACACTAAATTGAGTGGAAAAACAAATTGTGCAGAGGATACGGTGAGTCTACAGAGAGACATAGAAAGGTTAAGTGAGCAGGCAAAGGTCTGGCAGACGGAGTACAATTTTGCTAAATGCAAGGTCATCCACTTGGGAAGGAAAAATGGAAGATCAGATTATTATTTAAATAGTAAACAATTTCAGCATGCTGCTGTGCAGAAGGACCTGGGAGTGCTTCTGCATGAATTGCAAATGGTTAGTTTGTACATCAAGCAGGCTATCAAGAAGGAAAATAAAATGTTGGCCTTCATTGCTAGAGGGATTGAATTTAAGAACAGGGAGGTTCTGCTGCAACTGTACAGGGTACTGGTGAGGCCGCACCTGGAGTACTGTGTGCAGTTCTGGTCTCCTTACTTGATGAAGGATATATTGGTTTTGGAGGCAGTGCAGAGGAAGTTCATCCGGTTGATTCCAGAGTTGAGGGGGTTAAGACTATGAGGAGAGATTGAGTCACCTGGGACTGCATGCTGGAATACAGAAGAATGACAGGAGACCTTATAGAAACATATAAAATTATGAAAGGGATAGATAAGATGGAGGCAGGAAGTTGTTTCCACTGGTAGGTGAGACTGGAATGAGAGAACATAGCCTCAAAATTCAGGGCAGTAAATTTAGGACAGATGAGGAAGAACTGCTTTTCCCAAAGAGCAGTGAATCTGTGGAATTCTCTGCCCAATGAGGCAGTGAAGGCTACCTCAGTAAATATAATTTAAACAAGGGTGGTTAGATTTTTGCATAGTAGGGAAATTAAGGGTTATGGGGAAAAGGCAGGTAGGTGGAGTTGAGTCCATGGTCAGATCGGCCATGATCTTACTGAATGGTGGAGCAGGCTTGACAGGCCAGATAGCCTACTCCTGCTCCTGTTTCTTGTGTTCTTATGCACTACGAAGCATGAGTATTTTAGAGTATTTTGTGACAAGTCTGCTAGTGACCAAATATTCTATTTTTTCTGTTTCCAATGCACCCACACCTCAGTAACCAGCATCTGCCAATATTTCATTTCACAAATCTAAACTGCAAAAACCCAAGGATCAAAACTTAACTTCACAATGATGTGCAGCAAGCCACCATTCCCAAATGAACACCAAATGGTTAGTTATGGGCAATCCTGAAAATGTAGCGAAATTTAGGCATGAAGACCACGTGGCATTCATGGAACACACACAAAAAATGCTGGTGAACACAGCAGGCCAGGCAGCATCTACAGGAAGAGGTACAGTCGATGTTTCGGGCGGGACCCTTCGTCAAGACTAACTGAAAGAAGAGGCAGGAGGAGATTTGAAAGTGGAAGTGGAAGTGGGAGGGGGAGGGGGAGATCCGAAATGATAGGAGAAGACAGGAGGGGAGGGGTGGATCTAACAGCTGGAAAGTTGATTGGCAAAAGGGATACCAGGCTGGAGAAGGGAGAGGATCATGGGACAGGGAGCCTGGAGAGAGAGAGAAGTGGGGAGGGGAGCCTGGAGGGTGGAGAGCAGGCAAGGAGTTATAGTGAGAGGGACAGAGGGAGAAAAAAGAGAGAAAAAACAGGGGGGAAATATATATATTAAATAAATAAATAAGGGATAGGGTGTGAAGGGGAGGAGGGGCATTAACGGAAGTTAGAGAAATCAATATTCATGTCATCAGGTTGGAGGCTACCTAGATACAATATAAGGTGTTGTTCCTCCAACCTGAGTGTGGCTTCATCTTGATAGTAGAGGAGGCCATGGATGAAGGAACAACATCTTATATTCCGTCTGGGTAGCCTCCAACCTGATGGCATGAATATTGACTTCTCTAACTTCCATTAATATCCACGGCCTCCTCTACTGCCAAGATGAAGCCACACTTTTTCTCCCCCCCTTTTTTTCTCTCTCTCTCTTTTCTCCCTCTGTCCCTCTCACTATAACTCCTTGCCTGCTCTCCACCCTCCGGGCTCCCCTCCCCACTTCTCTCTCTCCCCAGGCTCCCTGTCCCATGATCCTCTCCCTTCTCCAGCCTGGTATCCCTTTTGCCAATCAACTTTCCAACTCTTAGATCCACCCCTCTCCTCCTGTCTTCTCCTATTATTTCGGATCTCCCCCTCCCCCTCCCACTTTCAAATCTCTTCCTATCTCTTCGTTCAGTTAGTCCTGACAACAGGTCTTGGCCCGAAACATCGACTGTACTTCTTCCTATAGATGCTGCCTGGCCTGTTGCATTCACCAGCACTTTTTGTGTGTGTTGCTTGAATTTCCAGCACCTGTAGACTTCCTCATGTCTGGCATTTATGGACACCTTATGCTTCAGTCCCACAAAATGCAAGCTAGATTTCTCCTTACAGGTCAATGTTTCAATACTGGGCAATCAGGCCAAGGTATCAGAAATAGTTAATAGACCTTTCCCTAATTATTCCCTGGCGGTCTGCATAGAGGTCCAAGGTGGAGCAGGAAGCTGGAGAGCTAGATTTTGAAACCATGTGCTAATATGTGCACTCAATTCAAGCTACTCTCTGAATGAATGACTGCCAAGCAATAATATGCAAATGTAGTAGCAGAAATTGAGATAGTTAAACAGAATTAGAATTGAAATTGGTTTACTATTGTCACATGCACGATGAGAAGTTTGCCTTGCATACTATTGACACAGATTGCATCATTATCCAGTGCCTTGAGGTAGAACAAGTAAAACAATAACAATTCACAATCAAGTGCAACACCTACAGGGAAAACATTATCAATTAATTGTCTAGAAGTAAATGCCCCCCAAAAGGGGATTGGGGCTTCTCATTCAGTCACAAAAGAATAAGATTTTAGTCTGAAGGGGCAGGGGTTGTCAGGGCAGGAATCATCTTTTCTGGTTCTGGACACCTCTTGAACAGAGTTACAATGAAAACTGTGAAGAGTCTTTAAGTACACACATGCTGGGGAAAACTTTGCTCAATGAAAGACTATAATCACAAGAAGACCATCCTGTTCCAAAAGTAAATCAGATGTAGACAGTGAATGTGGTAGAGAATAAATACCGGCTCTCTGAAGTGAACCAGATGTAGACAGTGGATGTGGTGGAGAATAAATACTGGCACTCGGAAGCACCTGGATGGATTAATAACCATCGCCTGGTGGGAAACTTGATAAAGCCATCTCTCTGGTGAAAATTTCAGTAACTCTCTTCCACTCCCTGGAGTTGGGGTCTCTAACTCCTCATCAGTAGAGACCTGCCTTTGATCATTTACAATGGGGGCTTGGGCTGAGAAGAGGGAAACAAGACAATTGTCACCAAGCTATGACTGGGCTTCACATTTTCCATTAATTTTAATTCTGAGAGATCTTAGATTTTTGAGAAAATAATATTTCTTCTCAAACAGGTCAATTTCAAATTGCCTCAAGCTTTTGAAACACTGCTTTGACAATTGCCTAGTTTCAAGAATCAAATAGCAGAAACAAAAAAATGGAGCAAAGACATAATTCAATAGAAAAGCTATGGTGACAGAGCTCTAAATTGCATATGATCTTCTAGACTGGTGAAGCAGACACAAGCAGCCATGAAACTTGATCCTGCGTCAGTGTTTTATATTCCATCTGCAAAAGCTAAGGAAGCCTTATTCTAAGAGTCAGTCTCTTGCAGCCAAAGTAAGCCCTTGTATCTGAAAAAAGTGAAATCACAGACCAAAGTTCAGGAAGGTTTATCACCATCATGCTCAAAGAAAACAGGGCACAAAAGGCACAATGGTAACTCCAAAGGCTGACTGAAATCCCATGTTCATGAGTTCACACCCTCTCTCTGAACACAATACTTACATCTGCAAACTTGTGGTTCCTGAAATGAGATTTGTTGCACTTTAACAGTTGAACAGCAAGGTTACAATCTTGTCGATAGCGCTCCTGTGAAATAAAGAAGAAAAATTCAAAACCAAAAACAGGCAATGTTGCCTTAGACTCAACAATTGACTAGCTGCCTACACTACACACTACACAGGCCCATCACTCAAACACCAGATTCAACATCACCCGACTCATGGCCTGATATAATTGAAAGTATAAAAATGGAGACCACCCTGTCGTTTAGTCTTCAGTAGTCAAACCACATTTCATTGATTGGTTTGTATTTGTTCATGTCTGACTCTTTAACCTGGAGGACAGTGGAGGCAAGATCACTGAAAATTAGGGGATTGAGGGCTATGTAAAACTAGTAGATGAAAGGAGTTAAGGCCTGGGAAACACCAGCCATGATCATGTTCAAAGGTAGAGAAGTATTAAAGGGCCAGGTAACTTACTTCATCTCCTCTTAATTGGCAGATTGTTTTACTATTGGACTGTAAGACTACTGCCACATGTACCAAGGTACAGTGAAAAATTGCCTTGTATCCCTAAAGACACCTACATGAGACTATTGCTTATTTTCTACTGCTCTGCCTTCAACATTATAATCCAAGCAAATTCATCGATAATTTCCTCGACCTGGGGCTCCCTTTGCAAATGAATCCTTGACTTTCTGATTAATAGAGCACAATCTGTAAGGATAGGCAACAACACCTCTGCCACAATGGATCAATCCATTACAACGACGCATTGAGATAGTACAAGGGGGAACAATAAATGAGTGGAGGATAAAGTGTTACAGTTATAGAGAGTGTAGTGAAGGCAATCAGTAAGGTGCAAGATCATAAACAAGATTTAAGATTCAAGTTGTGCTTTGCCATTCTTCAAAGCACAAGTGCAAAGAGCACGAAATGATTGTAACTCCAGATCTGATAGTGTATAAAAAAACCACAATAAGCATAAAGAATACAATTTTCAAACAAAATAAGTATAAATACTTAAAATTAGCTTACACGTATAAACACAAGAAATTCTGCAGAAATCCAGAGTAACACACACAAAATGTTGGAGGAACTCAGCAGGTCTGACAGAACCTATGGAAAGGAATAGAGTCGACTTTTCAGGCCTAGACCTTTCATCAGAACTGGAAAGGAAGGAGAAGAATAAAGAAAGAGGTTTGGGCGGGGGGTGAGGGGAGGGGGGAGGTGGCGGTGGCAGAGAGATGGAAAGGAGTACAAGGTGGATGGTGATAGGTGAGGATTTCTCTAATTTCCATTAATTCCTCTCCTTCCTCCTTCTAGCTTCCCTCTTCTCTTCTCCTCACCTATCCCTTCCTCTGGCACCCTCCTCTTCTCTTTCTCCCATTATCCACTCTCCTGTCCTATCGGATTCCTTCTTCTTCAGTCCTTTACCTTCACTTCCCATCACCTCCCAGCTTCTTACTTCATCCCCCCTTTCCCCACCCACCTGGCTATCTTCCCCCTCACCTGCCTTCAATTGTCACCTTCTAGCTTGTACTCCTTCCCCTCCCTCAACTTGCTTATTTCAGCTTATTTTCCTTCCTTTCCAGTCCCAGATGAAGGGTCTTGTCCTGTACTCCTTCCCCTCCCTGAACTTGCTTATTTCAGCTTATTCTCTTTCCTTTCCAGTCCTTGATGAAGGGTCTTGTCCTGAAATGTTGACTCCTTTCCATAGGTTCTGCCTGACCTGCTGAGTTCCTCCAGCATTTCATATGTGTTACTTTATCTGATATACATAGACTGGTTGTACATAAAGTGACACAAGGTAAAGGAGTATCAGTACATAAGGTGACTGACAGGAAATAAAGTAATAGTGGTGAGTGGGGGTGTAGTGGAGTGGGTTAATGGGTGGTGTTGGTCAGTCTGATGGTTTGGGGGGGGTGGGAGTAACTAGTTTTGAGCTTAGTGGTCCCAGTGTGAGTGCTGCGTCACCTCTTCCCTGATGGGAGTGGGACAAACAATCCATGAGCAGGGTGGGCAGGATCCTTCCTGATATTGCTGCCCTTTTTTCCAGCACCTTTCTGTATGGCAGGTAGTTTGGTGCCACTGATGCACTGGGCAGTTTTAACTGTAGTGTCCTCCTGTCCACTGCAGTACAGTTTCCATACCACACAGCGATGCAGCATGTCAGGAGACTCTCATCTGCGCAGTTGTAGAAGGTCATGAGTATTGATGTGCATAGACCAGCTCTCTTAAGCCTCCTCAGAAAATAGAGATAGATTGTGAAGTCAATAAACCATCTCATCAAATGAGGGAACCATTCAATAGCTTTATAACATCAGAAAGTATGTGCTTTCAGGGTTTCATATCTTCAATCTGATGGAATAAGGAAGTCCAAGGTGCGTGAGCTCTTAAGTTATGATGGCTGCTTTACCAAGGCAGTGAGAAGTGCAGACACAGTCCATGGAAGAAAGACTAGTTTCCATGATGCGCTGAGATGTGTGCCCACCATTCTCTGCAGATTCCTGCAGTCACGGTCAGAGCAGCTGGACAGGATATTTTCTAAGATGGATTGATAAAAATCAGAGAGGGTCAAAGACTTATCAAATTTCTTTAGCCTCCTGAGGAAGTGGAGGTGCTGGTGTGCTTTCTTGGCCATGACGTCAACATGATTGGACCAGACAGACTATTGGTCATGTTCACTCCTTCGAATTTGAATCTTGATGCCAACATAGTTGATGTAGACAGGAGCATGTGCACTGCAATACCTTTCCTGAAGTCAAGGAATAATTTTTTTTTGTTTTGCTGACATTGTGAGAAAATTGTTATGACATAAACGTCACTTCCTTCTTCCTATACTCCAACTCATCGTTACTTGAGATACATTCCATACAATAGTATTACTTGCACACTTGTAGATAAGAGTTGGAGCAGAATCTGGCCATGCAACTATGACTGTATATATAGATAGTAGAGGGCTGAAGATGCCACCTTGTGGGGCACTAGTGTTGAGGATAATTGTGGCAGAGCTGTGGTTGCCTATCCTTACAGATTGTGGTGTGTTGTTCAGAAAGCCAAGGATCCACTTGCAAAGGGAAGCGTTGAGCCCCAGCTCTAGGAGTTTGGAGATGAGTTTGCTTGGAACTTGCTTAAAAGATGAGCTGTGGTCAATAAACAATGTAGGAGTTTTTAGTGTACAGATGCTCCAGAGATGAATGCAGGGCCAGAGAGGACAGCATCCAAAATAATCGTGTTTTGGCAGTTAGTGAATTACAGTAGGACAAGGTTGTCTGGGAGGCTGGAGTTAATGCACGCCATGACCAACCTCTCAAAACACTTCATGATGGTTGACGCCAGGAGCACTGGTTGGTAACTATCAAGTCAGATCACCTTGTTTTTCATAGATACTGGGATGATAGTGGTCTTCTCAAAGCAGATAAGAACATTACATTGAAATACAGAGCGGTTGAAAACTTTTGCAAATATCCCCATTAACTGATCTATGCAGGATCTAAGGGTTTGGCCAGGAACACTTCTGGACCAGATGCTTGCCTCAGGTTCACTCTCTACACAACTGATCTTACATCCACCATAGTGACTATAGGTACAGATATATTGGAGGCAGATGGGGTGGGTAGTTACATCTCATGCCACAAATCTTCCAGTATACTTCCACAGTAGCTCAGTGGTTGGCACAACGATTTATAGTACAGGTAACCTGGGTTCAATTCCCACCACTGCCTGTAAGGAGTTTGTATGATCTCCTCGTGACCACATGGGTTTCCTCCAGGTGCTCTGGTTTCCTCCCACAATCTAAAGACATACCAGTTGGTAGGTTAATTGGTGATTAGGCTAGTATTAAATCGGAGGAATGCTAGGCGGCATGGCTGGAAGAGCCTATTCCTCACTGTATCTCTATCAACCAATTAATAAAGTTTTAAGGTACGGAGAGCTTTTGCTGTACCACCCTGTAAGACCATAAATTCCAGATCCAAACCACTCAAGCCACTTCAGATCTGAAATGTTCATAATTTCCCTTTCTGCTGATGCTACTTGACTGGATGAGTTTTCTCTACAAATGACTTCAGGTCTATACTCCTTTATACCAGAATTTATTACCTATCCAATAAGGGAAATAGCTCTTTCCTATTGATTCTACCTCGGCCACACACAGTTTATTCATCCAAGAAAATGACTGTTCAGCCTCAGGACCCTTCATCAGGCCCCAAACCTGAATATTAATCATTTCTCTTTCCACTGATGGTACTTGACCTGCTGAACTTCTATAGCATTCCCAATTTTGTTTCAATTTTCTGGCATTAGTAGTTATTTTTTCTGATTTTCTTTAGTCTCTATAACCTTTCCTCACTGCAAAATCTTTCCAGCCCTGGCCAAGTCCTCAAATATTCATTGCAATCACCTTTTCTTTAATGTGGTAATCAGAACAGAACTCCATCCTGAAGTAGAAATTTGACCAGTATTCTCTATAGTTCCATCAGAACCTCCTTGCTTTCGTATTTTTATTGGAGACAAAAGAGACTGCAAATGACTGAATTTGAAGCAACAACCTGCTGAAGGAATTCAACGAGTCGAGCAGCATTCTTGGGAGGAAAGGAACTATCGATGTTTTAGGGACAAGACCATGCAATGATGATGCAGGGTTTCACTTCTACTCCTCCTACAGATGCTGCTCAACCAACTGAGTTCTTCCACCAGTTTTTGTTGCATTATATTTTTATTCCCTCAAATATAGGAAACCATCTTTCACATCTTATTAATAAATTTATTAACCTGTGCCCTGGCCCAATGAAGGAGCCATGCAAGGATCCAGCCCTCTTTCTGATATTGAGACCCTCTCAGCACCAAGGCTTTTCACCTTCCCCAAAATACCAAGATCTCACACCCCATAGCAATGAGCCTCTTCCCTCTGCCTCCACCTTGGCACCAACTCCCAGTCCCAAGCACGTCAATGGCCTTGACAGTGATTTCTTCAAGCTCATCTGCAGAAACAGCTTAATTTATACTTTTAATGTCTTTTTCCTTTTCAAGATGGATAGGGTTAGAGCTACACTCAAATTTTGGTTCTTTACAGTGTGGGGACCCGCTCCTGGGACTCACCCACCAGTTGTTTTTCCATATCCAAGCACGCGTCCCAGAAGACGAGCGCACCTTTGCAGTTCCAAGGCTTTGCAGCCCCGGGGATGAGCTGGTTCTATGCTGGTTCTGCCGAATGAAGCGTCATGGGAGAAAACAGAATATCGGGAACAGCTATCGGGGCTCTGTACTCGAACCGTGCTCACTCTCTCTTGCTGGTGGTGGAGTTTGCTGCCAATTCTAGAGTCCAAAATCTTGGAAAAGAGCAGCACGGTAAACTTTAGCACTGTAATTAAATGGGTTGTTTTGTTATGTCGCCCCTCTCACTGAGTGACACCTCTGTCCCTTTATTAGGGAGAGAGAGAGCCTGAGATATGTCAAACTGTCCAGTGAACAATTAGTTTTTGTTGTACTGCAGACCATGGTCTTGCTCAGAGGCTTTGCTATTGCTTGCTTGGTGTTTTTTTTTTTGCTGAAGTGGGAGAGAGGGAGTGTTGCTTTGCTGCTGCTTGTGCGAGGAAGGGGGGAATGGGGTGCTTTGGGGTTCTAATGTTTTTACTGTCACTCATTCTTTGGGGCATTCTTCTGTTTTCGTGGATGTCTGTGAAGAATAAGAATTTCAGTTTGTACTTGTATACATCTTGTTCAAGATGGTGCCACCAAAGAGGCACGACAGCTAACGAGTTCGAAAGCAAAGAAATTTGATTAAAAACATCACTTTTTAAATTAAATTGTGGTAAACTATCATTGCAAACAATGAAAGGGTGAGCAAGGGCAAAGTGAACTCGAGAGACGTGCCCTGCTGGTGTGCTGCACAATCAACGCACTTGGAGTTGGAGTCGGAGTCGTGCTGGTTGGAGTGGACGATTCGGAGGGGAGAAGGCAGCACAGTGGAGTTCCAATGCCCATCCAACTTACACAGGTGAGAGGGTGGATTGCTCTAAGCACTGAGCCGATTTGGCAAGGTCAAGAACGGCCTCGTCGGGACCAAAATCTAAGTCCAAAGTGAATCACCAGGCGGCATGTTCTAAACCCAGAACGATATGCCACGGAGAGGCCCAAGCCCTAATGCAAGATACAATACGCTGTTTGGACAATCTGAACACCAATAGACTGGGAAGGCAGGGTGTTGAGGGTCAGGCAAGGTTGGATTGCTCTAAACGCTGAGTCAATTTGGAGAGGTTGCAAACACTACCCCAGCAGCAAAATCTAGGCCCAGAATGATTTGCTGCAATGGGGCCCGGTTCCTAGTGCAAGGTTCAGACAATTTAAACACCGACCTAGATAGTCTGGGGCTCCTCTCTCCATGACACGAGAGGTGTGAGACTGCCCCTGGCTGCTGTGTTTCATGTCTACGAACTTTGTGGCAACTTGCTCTGCCAATATTATGAACTGAATACCGAGGCTTTGGGCTTACTCCGAGTTGCTCCAGGGATTTGTATCTGAGGACTCAACTTAGCTCGGAATGCTATTGTTGTTGTTCACTTCTTTGTTTGCATGATTTGTTTTGTTTTTTCCTCTTTCTCTGTGGGCACTGGGGTTGGTTTTATTTATTGGGTTCTTTTGGATTCCTTGCTTTGCAACTGCCTGATCATCATCATCATCATCATCATCATCATGTGCCGTGCCCAGTTTGAACTTTGACTGCCATGGCCCACACACTCCTGTTTCGGGTCAAGTGGATCAATTCATTGGTATTCATTTCCAGTTTTCTGGTTGCTGTCTCCAACATCATTTGTCTTTGTCTTCCTCTTGCTTTCTTCCCTTCAATCTTTCCCATAATTACTGTGCATTCTAACTCCTCTTTCCTAATCACATGTCCAATGAAGTTATGTTGCCTTTTCACGATCTCATACATTATTTCTCTTTTTGTGTTTGCTCTGTTCATGACATCCTCGTTAGATATTCCTTTCATCCATGATATTCTTTGCATCCTCCTCAAAAACCACATCTCTGCTGCTTCAATTTGTTTCCTCATGTTACTAGATATTGTCCAACATTCTGAGCCATATAACATAACTGGATAAACGTAACATTTCAGTACGCTGAGGCGGGTTGTCATGCCTAGTTTAATATTGGTCAGTACACTCTTCATTCTCGTAAAGGTGTCTTTTGCCATCCCTGTTCTTCTTTTGATGTCCATGTCGCACCTGCCATCTGATGTCACCCAGCTTCTTAAGTAGCAAAAGTTCTGTACTTGTTTTATGTCTTCCCCGTTTATTCTCAGCCTGCAGATAGGATTCTCCTTCTTTTTGGATATCACCATACATTGTCTTTTTGCAATTAATAGATAGACCCAGTTTTGCACTTTCTTCAACAATTACATCAATTAAGTTTTGTAGTTATTCCTCCATACTTGCAATTAACAATGTCATCTGCATATCTGAAATTACTGATGTTTTCACTACCAACTTTGATTCCCAAAATGTCTCGTATTTTTTGTAATATTGTACACATTAAATAAATCAGGGGAGAAAACACACCCTTGTCTAACGTCTCTCTTGATTTTCGTAAACTGACTCACTTCTCCATCTATTCTTACAGCAGCAGTTTGTTCCCAGTACAGATTTCTGATTAGGTGGAGGTCTTTCGAATCTAGATCTAGAGTTTTCTATAATATTTCAAATAACTTATTGTGCTTCACTTTGTCAAGTGCTTTTGTGTAGTTGATAAAACAAACAAATCTTTTTGCACTTGAATAGTTCGTTCTGATAGTATCCTTACTATCAATATTGCATTTCTTGTACCTTTGTTTTTTTAAAGAACAATGTGGTTCGTGAAAGACAATGGTACAAGAAACTGCCTGATCAGCAAACAAATCTCAAGGTTGTATAATTTATATATTCTTTGAAAATAAATGCACTTTGAATCATTCTCTGATATTAAGTGGAACTATTGAAGTCCTAGTAGCAACCCCAAGTATGAGTCTCAGAACAAACATGAGACCATGTCTCAGTCCCACAATCCAACACTGAGCTTCAATCCCAAAACCAAGCCCAACAATGAACCTGTCCCGAGCCCCAGCCCATCCCAAAACACAGTCCAAGAAAAGCCCGAATGTACCTTCTTGTCCCAGCACCAAAAGGAAGTGGCTTACTATCACTAGAAAAAGGTAATTAAAACACCAACACCATATTCCACCAAAAATTAATCAGTAAAAAAAATACAAGTCCAGTACTCTCAGCCTCAGACCCAATCCCAAAACTCAAACCCAAATCCCCACCAGACCCAAACACAGTCTAGATTCAGTCACAGTCCACCCACTCAATATACCAACTCACACACACTGAGCATTTTCTGAGCACTATAACCCAGACGCAGCAGCTCACATGGTACTTACTAGATGAAGCATGTCAACACTAACTGAAGACTGGTTAATACACACAATGCAAAGAGATCAAATGAATCAGTCTTTTTCAGGCTAGATGGATGCAACTGGAAGAGTGCCAAGGATTGGTCCTTGACCTCAACTATTAACTGTATGTTTTAATGATTTGGAGAGGCAACAGTGCAAGATATCCAAGCTTGTTGATGATACAAATATAGGTTATGAGGTTATTTGGACACTGTAACAGGATATAGATAGAAACATAGAAAACCTACTTCACAATACAGGCCCTTCGGCCCACAATGCTGTGCCGAACATGTATTTATTTTAGAAATTACCGAGGGTTACCCATAGCCCTCTATTTTTCTAAGCTCTATGTACCTATCCAGCAGTCTCTTAAAAGACCCTATCGTACCACTGTCGCCAGCAGCCCATTCCATGCATTCACCAAGTCAAGTCAAGTCAATTTTTATTGTCATTTCGACCATAACGGCTGGTACAGTCCACAGTAAAAGCGAGACAACGTTTTTCAGGACCATGGTGCTACACGAACAATACAAAAACTACACTGAACTACGTAAAACAACACCAAACTACACTAGACTACAGACCTATCCAGGACTGCATAAAGTGCACAAAACAGTGCAGGCATTACAATAAATAATAAAGACAATAGGCACAGTAGAGGGCAGTAGGTTGGTGTCAGTCCAGGCTCTGGGTATTGAGGAGTCTGATGGCTTAGGGGAAGAAATTGTTACATAGTCTGGTCATGAGAGCCCGAATACTTCAGTGCCTTTTGCCAAATAGCAGGAGGGGAGGGAGAAGAGTTTGTATGAGGGGTGCGTGGGGTCCTTCATAATGCTGGTTGCTTTATGGATGCAGTGTGTGGTGTAAATGTCTCTAATGGTGGAAAGAGAGACCCCAGTGGTCTTCCCAGCTGACCTCACTATCTGCTACAGGGTCTTGTGATCCGAGATGGTGCAATTTCTGAACCAGGCAGTGATGCAGCTGCTCAGGATGCTCTCAATACAACCTCTGTAGAATGTAGTGAGGATGGAGGGTGGGAGATGGACTCTCTGCATAAAAAAAACTTACCCTGACATCTCCTCTGTACCTACTTCTAAGCACCTTAAAACTGTGCCCTCTCCTGTTAGCCATTTTAGCCCTGGGAAAAAGCCTCTGACTATCCACACCATCATCTTATACAGCTCTATCAGATCACCTCTCATCCTCTACCGCTCCAAGGAGAAAAGGCCAAGTTCACTCAACCTATTCTCTTAAGGCATGCTCCCCAATCCAGGCAACATCTTTGTAAATCTCCTCTGCACCCTTTCCATGGTTTCAACATCCTTCTTGTGGTGAGGTGACCAGAACTGAGCACAGTACTCCAAGTGGGGTCTGACCAGGGTCCTAGATAGCTGTAACATTACCTCTTGGCTCTTGAACTCAATCCCAGGGTTGATGAAGGCTAATGCACCGTATGCCTTCTTAACCACACAGTCAACCTGCAGTGTCCTATGGACTCGGACCCCAAGATCCCTCTGATCCTCCACTCTGCCAAGAGTCTTACCATTAATACTATATTCTATCATCACATTTGACCTACCAAAATGAACCACCTCACACTTATCTGGGTTGAACTCCATCTGCCACTTCTTAGCCCAGTTTTGCATCCTATCAATGTCCCGCTGAAACCTCTGACAGCCCTCCACACTATCCACATCACCTCCCTTTGTGTCATCAGCAAATTTAATAACGCATCCCCCCACTTCCTCATTAAGGTCATTTATAAAAATCACGAAGACAGGGGGTCCCAGAACAGATCCCTGAGGCACACCACTGGTCACTGACCTCCATGCAAAATATGACCTGTCTACAACCATTCTTTTGCCTTCTGTGGGCAAGCCAATTCTGGATCCACAAAGCAAGGTCCCCTTGGATCTCATGGCTCCTTTCTTTCTCAATCAGCTTTGCTTGGGGTACATTATCAAATGCTTTGCTGAAATCCATATACACCACATCTACTGCTCAATCTTCATCAATGTGTTTAGTCACATCCTCAAAAAATTCAATCAGGCTCATTGGGGTCAAACCTGGAGTACTGTGTACTGTGAACAGGTTCCCAGCTAAGATTATACTACCACGTGGGGGAAGGTAGTTCAGAAGAAATTCACAAGACTGAGTTCTCAGATGAGAAGGTTATTGAATCATGAATAGCTAGAGTTTAATCTGATTTATTTGAGTTTAGAGGAAAGAGGAACAAGACACTAAGGAGGCATGACAGGACTGATGATCTGATGTTTTACCGAGTGGGAGAAACTCAAATGAGAGGACAGGGTTATAAGGAGACAGTCACTTGAAGGTGCAGACAGACTTCTTCCTGCAGAAGGTGATGAATTTCTAAAATTCTCTACCACACAGAATTGTGGAGGCATATTAAGAGGGGCTAGGTATTTTTTTTTAAAGTCTACAATAAAAACACACAAAATTATTTGAAGCCTGGGAAGATCAGCTATGATCACTTTTAATGCTGTTCAATTTGCTGCACACAGGCAAAGACTACTTCATAATGCAAGGTGCTGAGTAATAAACTGAAAATTAACCCACAGACTCCACCTAGTACATGCATTTTTACTGTTGGCCCACTGCAAAAGGAAAATAACAAAACAGAACCACTTTAGGTGCACTGCACATCCTGGAAAAACAGCATGCTGAGCAGTCCAAGACTTAGGTGTCATCATATCTGGTCATTTCAACTTTTGTTCCATAATCCTTCTCAGATCTCCATTACCAAGCAACAGAAAGAGAAAGCTGATAAAGTAATTGTACATTATTACCTGTGAGCAGAAGTACAACCTCTCAGCATATGACATACATTAATGTCAGCATGTGTTTATTTCAATAAGTCACATTGTTAAAGTTTACCTCTCAAATGAGATCCGCTGCAAGTCAGATCAACTAGTAGTATGAAAGAATTTGAGATTATAACAACAGCACAAATTCCTTAGGATAGTCTTATTACATTGTTCAGCCACAGAGGCAAGCTTAATCATGTCCTCACTCAATACTCATCTGTGCTGCCTCTCTGTAAGTTAGAAGATAATACTCAAAATGAGTAGGAAAAATGAATTTTTCTCATTCTGGACCAGATCCATCGAGCACTACAGTACGAATTTCATTCCCTTTAACGTGCATATTCTAGTTAGACTTCTTCTCCTCCAACTTTCCCTCTCAATGGTCATTAATACACAGAATATCAGGTTTGGGAAGTAAGCAAAATTCAAGAGCTTTTAAGGTTGAAATACAAAATCTCAATGTCAGAAACAAAATCAATATTTAACAATGACCTACCATCCCAAACAAAAACAGGCTAAATTGACTCAATGCATCTCATCTGTAAAATGAAAACTCGACATCTTTGTAGCTGATCGATTTCCAAATCAATGTGCGTTTCTATAAACCAGAGGCAACATTCAGCTAATACAAGTGGAAAAACAACCCAAGGCTTGACATAACCAATCAAGTACAGTGGTGGAGAACTTCACCACGGAAACATAAGCGAATGAACTAGGTTACATTGGCAGACTGCCTGTGCATGTCACGTCACAGTAGGCATGCCATTGCAATACAAATATCTCCAGTTAATCAAGGCCTTGGTACCCAAGAAGAGCAGCTACTGTCTGCAAAATGTTCTGGTTTAGCATTTAATTACAACAAATCCAACCACAATGTGCAGATGGGCATTTACCACCCCCATCAAGCAGCCAGATAAAAAATGCACCCATTGTGTATGAGGCAGTGTCAAGGTGACCTGCACCACTGAAATATTTAGGCATTTTAATGGAACAGGGGAAAACAGTGGTAAATATTTTATCTCATATTTTATGTGGCTTAGAGACCAACACTGTCAAGGTTTGCATAATTGTATACATTTTATCCTAGGGATGAGGGCATGCCTGATAAGATTGACCTTCACTAGCCATCTCGAATTAGCCATGGACTAATTGGCTTATTAGGCCAGTTCAGAAGGTAATACTGCCATGTATCTGGAGTTATAAACAGGTTAAAACTATCAACAAATAACTTTACATTAGTAATATCCCAGCTAGAGTACAGCAATCATAAATGTTCCTGCTTTTACAGATTAAAACCTGCCCCTGGTACGAGTACCTGGACTTACATTCAACTCCTCCAATTTGTCTATAGCAGTTTTTGAATCAAGTAATTTGTTTGTAAGTTCCACAATTTCCCAGTCGAGTGTCTTTTTTTCCAGTTCAGCTTTCTTAATCTGCAGAAATAGAAACAAATCAGGTTACACACAGAGAACAAGCTGACAATACATGTCCAGCAAGATTTATTCAGACAAGACTCAACATTGTCAATATGCGGAAATATACAGTGCCTATAAAAAGTATTCATTCACCCCTCCCCCCCCACCCCTGGAAGTTTTCATGTTTTGTTGTTTTACAACTTTGAATCACAGTAGATTTAATTTGGCTTTTTTGACACTGATCAAGAGAAAAAGACTTTTTCATGTCAAAGTGAAAACAGATCTCTACAAAATGACCTAAGTTAACTACAAATATAAAACAAAATAACTGATTGCATAACTATTCACCTCCTTTAATATGACCCACCAAATCATCATTAGTGCAGCCAAATGGTTTTAGAAGTCACATAATTAGCTAAGTGGCGATCTGTTTTTGGAGACCTGTGTGCAGTCAAGGTGTTTCAATTGATTGTAGTAAAAATACACCTGTATCTGGAAGGTCCAACTGCAGGTGGGTTAGTATCCTCACAAAAACTACACCATGAAGACAAAATAACACTCCAAGCAACTCCACAAAAAGATTATTGAAAAGCACAAGTCAGGAGATGGATACAAGGAAATTTCCAAGTCATTGAATATCACCTGGAGTACAGCTAAATCAATAATCAAGGAATGGAAAGAATACGGCACAGCTGCAAATCTGCCTACAGCAGGCCGTCCTCAAAAACTGCGTGACTGTGTAAGGAGGGGACGAGTGAGGGAGTTCACAAAGAGACCTATGACAACTCTGGAGGAGTTACCATCTTCAGTGGCTGAGATGGGAGAGACTGCACATACAACAACTGTTGCCTGGGTGCTTCACCAGTCGCAGCTTTATGGGAGAGTGGCAAAGAGAAAGCCATTGTTGAAAAAAAACTCACATGAAATCTCGGCTCGAGTTTGCCAGAAGGCATGTGGGAGACTCTGAAGTCAGCTGTAAGAAGGTTCTATGGTCTGATAAAATCTACGGTGAAGCATGGTGGTGGCTGCATCATGCTGTGGGGAAGGCTGGTGCAGGTAGAGGGTAAAATGAATGCAGCAAAATACAGGGAAATCTTGGATGAAACCTGATGCAGTCTGCAAGAGAACTGCGACTCGGAAAAAGCATTGTTTTCCAGCAAGACAATGACTGTAAGCCCTTAACACATAGGAGCAGAATTAAGTCATCTGGCCCACAGAGTCTGTTCCACCATTTCATTTTTTGGAATACATATGTCCTGCATCTTCCTCATTTTTCCCAGAAACGCACACCATTGCTATTCTGCTGACATCCCTGCCAGCAGCTCCTTCCAATTTACTTTGAACAACCCCTCTCTCATGCCACTGTAATTTTCTGTACTCCACTGAAATACTGCTACATCAGACTTCACTTTCTCCCTATCAAATTTCAAGTTGAACACAATCATATTGTGATCATTGGTTCCTCAGGGTTCTTTTACCTTAAGCTCTCTAATCGCCTCCGATTCATTACGTAACACCCAATCCAGTATAGCTGATCCCCTAGTAGGCTCAGTGACAAACTGCTCTAAAAAGCCATCTCTTCAGCATTCAACAAACTCACTCTCTTGAGACCCACTACCAACCTGATTTTCCCAATCGACCCGCATGTTAAAATCTCCCATGAGTACCATAACATTGCCCTTTTGACTCGCCTTTTCTATTTCCTGCTGTAACCTGTGGTCCAGCTCTCAGCCACTGTTGGGAGGCCTGTATATAACTGCCAACAATGTCCTTTTACCCTTGCAGTTTCTTAACTCAACCCACAAGGGTTCAACATCTTCCGATCCTATGTCACATCTTTCTACTGATTTGATGCCATTCTTTACCAGTAGAGCCAAACCACCCCCTTTGCCTACCTTCCTATCCCTCCAATATAATGTGTAACCTTGGACATTCAGCTCTCAACTACAACCATCCTTCAGCCAAGATTCATGATGGCCACAACATCATACCTGGCAATCTGTAATATTGCAACAAGATTATCCACCTTATTTATTATAATATGTGCATTTAGATACAACACCTTGAGTACCGTATTTGCTAACCTTTCTGATTCTGTATCCCTAATGATTTGATACTCAGCCTGTTGGCTACAACTAAGTCCCATCACCTGCCTGCCCTTCCTGACAATCTGACTGCACACTATCTTTACTTTTTTACCATTCGTCCTTTCCTGCGTCCCTTCACTCTGGTTCCCACTGCCCTGCCAAGTTAGTTTAAACCCTCCCCAACAGCTCTAACAAACCTGCCCATGAGAATATTGGTCCCCCTTGAGTTCAGGTGCAACCGTCACTTTTGAACAGGCCATACCTCCCCCAGAAGAGATCCCAATTATTCAAGAAACTGAAGCCCTGCCCCCCGTACTAGCTTCTCAGGTATGCATTTATCTGCCACTCCTGTTTCTACCCTCACTGGCACGTGGCACAGGCAGCAATCCAGAAATTACTACCCAGGAGGTCCTGCTTCTCAGCTTTCTACCTAGCTCTCTAAATTATCTTTTCAGGACCTCAATGCTTTTCCCTCCTATGTCATTGGTACCAATATGTACCAAGATATCTGGCTGCTCCCCCTCCCTCTCCAAAATTTTGTGGATGTGATCTGAGACATCCCTGACCCTGGCACCTGGGAGGCAACATACCATCTGGGTGTCCCGTTCACGTCCATAGAACCTCCTGTCTGTTCCCCTCACTATCAAGTCCCCTATCACTACTGCTCTCTTCTTCTCTTTCTTTCCCTCCTGCACCACGGACCCATGCTCAGTGCCTGTAACCTGGATGCTGTGGTATTCTCCCAGGAGGTTATCCCCCAGAAAAGTATCCAAAGTGGTATACTTGTTCTTGAGGGGATTGGCCACAGGGATGCTCTGCTTTAACTGTCTATTTCCATTTCTCTTGATAGCAGTCATCCCACCCTGCAAAAACTCATTTCAGGGAGGTAGCAACACCACCCCCCTCCCACCCCATCCCCCCTGCAACCCCATATCCCCCCCACTCCCAGTCAACCTCCAAGGGTGTATGTATACGGGACATTTGATTATGAAAGAACACAATTTATTTGATCACATTGAAACTATTTACACACATATATTCTTTGTTGAGTATTTCGTTGGCAGTCTCAATGCTAATAGTTAAATGCTAATGCAAACAGCTTTTCTATTTCTTTTGCAAACTTTGCTTGTACTGTGATGTGGCTTGCTTGACAGATTTCAGCATTTTGCCAGAAGTCTCAGCTTCAGAGCAGTCTGTGTCAATGAATTTGTTTATTTTGCAAGACATCAGTTTCACAAGTGTTTTGTGAGACAGCTGACTTCTGAATTCTGTCTTAATGTGACGCACCATGCTTAATGCCCTTTCTACATCACAATTAGAATTTGGCAGCACCAAAAGCAGCTTCATCACTGGCAGAACTCTTCGAATCTCAACTGCCCTGTGCTCACAGATTTTACTTTGGACAGCTTCCTCCAGAATTCATCAACTGGCAAACTTTTGTAGTTTAGCACCAGTCCTTCAAGGTTAGTTGAGACATAATCCAGGACTTCCAAGTGGAGCTGTTCTCTTGCATCTGCCTTGATCACATTTGGAAATCTCTCTGCCAAAGTCAAAATCTGCTCTGGATTCACCTCATCTTGGCTCTCCGTATTAACCACTGACAGATTTTTTAGATTTGGTCTCTCATTGGGAACTTCTCCAAGATCTTTTGAAAGCACCTGACAAAGAATCCTCTGGCATCTTTGATAAACTGCTTTGTCTTGTAAGGGGGGGATCTCTTGTGCTTCCTCGCTTAGCAGCTGTCTCCTTGCCAGGTACCCAATAAAAAGTTCTTCATCTGGGTGGTGAATTTCAGGGTTGCTCACATCTATCTCCTGAATGTTCTGTTCTCTCAATACCTTTGGCTCAATAAGTCTACTTGCTATGTCATGCAGGAGCTCTTCTACACTCTGATCCAACTTGAAGAGAATAGGTACCTTGTTTTGAAAAATCAAATTGAATTTATCAAAACATTGTGTGACATTATGGAGAAAGCATGTGTGTATTTTCATCTGGGGGTCCTTCAGCCTCTTCTGAATAAGAGATAACTTCTGATTCTCACTCTTTGACTCAAAATATGAAATAAAGTTTGGCCATTGGTGGAGCAGATGGTCCAAACCTTTTCCTAAAGAAAGCCAGCGTGTAGGACAATGCCTTTGTACTCTCTGCTGGGCAACACTGCAGAACTCTTGAAACTGTTTTAGGTCTTCTCTTCTTTTGGAACTTTTCTCCAAATAGTAGAAGATGTAAATGAGCAGTTCTTCAGGTGACATTGAGAGCTCCTTAGCAGCAGTTTTGGCACAAATGTTGACCAGGTGACTTGGACAGCCAACGCTGTGAATATGAGGGGCCTGTGCTTTCACTCTTAATAAGGCAGAGTTGTTTTTGCCAATCATCACATTGCAGTTGTCACTGCTAAATCCTACACAATTAGACCATTCAAGGCTTTTGTCATGCATGGATGATGCAATGCAGTTGAATATGTTTTCAGCTTTGGCATCATTGCACACTGGCAAGTCTACAAATCCAACTGTTACCTTATCCTGTGTTTCCTTATAGTGCCTGGCTAAAATGGCACATTCCTTCTCACACACGAAATCGTTGCTTTCGTTAACCAAAATACTGTATGGCCTTTTTTCTGTCCGAATGAACTTGAACAGATCCTCTGAACGTTCAGGTTCCAGTGCCATGTTCACAATAGCTGCTGTCTTGGTTAATGAGCAGGCATAGTTTTTTGCTATTTCTGAATCAGGAAACATTTTCCTGAATAGCTTGCCTGCGTGCTTACACACCTGGAATGGCAGGTTACTTTACTTTATTGTCGTCAAACAATTGATACTAGAGCGTACAATCATCACAGTGATATTTGATTCTGCGCTTCGCGCCCCCTGGAATACAAATCAATAGTAAAATATTAAATATTTAAATTATAAATCATAAATAGAAAATAGAAAAGGGAAAGTAAGGTAGTGCAAAAAAAACGAGAGGCCGAAGCTGTTCCCAAATCTGGCCATATGAGTCTTCAAGCTCCTGAGCCTTCTCCCAGAGGGAAGAGGAACGAAAAATGTGTTGGCCGGGTGGGTTGTGTCCTTGATTATCCTGGCAGCACTGCTCCAATAGCGTGCGGTGTAAAGTGAGTCCAAGGACGGAAGACTGGTTTTTGTGATGTGCTGGGCTGTTTTCACGATCTTCTGCAGCTTCTTCTGGTCTTGGACAGGACAATTTCCATACCAGGTTGTGATGCACCCTAGAAGAATGCTTTCTACGGTGCATCTATAAAAATTAGTGAGGGTTTTAGGAGATAGGCCAAATTTCTTTAGCTTTCTCAGGAAGTAAAAGCGCTGGTGGGTCTTCTTGGCAGTGGACTCTGCTTGGTTGGACCAAGTCAACCAAGACTTATGCTCAACGATGGAAGATGTAAAGTATACCTCAGTTCTAGTGACCTTCTCTGTCAGGCTTTGGTTTTCTGCTGAAAAGAAATGTGAAATACTTGAGCAGCCTTCCTTGTGCTTAGCCTCCCTAATATGTTGTGGTCCCTAAAAGCATAAGGTGTATTGTCTTATGCAGAAAATGTGACATTAAAATATATACTTATACTATATTATCATGGAGTTGTTTCTTTATTCATTTACAACTTTAAGCAAGTCTACAGGGAGTTTGGCCTCATCACGTAGGACATCAATAGAGTAGCTCCTTAGCAGCTAGCCAGCTAGTTTAAATAACGTTAGCTATGCTAATGAACGAATGACACCTGTTAAACTCACCTCATTATTTTTGACCCCTATTAGGCAGGGGTACACTTTAGTGTATTCTGGGGTGAGGTACGTTTTATATTTTCTTTTTTTGGAAACTCTGCCATGGCGCTACAGGACACTAAACTGAACTGATGGACAATGAAAGAGAGAGAGAGACAGAGAGGTTGACTGTAAAGCCCGCCCACAGAGAAAACTGATAGGTCTATTTAGCACAAAGAGAGACCAATCAAGATGCTCTCTCTGTCACTCTCTTGCTACATCTGTCACTCGCTCTCTCTGACTCTCTCTCTCTCTCTCTTTCACTCGCTCTCAAAAAAACCGATTTCCAGGATATTGTATATAATTTGTGGGCGTCAGAGAGCCGCTATTAATATGTGGGAGACTCCCGGAACTTCTGGGAGAGGTGGGATGTCTGTGATGGCCACCAAGCTACTTGCCTCCTGCAACTTCGGGGTGATGACTCCCCTGCAAACTTGATCAATTATATCCTCACTCCCGTACAAGCCGAAGGTCATCCAGTTGCTGTTCCAGATCCCCAACATGGTCTTCAAGGAGCTGCAGCCAGATGCACTTTATGCAGATGTAGTTCCCCAGGAGACTCTGGGTCTCCCAGTTCTCCAACATCCAGCACGAAGTGCACACCACAGCCATTTAAATGATACAGTAAGAGAGGAAATAAAAGACAAAAAGGAAACCTTAACAGACACTTTACACAGAGCCTATGCCTCTTCTGAGCCGAAGCCTCCTTTCAGCCAAAGCCTGTCGCTTCTACTCTAGCCACTGGCCTACTCCCAACAATGGCCACTCTGCTTATCCCTTCTTGTACTTTTATTTAGTTCGTAGAGTTCTGTTGACGCCGCTGATAGGCCATGTATAATGAACAAACGCTCTTGAAGCTCCCTTTTTAAATAACCACCTCATAACAGGGGGAGTTGAGTATAGGAGCAAAGAGGTCCTTCTGCAGTTGTACAAGGCCCTGGTGAGACCCCACCTGGAGTATTGTGTGCAGTTTTGGTCTCCAAATTTGAGGAAGGACATTCTTGCTATTGAGGGAGTGCAGCGTAGGTTCACTGGGTTAATTCCCGGGATGGCGGGACTGTCATATGTTGAAAGATTGGAGCGACTGGGCTTGTACACACTGGAATTTAGAAGGATGAGAGGCGTCTGATTGAAACATATAAGATTATTAAGGGATTGGACATGCTATAGGCAGGAAACATGTTCCTGATGTTGGGGGAGTCCAGAACCAGAGACCACAGTTTAAGAATAAGGAGTAAACCATTTAGAACAGAGTTAAGGAAAAACTTTCTCACACAGAGGGTTGTGGATCTGTGGAATGCTCTGCCTCAGAAGGCAGTGGAGACCAATTCTCTGGATTCTTTCAAAAGAGTTAGATAGAGCTCTTAAAGATAGCGGAGTCAAGGGATGTGGGGAGAAGGCAGGAACAGGATACTAATTGTGGATGATCAGCCATGATCACAGTGAATGGCGGTGCTGGCTCAAAGGGTCAAATGGCCTACTCCTGCATCTATTGTCTATTGACCTGCAAGAAATCCCTCTTGATTGAGCTCTGTTGACATCACTGATAGGCCACATACAATGACCCAAAGCATAAAGCCAAAGCTACACAGGAATTGCTTAAAAGCAACAAAGTTAATGTCCTGGAGTAGCCAAAGAATCTAGACCTCAATCCAATTGAGAATTTGTGGCTGGATTTGGAAAGGGCTGTTCACTCATGATCCCCATGCAATCTGACAGAGCTTCGGCAGTTTCGTAAAGAAGAATGGGGTAAAATTGCACCGTCCAGATGTACAAAGCTGATAGAGACCTATCCCCACAGACTCAAGGCTGTAATTGTTGCCAAAGGTGCATCAACTAAATACTGACTTGAAGGGGATGAGTAAGTATACAATTATTCTGTATAATAATTATAAAAAATTTAGACCAATTTGTAGAAATTTGTATTCACTTCGACACAAAAGAGTCTTTTTCTGTTGATCAGTGTCAAAAAAAGCCAAATTAAATCCACTGTGATTCAATGTCATAAAACAATAAAATATGAAAATTTCCAAAGGGGTGAATACCTTTTATAGGCACTGTCTATTACTTTCGTGCTGTTGAGACACTCCGTTCAGGTTGCGAGTTTCGAGGAACTACTGATAGAGTTCTGCACTATATCAGGACCGCCATAAATCTAAATTAAGGCCAATTGGTGCAAGCTTGTTTAATCAGTGAAAAATTCACTACAATGATTGCAAGCAGAAACTAAATACCATAACAACAGTTGTGTTTTGTCAGGAATGATGCAGGACAGTACCAGAAAAACTCGAGCAATGGAACTGCAAGAGCAAAGGGTAATGTAAGTTCGAGAAACTGCAATAACAGTATGCAGTGGAACTGCAGCAAAAGTTCTATTTGTAATTGGATGCATTGTTCAGAAAGAATTATTTGCAGCCAAGCCTTTTTGTTTAAAAAGAAATCTAAAACCCTGTGTATAGTATACCCATTGGGCCTGCTTGTGCTGTCCCAAAGTGAATCACTGCTGCATCCATCACATTGCTTTGTTGCTATTTTCATCATGATTCGCATCGGATCAATCACCTGAATTTCTAGCTTTTCACTTATGTTTTTAATGTTAAATGTGCTTTTAAGTTTAGTCCTTCCTTGATTATTTAATACAATTTTAAAGTTTTATTTTAATCTGTTGGAGCATCAGAACTGTGGAAAAGTTTTGACAGCTTTGAAACAAAATGAAGCTTTACGCTCAACTGTTGTCCTGTTCAAAGGGTAATGGGGTACTGTGGAACAACAACTACTCACCACTGCAGCCACACTATGCTTCACTGAACACCACTGTGGTGGTCGGTTTGGTTCAGTATCTAGTCTAGGCAAATACAAAATGGATGGCAAGCCAAGTCCAACTCAACTCAACCCAACAGTGTGCATTGCATAAACTGTTACGATCCAGTCACTCTGACCGACTCCATCACTATTTATCAGTCATCTGAAGCAAAGGTGCCAATGTATGAGACACCACAGAGTTTTTCCACTTGTTTCTACACAAGGTACATTCTTAAAAGCTGAAACGATAGTGAACAGTGCGATTTATCTATTCTCTCAAATCCATAAGTCAGTTGCTGTCCAAACCCCAAGTCGTTGCTGTTTTAGGCAACTCTCTTCACTGTTTATCAATTTTTGGGGGGATCACTGGAATTACTACAATAACACCCGACACTTGAGATTGATCATTATGCAATTCTCTTCCCAGACATTATCATCGAACTTCAGTTTACTCCTGGGATGCATAATAAATGATGGGATTCTGGATATGCCGTTTGCTAAATCAGAAATATACTCTGCTTCAAAATGCCTCTCTCCCAATGCTTGAAAATATGGATTTTAAAAAAGTGAATGATTTTTAAAATCAGGAAACCTTGCTCCGAAATATTTATATCATGTTCTTATTAAATTGGCCTTTTGAATATTGTGCACAGATTTCTTGTAAACACTTCAACATATTGTGTTTTGGATTGTGACAATTTAAATCACGTTCCAAAGTCAGAAACCTGCTGCAGAGAGGGTGGAAGAAAGGGATGTTCTGATTGAGTTAAAGCAGACAACCATGTGGTCAATGAGTGAGTGGACAGTCAGAACATACAAAAGAACACAGGAGTTGTGACATGCACATCAGGAAGACCTGCCCAGCAAATCAACTCAGCCAAGTCGGGGGAGCAAAGAAAGTGTGGGGGGGGGGGGGGGGAGACACAAATTGAGCCAATTATCACAGATGTTTGACTGATACCGAGAGATTAAGTTAACTGAAGTTGCAGAATTCATTATTGATTTCAAAAGCTGCATCATGCCTAGACAGAAGATGAAGTGTTATACCTCAAACCTGCATTGGGTTTTGTTACTGCAGTATAAGAATACACACAGTGGTAGGTCAGAGAATTAAAGTGATAGGCAATAGGAAGCTGAAGGTCACTCCTCCATTTCGAACGTTGACGTTGCATAAAGCATCACACGCTCTGTGATTTGTTTCTCCAATGCAAGGAGACCACATTGTTAACAGCAGAATCAGCATCTGGGCATCCTGTGATCTGTCTTGGAGGCCAATGTCAAAACATCCTTCAAGAGGATGAACCCTCACAAAACATCAGACCCTGTTAGTGTACCTGGTACAGCACTGAAAATCTGTGCCAAGCAAATGCCCGGAGTGTTCAAGCCCACCTTCAATCTCTCACTGCTGCAGTCAGAGGTTCCCACCTGCTTCAAAAGGCCAATAATCATAGCAGTGCCCAAGAAGAGCAAGGTGAGGTGCCTCAATGACTTACCGCCCAGTTGTACTCACATCTACTGTCATTAAATGCTTTGAGAGGGCCAGTTATGGTCAGAATCAACTCCTGCCTAAGCAAGGGCCTGGACCCGCTACAATTTGCCTATCACAATAATCTACAGCAGATGCCTTCTCACTGGCTCTCCATTTAGCCTTAGCTTATCTGGACAATAGCAATACCTACATCAGACTGATGTTTATTGGTTACATCTGAATGCTCAACACAGTCATGCTCTCAGATCTAATCAACATGCTGCAAAATCTGGGTCTCTGTACCTCCTTCTGCAACCAGATGCTTGAAATCCTCATTGGGAGACCACAGCTAGTGCAGACCAGAAGTAACATCTTATGGCTAGCAATCAACACTATTCATAAATTCGCTGATGACACAACTATTGTTGGCAGAGTTTCAGATGGTGACGAGGAGGCATACAAGAGTAACAAAGATCAGCTGGTTGAGTGGTGTCTCAACAACAACCTTGCACTCAATGTCAGTAAGACCAGGGAATTGATTGTGGACTTCAGGAAGGGGAAGCTGAGAGAACACACACCAGTCCTCAGTGAGGGGTTAGGAGTGGAAAGCCTGAGCAATTTCAAGTTTCTGGGTGTCAACATCTCCAAAGATCTATCCTGGAACCGCCATCACCCAGAACATGCCCTCTTCTTATTGCTACTAAAAAGGAGGTGGTACAAGAGCATGAAGACACTGACAGAGCCTACACTTCTCAAGAAAAATCTGTGTGCCGTGCCTTGATCAAAACAACTACCAGAGGAACTTAGAAAAATTGAAGAGATGCATGAAACTGAAAAAGGCTACCAAAAGACATTTCTAAAGGCCTGAGTGTTCATCAGTCCACAGTAAGAGAAATTGTCTGCAAATGGAGGAAATTCAGTACTGTTGCTACACTCCCTAGGAGTGGGCATCCTGCAAAGATCACAACAAGAGCACAACGTGCAATGCTAAAGGAGGTGAAAAAGAACCCAAGGGTAGCAACAAAAGACCTGCAGAAATCTCTAGAACTTCAACATATTGATGCAATTATAAAGGAAGCGCACAGTGGCTATATTTCATTATAAATTTGAAAAGACTCTAGCAAATTTCAAACAGACTCAAGCAAACAGGAAACGTGAGAGGAAGCATGGGAGAATAAGGGAGTGGACAGCACACTGGTGCAGCAGATAGAGCTGCTGCAACACAGCTTGGACAACCAAGGCCCAATGACCTCTGATGCCATCTCTGTGGATTTTATGCATTCACCTTAAGATTATGTGGGTTTCCTCTGTATTTTCCTAATTTCCTCCCACATTCTGGTAGTTTAACTAGCTACAGAAAATTACCCCTAGTGCGTAGGCAAGTGGTAACGTCTAGGGAGAATTGAAGAGAATGTAGAGAAAATAAAATGGGATAAGCACTAGATTAACAAATGGATGCTTGGTAGTCAGTTAGGACAGTGTACTGGAGAGCCTGTTTCCTTACTCTATGGATAGTGTCAGGATGGAATTTTCTTTCATCACTTTTCATCACAGGCAAGTGTAGTACAAACATTTGTAGTTATTGCCCATCCCTCACTGTCCTTGAGAAGATGTAGGCAAGCCATCTTCCTAAATTGCACTGTTCTTCTGAGAGTTGAACAGGGAGTTCCAGTATATGGATCAATGATAAAGGAAGTCTGGCAATATATTTCCAAGTTGTGGGGAACATGTGTTGCTATTCATCTCCTGCCTGTCTTCTTGGAGGCAGAGGTCACAGGTTTAAGGAGAGACTACTGGAGTAGTCTAGTTGTAACTTAAGTGTATTCTGTTGATGGCACACACTGCAACCATGGTGATGGTAGAGGTAACAGGGGTTTTATGTGGTAAATGAGGTATAAGGTGGTCTGGTTTGTTCAGCATTGCTGAAGTTGCGCTCATGTAGGTGGAAGTGTATTCTATCTCAATTCCAATTTCTACTTTATAGATGGCAAAAAGGCTCTCTGTCTCAGAGAGTCAAAGGCAAGTCCCACAACAGTTACTACTAATGTTCTCTCATAGCCACAGAATTTACACTCAGTGGCTACTTTATTAAGTATACCTGCTCGTTAATGCAATTATCTAATCGGCCAATCACGTGGCAGCAACTTAATGCATAAAAGCATACAGACTTGGTCAAGAGGCTCAGTTGTTCAGACCAAACATCGGAATGGGGAAGAAATGTGATCTGACTGACTGTGGAATGATTGTTGGTGCCAGATGGGGCAGTTTCAGAATCTGAGAAGCTGCTGATTTTCCTGGCATTTTAACAAACAACTGCCTCTACAGTTTACAGAAAATGGTGCAAAAATAAACAACAGCCAGCAAGCAGCAGACCTATGAATGAAAATGCTTTCTAAATGAGGGAGGAGAATGGTTAGACTAGTTCAAGCTGACAGGAAGGTGACTGTAATTCAAATATTCCACACATTACAACAGTGATGCATAGAAGAGCATCTCTGAATGCACATGTAAAACCTTGAAGTGGACACGGCAAAAGACCACACCAGGTTCCACCCCGGCACCAAATAAAGTAGCTACTGAATGTACATGGCTGGTCATTTTGAAATTCTAATTAATCATGACCCTAGGATGTTGATGGTAGAAGGGCTCAGCAATCTAATTTAAAATTCACCTTAATTTCTCTTATCTACAGTTGCTGCCATCCCTGCTGAGTATTTTCAGGAATTTCTATTTTTATATCAAATTTCAACAGTGGGTATTTAGATTCACTTATTAGAGATAGTCACTGCCTGGTACTTTTATGGCGTAAGTGTCCTTGCCACTTATAAGCCCACACATGAATGTTGTCCAAATCTCACTTCACACGGACATGAACTGCTTTTTTGCGGAGGAGCTGGAAATGGGATTGAACATACTGTAATCAGCAAATATTCCTGCTCTGTATGATGGAAGAAAGGTCATTGATAAAAGAACAGAAGATAGCTCAGCCTAGGAATCTGCTTCGTGGTATTCCTACATAGATGGCCTGGGACTAGGACAAATGAGGACGAACGTCTACAACCACCATGCTTTCAGTGAAGATGCCTCCAAAGCTGATCAGTTTTACCTGGGTCCTTTGATACAAGGGTCCATCAAATGACATCTTTCACATCACATGTGGAATTCAACTTTTGAACTAAGGCTATGATGAGTTTTGGCACTGAATGGTCCTGACAAAATCCAAACTGAACATCAGTGATCAGGTTATTGTGAAATGCCACTTGATAGAACTACAAACTACAACTTCCATATGCTTGCTGACGAATGAGCATAATAGCTGAATTTGATTTGTACTTTTATTGAGAGAACATATTGGGGTATTTTCCACAGTGTCAGGTAGATACAAGTTTTAACTCTGCTGGAACAGCTGGATAAAGAGATGGCTAGTTTGGGAACATGAGGCTTCAGCACATTCTCAGGTGGTCTGATTCCATATAGTCAATCTGTAAATAGCAATTCATCAGTATCACATGGAGTCAAGTTGATGAAAATGGGAGATGTGGATGAAGGTGGTGATGTATCATCTAAACAGCACCCAGTTTAAAAAGGATTGTGAATTCTTCAGTCTTGTCTTCATTATTCTCACCATCATTCAGGATGGGGATAATGTTGAACTGTCTTCTTTCCAAGTTGAGCTATGTACCACATTTGTTAGCAGCAATGGCTAGATATCAGAACCTTAATCTCATCTTGATTGAGAGCTTGTTTGCTTCACCTGATCTAATGCACATTATTTTCAGCATCTTTTACAAGCATACAAGTCTTGTGTTGCAGTTTCAGCAAATCAACATCTCATTTTTAAGTACTGTACATCTGCTGTCTGAGCCTTGTTTCATCACCTTTCACCAGGTTGATCCCCGGTTTGGATATAATTGCAGAGTGAGGGCAAGTGCTGAGCCTTCAGGCAACAAACTCTGAAGGTATACATTTCCATTGTTATTGATGTTCCACAAAAGCTCATGGATATTTAATCTGTTCCACTCAGACAAACTATAGTGCAATCCTGAAGATGGACTCGGGTGGTCAATTCTACCAATACAGTCATGGCTTATTAGAGTCATAGAACATTACAATACAGAAACAGACCCTTTGGCTCATCTAGTCTCTGTGAATCATTAATCTGCCAAGTTCTATCAAACTGCACCCAGACCATAGCCCTCCACACCCCCCTCATCAATGTACCTATCCAAATTTCTCTCAAATGTTGAAATCGACCCCACATTCACCACTTGTGCTTCCAGCTTGTTCCACACTTTCACCACCCTCTGAGTGATGAAGTTTCCCTTCATCTTCCCCTTAAAATTTCACCTTTCAACCTTGCATTTACCCTATCTATACACCTCATTATTTTGTATACCTCAATCAAGTATCCCCTCAATCTTCTACTTTCCAGGGATTGAAGTTCTAACATATTCAACCTTTCCTTAAAACTCAGGTCCTCAAGTTCCAACAACATCCTTGTAAAATTTCTCTCCACTTTTTCAATCTCTTTACATCTCTTCTGTAGGTAGATGACCAAAACTGCACACAAGATGTAACTCCTGTTTACGAAGGCCAATGTGGCAAAAGCTTCCTTTATGACACTACTTCCAAGGAACAATGGATCTGTATTCCCAGATCCCACTATTCTACCACACTCCCCAGTGCTCTCTGCTCACCATGTAATACGTACACTAGTTGGTTCTCCTAAAATGCTTCACACTTGTCTGCACTAAATTTCATCTGCCATTTTTCCAGCTGGTGCAAATTCCGCTGCAAGCTTTGACAGCCTTCCTCACTGTCCACCACACCTCCAATCTCTATATTGTCCACAAATCTGTTGATCCAGTTTACCACATTATCATCCAGATCATTGATGTAGATGACAAACAACGCTGGACCCAGCACCAATCCCTGTAGCACACTACTAGTCAAAGGCCTTCTGTCAGAGAGGCAGCCATCTACAATCACACTCCAGCTTCTTCCATGAACCCAATGTCTAATCCAATTTTCTACTTTATCTTGAATGCCAAGCAACAGAATCTTCTTGACCAACCTCCCATATGAGATCTTGTCAAAGGCCTTGCTAAAGTTCATATAGACAACATCCACTGCCTTGACATCATCAACTTTCCTGGTAACTTTCTCGAAAAATTTTATAAAATAGGTTACACATGACTTACCATGCACAAAGCCATGTTGACTATCCTTTATCAGTCCCCATCTATCCAAATCCTTATATATCTGGTCCCTTAGGATACCCTCCAATAACTTTCCCACAACAGCCTATAATTTCCTGGTTTATTCTTAGAGCCTTTCCTAAAGAACAAGACCACATTAGCAATCCTCCAATCCTCCGGCAGCTCACCCGTTTAGGAATTTTTTAAAAGAAAAATCTCTGCAAGTGCTCCTGAAATTTTTGCATTAGCTTCCCACAGTGTTTGGGGGAATACCTTGTCAGGCCCTGGGAAATTATCTGCACTAATTTGCCTCAAGACAGCAAACGCCTCCTCCCCTGTAATCTGTATACAATTTACAGTGCTGCTACAACATTTGTGAACACTGCAGAGTTCTCCATTTCTGCATAAATATGACTTAAAATGTGATCAGATCTTCGTGCAAGTCCTAAAACTAGATAAAAAGAACCCAATTAAATAAATAACACAAAAACAAGTTTTAGGACTACAAATTGTCTACAAATGGAGGAAACTCAATACTGTTGCTACTCTCCCTACGAATGGGCATTCTGCAAAGATGAAAAAGAACCCAAGGGTAACAGCAAAAGACCTGCAGAAATCACTCAAACTTGCTAAAATCTCTGTTCATGTGTCAACGATAAGAAAAACACAGAACAAGAATGGTGTTCATGGAAGGACACCAAAGAGGAAACCACCGCTTTCCAACAAAAATATTGCTGCACATCTCAAGTTTGCAAAGGTTCTACAATGCTTCTGGCACAACATTTTGTGGACAGATGAAACAAAAGTTTAACTTCATGGCAGAAATACACATTGCTGTGATTGGAGGGAAAATGGCACCACACACCAACACCAAAACCTCATCCCAACTGTGAAGCATGGTGGAAGGAGCATCATGATTTGGGGCTGCTTTGCTGTCTCAGGGCCTGGACAGCTTGCATTGGTTGAATGAACAATTAGTTCAAAATTGCATCGAAATATTTTACAGGATAATATCAGGGTAGCAGTGCATCACCTGAAGCTTAATAGTTGGATAATGCAACAAGACAATGATCCAAAAGACAAAAGTAAATCAACAACAGAATGGTTTAAAAAGAAGAAAAATCATGTTTTAACGGCTGTAGTCAACGTCCTGACCTTAATCCTACGGAAATTTAGTGAAAGGACCCGCAGCAAACAGTTCGTGCAAGGAAGCCCACCAACATCCCAGAGTTGAAGCAGTTTTGTAAATAGGAATAGCCTAAATTCCTCCAAGCCGATGTGCAGGACTGATCAACAGTTACCCAAAACTTTTGGTTGAAGTTATTGCTTTTCTTTTTTTTAAATTTTTTTCTAAGTTTCTACAATGCAACAACAAAAAAAGCAGTAAAAAGGTTTACACAGTGCAAAACAAACATATCAAATGTACAGTTCATAACAGTAAAAGAAAAGCACCCATAGTAGAATCGTATAAAGTTAGTTACCACCCCACTCTCCCACTACCCAACTCCAAGCCAACCATTATGATATATAGAAAAGTTAATCAGAACTTATATCACCACAGAGCTGTACTTATAAAAAGAAGGTATATTGCCTACTACCTGATCTATACTATGTTTACTCAAAAAAAACCCCCCACAAGTTTTAACCGAAAGAAGCTGGAAGTTATTGCTGTTCAAAGGGGTCACACCATGTTACTGTAAGCAAAGGCTCACACAGTTTTTCCAACAAATACATATAATATTGAATCATTTTTCACAATAGATGGATAAGTATATATTTTTTGTGTTATTTAATTGAGTTCTCTTTATCTAGTTTTAGGACTTGCATGAAGATCTGATCACGTTAGCAGAAATAGAGAAAATTCTACAAGATTCACAAACTTTCTAGCACCACTCTACGACCTCACTCTGCATTTTCTCACAACTACAGACTCTGTGTTCATCTCCTGAGCAAATACGGATGCACAAAGTCCATTAAAATTTTCCCATCTCTTTTGGCTCCATGCATAGATTACCACTCTGATTTTCCAGAGTACCAATTTTGGCACTTGAAATCCTTTTGCTCTTAATATATTTGTAGAAGCCTTTAAGATTCTCCATCACCTTGTCTGCTAGAGCAATCTCATATTTTCTTTTAGCCCTCCTGATTTCCTCAAGTGTTCTCTTACATTTCTTATACTCGTCAAGTATGTCATTTGTATCTGCCTGCCTATACCTTAACCAGGGCCTCAATATTCCATAAAGATGTTATCCTTGCCTTTTATTCTGACAGAAACATACAAGTTCTGTACTCTCAAAACTTAACTTTTGAAGGGCTCCCCTTTAGCAAGTACACCTTTGCCAGTAAACAACCTATCCCAATCCAGACTTACCAGACCCTTTCTGAACCCACACTTGCTAGATCCTTTCTATTGCACCTGCAATGGTTAATCTGCTGAGAACATCAAGTCATTTCACTCTCTACCTGCCACTAACAGTTTTAATTACTCAGCTATCACTGCATTTACTTTGAAGCCCTGAGCATGTGCCTTGCCAATTTTGTGCTTCTTCCAAGTTGGTTCAAAATGGAGGGAAGCTGCATATTTCTGCCTCGTCTTCAACATTCACATACTTGGTCCTGCAATCAGAAAGGGGACTAAAGCAAGTGGTAATTTTTTCCCTGTCTGACCAGATGCCATCAGACCTCCTGGGTTCTGAATTCAGTGTTTAGGATATCCAGTACTACCCCCTTCTTTCTTATGAACTCGCCTGAAGAGTGTATCCAACCGATGAGACAGGACCCACTCACAGTTGTTTCCTATGATTACAACTGCATCAGTTTTTGCTTGTTAACTCTCCCAGTTCAGGGACAAACTAACAGATGTTTGTGAGAAGGACTTTACCTGGGCTAGGAATGAGTTTGCTGTGGCTGAATTCAGAACCTTGATTGATAGTAGATGTAGATGTTTCAGCCAATTTTATCCTTTTTTTTGTTTTAATAAAGTATTTAAGAAGCAATAGAGTGGTTTGCTGTGCCCTTCAGAGAGATTAAGAATAAACCAGTTTGTTGCAAGACTAGATCCAGAGAAAGGCGAGACTTGGTAAGGATGACAAATTCAAGATCATCTGTGGTCAAAAGTGCGTCAAGCAAAGCCATTCTAGTATTGTTCTCACTTAGAATACTGTCAGTTCTTTTTCACCACTGGGTCTAAATCCTAGAAACCTTGCCTAACAACAAATATGAAAGTACCTTTACAGCAACTGTTGTGGGTCAAGGTAATTAAGGACCGTCAATGAATGTTTTGACCCTGCCAAAGATACCCAAATCCCCAAAATGAATTTTCATCAAGGATATTAATACATTTTTACAGAATCATATACACCAGTTTTTTTTTTTTATTAATGATCACCTGTTTTTCTATTAATTGCCGATTTAACTGAATTTAAATTCCACAACTACACTGCTGGAATTTGAACTTCTATTGCTGAATTGTTAGTTCGTCCCTGGTAGTTTAACTCTGACATACGTCACCAATAACCTTGCGTTTTAAACATGATAACATCACTAAGCAGGCAGTAAGAAGGAGGCAAATTTAAAGGAGAACTCAGAGAAAGGCTAGAGAAGGTGACGGATGAAAGGGAGCAAGAGAGACAACAAGACTGAAACAAACCAACAATTACTTTGTCGTGGTTCAAGATCTTAACACAAATAAAATCTATTCCCCAATTGTCGCTCTCATATTAATGTCAGACATTGCTTAATAAATGGACAGAGACTACAAATGAAATGAGTGACTCACCACTAACTATCTCCATATAATTTATATATATGGAGCTAACAGCTTGGGATGTCAGGACATCCATTGTTCGTTAAAAGCATTTCATGAAAAGATGTCTGAGAATAATGTTAATCAACATTTTACTATATGATGCCACTCTTATCAGGCATATAATTATCTATAAAGGTTCACCTCGACTTTACTACTGCCAATTATGACAAAGATTTCTACACAGGCGACATTTGGTGATAAAATACCAAACTTTTTCTTCCTGACTAATTAGCAATTGTTCTTCACTCTGTACAAACTGGAATTGGTTATCTTTGGCTCATATTCAAAGTTTAACCTTGTTCTTTTTGTCATACGTTAACACTAAGAATGACCATTTCTTTAAATACCATCTCATTACTTCCTGGAAACACCACTTACAAAACTTTTCTTGCCTCCAGGAAAGCATGAGTGGGATAGTTTGTAAAATAAAACCAGAAAACCCCAATAGGTCAAGAAGCATCTGTGCAAGAAAAAGCAGTAACTATTTTGAAATCTTCAAGCTGAACTATTCAATGAGCATAGATGCTTAATGACCTGCTGAGTGTTCACAGAATTTTCTATTTTTATTTCAGATTTCTAGCATTTGCAGTGAGATTATTGTTCTGAGGCCATGACAACCACATCAAATCCTATATGCAGCTGATACAGTACCATGCAAAAGTCTTAGGTGCATAAGGTGCATATATTTTGCCAGGGTGCCAAAGACTTTTGCACAGTGCTGTTGTAATTTTATGTATTGCACTGTACTGCTGCTACATTACAAAAACAACAAACTTAATGACATATATGACTGATGATAAACCTGATTCTGATGTGGGTCTCCACTGTGGACTGAGAGTGGGAAGGGGCAGGGAGAGGGGAATCATGGTTGGGAAAAGTGGAAGGGAGAGGGGAGAGAGTGGGAAGCACCAGAGGAACATTCTGAAATGATCAATAAACCAATTTTTTGGAATCAAACCACCTTGCCTAGTGTCTCAGGGCCAGGTGTGTATGTACCCACACCACTCCCTGCCCCTGGCATTCCTCCTCTGCCACCTGTCCCACACCCCTCCCACAGCGCTCCACCCGAGCCATTCCCAACATCCTTTGCTTCCACCAGATTTACAAACTCACTGTCCACTCCATGTTGATAAATACACTACTGTGCAAGAGTCTTAGGCACCCTAGCTATATACTGTATATGTACCTAAGACTTTTGCACAATACTGAATATGCCACACATTGGTCAGGAATGGAGCAATTGTACAACCTATCCTTCCCTCCCATTACCCACCTCCCCACCCTACTGAAGCTGTCCTGGAAAGAAGGTTGGAATCCTCCAGCCCATGATGCATTGGGACTATAAAACATGGAACTGATCAATTAAAGAGTATTAATGATATCTGTGACACAAATTAGAAATTATAGGTATTGCATGGTATCCTGACATCTCTATCAATAGTTATAAATTAGAAATATGGTGAAAAGAAAGACGCAACTGCAGAGATCCAGCTTTGGCAGATAGAGGCCTGACACACACCGGGGCACCAGAGGCAGCATGAGGAGAGAAAGAGAACACACATGAGTGATTTAGCAAATGAAAAATGAAGTTACTGTGCAAATGTACTAATGGTCAACTGGTACCAGTAAACAACTTTGTTCTGTATTTTCACTGCAGTCCACCCTAGCAGTTGAAATAGACATGAAAGCAGGTCAGTAAAAGCAGTTCCTGGGAATGGAGGAAGAAATAATTACAACTGAGTTCATCAGTCTTCAGTAATGAGTGGTCAATACCTTCAATTCAAATTTAACTCTCTGTGTGTTTCACCTGGACAAATAAACTTCTGTTTGGTGTCAATAGTAAGATTTTATTGAACTGGGGTATATTAAACCACGTGCACTCTGGCCAACATCTAACCATCGGTTTGAAGATGATCACGATATCAGTGGTTGTTTTAGTTTCTGCCAGCACCTGAGTGGTTGATCAACCCAGGTTGTCCTGAGCAGGAGATACCACCTTGGGAAGCATAATTACTTGCAGAGGTGAAGCTGTTAAGAGATTTTCAGCAAACAACCCCGAGCACTTGGCCCACTATAAGTAATGAGTGTGCCATTACAGGACATTAAGTACCATAAAAATGTCTATCTTAGCACTAGGTATATAGTTACATTGTTTGTTTCCTCTAATGCTACAGTGAGATACATAAATCTATGGAGAAATAACTTTCCAACTTCACTAAAGCAATTTAGAAAACTCTTCTCATGAGTGGATGACATTTTAGAATAACGCACTGGCTCTGAGCTCCTACTGTGCAAAAAGACTCGGTATTGTTACATTATTCCTCACATACATTGCATTACTCATCTAAAAACAGTATGACACCGGCCATTCAGGTTTCTAGCAAAGGACTCCAAGAACCCACTATAACCTCTTTAAATCTTTCCACTTCACACTTAAAGTCTAAAGTATGCATGTTCTTTCAAATGTCAACTGTGCACAGTGAGCATCACTTTTATGAACAGAGAAAACAGAATCAGGGTAGGCTACTCAGTTCTCATGGCTGTTCTGCCAATTAATAAGATCACAGCTGAAATTTTTATCTTTGTATTGCTTTCATAAGTCAGAGTTGTGTATTCAAGTCCAAACACACATTTGAGCCTTTAAAGCAGGGTGACATTTTGCATGAAATACTAAAGTGTACGCTCTCAAATCCATGTTAAAGGGCAAAAGCTTAGGGGTAACATGAGGGGGAACCTCTTTACTCAGAGAGTGGTAGCTGTGTGGAATGAGCTTCCAGCAGAAGTGGTTGAGGCAGGTTCGATGTTGTCATTTAAAGTTAAATTGGATAGATATATGGACAGGAAAGGAATGGAGAGTTATGGGCTGAGTGCAGGTTGGTGGGACTAGGTGAGGATAAGAGTTCTGCACAGACTAGAAGGGCCGAGATGGCCTGTTTCCGTGCTGTAATTGTTATATGGTTATATGTTAAAGACCCCACACACACAGCACTACATAAAAACACATGGGATCTATCCCAGGTGACCTCATCAATAATTTTCCTTCATTGAACCTCACTGAAACAAATTGCATCATTATCCAACAACTTTTGTGTGATTATACTTCAAAAATTTGATTAATGTTGTATAGTTCTGGGAAATGGAGTTGGGGTTGTTTGTTTCAGTGGAGGACTTGGAGTAATAGTGATTAATATTTCTAGAATTAAAAAAATCAAAGGCAAAAACATCTAACTGGGAGAGGGTTGATTTTGGTGTCTGGAGGAGGAACAGGCAGGACAAAAAGATGTAAAGCAAGCTTCTTTCCAAAAGGAGGAACACCAGGTCTTCCAAAGCTATAGTGCTATCAAACAAAGAATAAAACAGAAAAGGTGGTAAGATAAACCATCAGGTACACAATACAACAGAAAACCAATCTGAATACAGTAAAGGGTAACTAAGAAAAGATAACAAGAGTGAAAGTGACAGGCAACTGAATAGGCAGAACTCTGACAGATGGAACTGAACAGATATGAAATGTTCAATTTTGGAACAAAGCACAATACAAAAGGGAGAGTTTGAGAGTTGTAGAGTATGGAAAAAAGCACTGTGATATCATGCCTGTCTATACATAATCCACTTGTCTGCCCAGATCCCTCTAAGTCCTGTTCATTCAAGTATCTCTCCAGATGTCTCTTAAATGTTATTACTGTCCCAGTTCTCCACCACCTCTTCTGGCAGCCTGGTGTGTTAAATATGCACCCCTTAGATCTTATGTAAACCTCAATCTCTTTGTGAACCTCCTCGCTCTCACCTTAAACACTCCTAACATGCGAAATAGACACTATCTATCCATGTCATTCATAATTTTATATATCTCAATCATGTCACCTCTCAGTATATTCCTCCACCCCACGGGGGAAAAAGATCCGGATACAATCTCTTATAACTCAATCTCTCCAATACAGGAGACACCCTTGTGAATCTTGTCTGCACAATAAGCAGAAATGCACACAATACTCGCAGTAAGGCCTAACCAACATCTTCTACAGGTGTAACACAACATCCCAACTCATGTACTCAACACATCAGTCCATGAAGTTAAATGTGGCTATAGCTAATTCTGTCTTCATCACCCTGTGAACTCCGTCCATTTAAACCTTCTGCAGCAACCTATTATACAGCATATTGCCAATCGTCTGTAGAAAACCCCTCCTGCCCTGGCTTTGTCAATCCTCTTGATTGTTTCTTCAGAAAACCCAACCAAATTTGTGACACGATTCCCAATACACAAAGCCATGCCTACTATCCCTAATCTGTCCCTCATTTCCAAATACAAGTAAATCCTATCTCTCAGCATTCCTTCTAAAAACATTCCCATCACTAATGTAAGGTTCACTGGCCTGTACTGCCTTGGATTTTCTCTGCTGCCATTCTTTAAGTAACAATATTAACCACCCTCCAGTCTTCTCATACCCCACTTTGGTTAACAACAATAGGGCAATTTCTACCAGGCCCCCAAAAATTCCATTCCTTGCTTCCTATAACACATTATCCACCTTCATGTGTCAAGACCATGAACACCACCTCCTTTGTAACGTTGATATGATCCAGGGTATCAGTATTTGTTTCCCTGAACTCAGTGCCTTCCACATCCTTTTCCACGATGAATACAGACACTAAACATTCATTTAGTTTCTCTCCCACTTTCCCACTTCGATTATCACACTGATCCTTATGTGGACCTACTTTCTTCCTTACTACACTTAATATACAGAGCATCTTTCAGAATTCTCCATCTTATCTCATGACCTTTTTAACCCTATTTTTCTTAAGTGACTGTTACACCCTTAAGTTGCTTCCAGGAACTTGCTTCGCTCGTCCCAGCTGCCTAAAGCTAACACATGCCTCTTTTTTCCTGACCAGACCCCTCAATATCTCTCGATAACCAAGGTCTCCTGATCTTACCAACTTAGCGCTTTACTCGAACAGGTATATGCTAGCCCTGAAATTTTCCTATCTCACATAAAAATTTCCCAACTGCCATATTGTCCGCTTATCTGTATATAACACTTTCTATCTCAGGAGAATATGCACTCACAAGAACATAAAAACCTGGGGTATACATTCACAGTTCTTTTTAAATTGGCAAAGCAAGTTGGTAAGTTTGGTAAGGAAGCATATAGAATACTGGGTTTTTACAGGTGCAGTAAATACAAAGGAAAATATAATGTTCAGCCTTTTTAAACTGCTTGTTTGGCCTCAGATGCAGTATAACTCTGTGCAATGCACTTAAGAATTCAAATTCCTGGAGAGGGTACAAATGAGGTCTCAAAACTTTAGAGTTATCGAACAGTTAAAGCACAGAAGGAGAGCACTTAGACCAACTGGAAAACTGAGATAATACTCTTGTAGGAAATGGGCATTGCTGGATAGGGCTGGATGGGGTGAGAAGATGGTGAGGTGGATTGTTCATGATGTTGCATGCTCTTTCCACAGTTTATGCCTGGACCCCACATATTCCTGCTGTGGAAAATGAAGTACATAGTGTATTCCACAAATTTGAGCAGTTAACTGCAAGGGTTTTGCACCAGTCTATGAAGACGATGCATTTATCCAGGGAGCCTTTCAGGTGAGTTCAACTTGGAAACATTTATTCATCTTCCACGATAGATCTTGAGTATACCAACATTATGGCCTAGGCACCATAAATCAATACAACCTAACTGAGAAAGAGGGAATGAATACAGTGAAACAATGTGCCAAGTTTTCTGAATACAATTACTCAAGATGCTACCTTTTACATTAAGCATGCTGAAGGTTAAACCTGCCTTCTGAAGTGGAATCAATGTTGTGTATTGACTGCAAGCTATGAAAATTAAAACAATTCTCTTTCAAATAGGAACTGCACCAATATGGTCACTCACCAGGGCATGCAGTTTGTCCTCCAGCTCCTGATTTGTTCGTTGGGATGCAGTGTAACTATTCTGTAATCTACAAGGGCAAAGAAAACACAGTCCACTTGAGCATTTACCGATAACATGGCAATCAGACATATAGACATCCATTAATTGATATGGAAAGCCAGTCAATTCAAAGCTAAAACAAAGATCTGAAGCCCCTCCCCCTTACCATATCTAATAACCTCTTTCAATATCCTACCATTAATCTTTCCAAATGTCCAATACATATTGAATACAATTTTTTCTTGCATTGTTAAATGGTACCTACTACAATGTCAGTAAAGGGTTGACATTCTTGGGGCACCAAGGCCGTTGAAGCAGGTTTCTTTTTCCATTGTTGTACAGGTGGAGGCCAGCCACAGACACCATGGAGATCTCAACCACATTTCCTCCATTCCCTGCATGTCCGCTCTCAGCTGGAGTATTCTAAGTGGTTTTGATCACCAATGCATAGGAAAGATAATGTTGGAGAGGAGATTCAGCAAGATGTTGCCTCAGATGGAGTAGTTCAGTTACGAGGAGAACACGGAGAAGCTAGGCCAGTTCTCCCTGAGCAACGGTAGTTAAGTGAAGACATATTAAACCATAAGAAGAGGTAAGACAGACTTGTAGGGAACTTCTCCCCACATCAAATGCTGGTAAATTTAGGACATAGATTTTTGATGCAGGTGGAGAAAATTTTAGAGCAAACATGAAGGGGACTTCTTCACCCAGGGGAGGGATGGAGGACTATGTTCTAGGTGCAAGTTGATGTGACTAGGCAAAATAACCATTTGGCACAGACTGGGTGGGCTAAAGGGCCTAGATCTGTGCTCTTGTGCTCTATAATTCTATGTCAGATAGTGGTGAGAACCAGCAATTCATCACCCAATAAACTGGTTAATACTGGGTCACCAACAACATTTAATAAGTCAAGATGAGCACGTGAATCATTTCAACATATAGGGCTGTGAATCAATAACTAGTGATGGGTCTAATACAAAAGGGTGCCAACTGGCCAGCATGGCTGAGTTGGGAAGAATGGCCACCTGTACCATGATTCGCATGACCATCCCCAAGACACAAGCATCGGACCACTTAACCTTGATATTCAATGACATTACCATTGACAAGACTTCCAACATTAAAACACTCCACTGGACTTCTGTCATGTTAATCATGTATCTCCAAAAGCATGCCAGTGATTAGGTATTCCATTTAAAGTTGCTGGTGAATGCAGCAGGTTAGGCAGCAGCTCTAGGAAGAGGTACAGTCGACGTTTTGGGCCAAGACCCTTCGTCAGGACTAACTGAAAGAAGAGCTAGTAAGAGATTTGAAAGTGGGAGGGGGAGGGGGAGATCCAAAATGATAGAAGACAGGAGGGGGAGGGATGGAGCCAAGAGCTGGACAGTTGATTGGCAAAAGGGATATGAGAGGATCATGGGACAGGAGGCCTAGAGAGAAAGAAAAGGGGGGGGGAGCCCAGAGGATGGGCAAGGGGAATAGTGAGAGGGACAGAGGGAGAAAAAGGAGAGAGAGAAAAAGAATGTGTGAATATAAATAAAGAACAGATGGGGTACGAGGGGCAGGTGGGGCATTAGCGGAAGTTTGAGAAGTCAATGTTCATGCCATCAGGTTGGAGGCTACCCAGACGGAATATAACATTCTTTTTCTCTCTCTCCTTTTTCTCCCTCTGTCCCTCTCACTATACCCCTTGCCCATCCTCTGGGCTTTTCCCCCCCGCCCCCATTTTCTTTCTCCCTGCTCTTCCTGTCCCATGATCCTCTCATATCCCTTTTGCCAAACACCTGTCCAGCTCTTAGCTCCATCCCTCCCCCTCCTGTCTTCTCCTATCATTTCGGATCTCCTCCTCCCTCTCCCACTTTCAAATCCCTTACGAGCTCTTCTTTCAGTTAGTCCTGACAAAGGGTCTCGGCCCAAAATGTCGACTGTACCTCTTCCTAGAGATGCTGCCTGGCCTGCTGCGTTCACCAGCAACTTTTATGTTTGTTGCTTGAAATTCCAGCATCTGCAGATTTCCTCGTGATTAGGTATTCCACGGTGATTGATTCACTTCAAAACAGTAAAGATCTTTTCTAATTAGTCAAGGCTTTCCAAGAGACTTTCTACATGCCTGGATGAATGCTGCACCAAATATTCTCATTCTCCAGAGTAAAGACAGCTGCTCAGTTAATACATCATCAGCCATTCCTCCACAATCAGCACAGTGGCTACTGTTAACTACACAACAGCTTCTCATCCAGGCTATCCTGACATCATCACACAGATCTGCAATCTCTTTCACCATGAAGAACAAGAGCAAGTAGTACACATGAACACAAGTTTCTGTAGATGCTATAATCTGGAGGGGGGGGCGGAACTGCTGGAGGAACACAGTGGGCCAAGGAATACCTGTTTGGGGTGGGGGGTGTATGGGAAGGCTTCAGGGAAAGGAAAGAATTTTTACACATTGGGGTCAAGACCCCTCATCAGGACTTCATCTTGGAATACATTGTTTCTTCTTCATCAGCACTGTGTACAAATCCTGGAACTCTCAATCCAGCACTGTAGGAACCTTCCCCAACGGGACAGCAATTGTTTAAGGCAAACCTCATCTTTTGCAAGGGTAATTATGTTTGAACAACAAACTCTGACCTTAACAGCAATGCCCACATAATGCAATTAAATGAAAAATAACTGATTTTGGCAGACTACAGTCTCTTTGTGGTCCTGTGTCTATATTGTTATAATTGTCCGTAAATCTCAGACACCAGTTTTCTATTTGGTCAAGCAGCTGAGATATGGCAGCTAATATGAACCATCAAGAAATAAAGGAATTGTGGATTTATAGTCTTGATTGTAAGATAATTCTTCTGAAGGGAACAGATGCTGCCAGTTGGAAGCTCAAGCAGAAAGAAAGATTTGTTTTATGTTTGCAAATAGTGTAGCTTCTGTTTGGGAAAAGAATGTGCAAACTTAAACCTTTTCCATAAGGTCACTGGTATATTTGGCCAGTCTGTGATGATATTGTAAGCTCCAGGAACCTCAAAAAAGCACTACAAGGTGAAGAAGTTGTTGTGACACCAACCCTAATTACACAGAGATATTTGTTACCTCCCTACTACAAGTGAATGGGAGCACATTGCATACTGGTGTAAATTGCTAAGCAGCCTTTCAAAGAGCACAGCCACAGAAGATGGACTGTTAGGAAAATCTGAGTGCCCACAGGAGGTTTCAGAAGCAGAGGATGGTGGCCCAACTTCATCTACTGATGGTCCAAATGAATATCATACATTGAAGTATTTTCTATGCATATTCCTAGTATCAGATATTTATCTGTGCTACTGCACATCACACATAAAAGTGTCAGGATGACTTTTACAGACACTGTAAATTGTAGAGAATAAGTGCACTTATGTAATTTACAAATAAACATATCGAAACAAATATAATGCAATAAGATACACTGCACTATGCAAATTAGTTTCTGTTTCATATTTGACTTGTTTCTCCTATCTATCCAATACTAATTGAGCCTTTAGTCTAAAAGTTAGAAAAGCAGCATGTTCTAGTCATAGTTTTCAATACAAGCTTGAAATTACTATGCAAAGTTTCTGATCCTTGACAAACAAAAGTAGGTGCTTTAAAAAAAGTCACACACCCCGGACTGCCAACATTTTCGCCACTCACCTGCGGAATTTGTCCTTCAATTTGTCCACTTCTTCTCGAGCATGGTTCAGCTCTGCCTCAAGGTAATGTCGGCTTGACTCAAAGTCAGCCTCCATTATCTCCAACTTTTTTGTGCTATGGGTCAGCTTTCGAAGCAGCTCTTCATTCTGTTGCTGTAACAACCTGTGTGAAAATAAACAAATATAACTTTAAGGACTGTGAAATTATGCTATGCCTTCAAGAGGAACAGCATTTGCAAGAACAAAATAAAAACCGACTTTGAATTAACAGAAAGTCAACAGTTTAGTAGGCACCACAGCAAGGCAAACAAAGGAGATGAATTTTTGGGCAAAGAAATGAAAAGATTGAAAAGGGCAGAGAGCTAAGTTACACGAAAGAAAAGAAGCCAACATGAGGCAATCTTAATTGAAGAGTAAACTGCTCTCTTGTCCATGCTCAATAGCTATTGGTCTGTAAACACTGATCAAATCAGTGACTAATCAAAAATCACATGTGCTCTCCAATCCTTTCAAATTCCATGGCAATTAACCCAATTGGCACAGAAAATGAACACAGTTCATGTAGTACAGATGGACTTGAATAAAGCCTCTGATAATATTTCACATGGTAGATAGGTCTACAAGTCAGCAACCCAAAGAGACAGGACAATTTAGCGTGATGACTGGAGGCCAGTGGTGATGATTGAGAGTTGTTTTTGTGATTGGAAGCATGAGACCAGTAGTCTGCCTCAGGAATTAATGCTGACACCCTTTGTCATTGATAAATGCACGAAGTATGACTGTAGGCTCATTGGAGGCAGGCTATTTCACAACATTTAACAATATTTTGATGAGCACTTGAGATACCAAGGCTAAGGGGGCACAGGGCTGAGCGCTGGAAAACGGAATTAATGTAGATAGGTTCTTGACGGCCAGCATTAGCAATGTCAAGGGCCTGTTTCCATGCTTTGTGACGTATGACATTCTACAGCTCACAATCTGATCTGATAAATGTTAACAAGGAGCACTAACAGGTGTTATGACAGCTGGAACATCTATTCCAACAACTGGAATAAATTCACCTTAAACATTGCTTGATGGCTTATAATTTTTGCATACATGACCATTGCTGTAAATATAACAACTTTAAATATTTGAGGGTAAAACACCAAGAACAGAACAAGAACAAAATTCACAAACAATCATTCCGACCTGGATGCAACAATCCACTGTGCCAGCTCATCGTGGCACAACTCAAGTGTTTTATCATTTATTGTGTTGTATCATTTAACCTAAACTCCACATAGTCTGGTCCTATGGGGCTTTGGTTTATGGATACAAGCTCTAACTGTAACTAATTTCGAGTTAATTTTAAAAAATTATGATGGAGCAATACTTCAGCACTTTAATGGGTAAGAGATGAATATGGACATGATTTTGAACAGAAAGAACTACAAGTCATTAGCTATAAATGCAACTCTTCTAGCTATTCTATAATTGCCATACATTGTACTGAAACAGCAGGAGTAACTGCATTGAAATTAAACTTACAGTTGCATTGAAATAGATAACAATCACTTGTAGTGAAATTACAGAAAGAACTACTAACAGCTGGTTTGTAATAAATTGCTCTTGGCTACAGCGAAATCGCATTGGCAGATATTTTGATCTCTTATAACAAGTCAGTTCATTACAATGACAAACTATAAATGTGATATGGTTATGATGCATCAGGGGATACAAAGCCAAATATATGTGGGACACACTAGGTCAAATACTCCGAATTATATAGCACAGAAACAGGCTCTTCAGACCATCTAGATCCTGTTGTGCTGGTCCCGTCGACCCATACCTGGACCATAGCCCTCCGTACCTCTCCCATCCCTCTATTTATCCAAACTTTACTTAAATGCCACAATCGAACCTGCATTCACCACTTCCACTGCCAGCTCATTCCACACTCTCACTGCCCTCTGACTGAAGAACATCCCCCTCAGGTCCCCCTTTAATAATTCACCTTTCACCCTTAACCTATGACTTCTAGTTCTAGTCACACCCAATCTCTGTAAAAAAGCCTGCTTACATGTACCCTATCCATACCGCTCAATTCTGTACACCTCTATCAAATTTCCCCTTATTTCCTATGCTCCATGGAATAAAGTCCTAACCTATTCAAAGTTTCCCTATAAACTATGCAGTGAACCGTTCTGGTGATCGAGACCTTGGTGGTGGACCTTCATTAGTCTCACAGGGTAAGGGAAGAAGCAGTTAACCAGTCTGGCAGCCCTAGTCTTGATGCTCCTGTACCTACTTCCTGATAGTAGTGGATCAAAGAGTTTGTGGGATGGGTGGTAGGGACTCTTAGCAATGCTTTTGGGCTCTTCATATATAATGCTCCTGGTAAATGTTACAAATAGTGGGAAGTGAGACTCCAGTGATCATCTAAGCCATTTTTACTATCTTCTGTAGAGTCTTGTAGTCCAATGCCTTGCAGCTTCCAGACCACACAATGATGCAGCCAGTGTGCCAAAAGCTATGCCAAAAGCCTTTTTTTAAACAACCCTTAAAATCTTGAAGTGATATACATCTGGCCTCAGACCATTTATGTGGGACACTATAAAGCTCATCCTCATAACTAATTAGCTAATGTATTGCCTATTGCACTAATTTATATTGAAAATTTATATTGAAAATTTATATTTATATTGAAAAAAAACTACAAAGCCTGCCAAAAACTGAAATGTCAAAATTGATAAGGGTTCTACAAAGATATGAAAACTCACCTTAGTAAAATTCCCAAGAGGAAAAACATGCTTTCATCAGCTCCTTATAGGTGAATGTCCAAAATCAATGCAAAGCATTTGACTCTAAAGACAACCTCCAATGACAAACAGAAGACAGTCGAATCCATTTCCTACATTTGGACTAGTTGCTGACCATTCCCTTTAAAGGGACAGAATAATCTTAAATATCTATAAGCAAAGTGTTCAACACCAAATGTTCGCCCAGCATCTGATAGTCAATTTAGTATCAACAAAAATTTAATTCACTTACTGCCAGCTGTTTTTGCCATTACACCTTACAACATTAGATCCATAGGAAAATTTCTGTATGCATGAATTCGTTCATGTTGGGACACTTGTTGCTGGAGATGGCTAAAATACAGCTTTTTAAGTACTTAACGCTTAATTTGCTAGGATGTAAAAATAAAGAAGAGAAAAAGTCTCAAAGCCATCATTTTATTTCCCACCCTCAGTGAATTGAATTAAAACATAAGGCAGAGGATAAACGAATGTAAAAAATTTGAAAATGTAATTGTCAGTTTCAGTAATTATGTTAACCTTTTTGCCTGGGTGAAAGTTATTCTGATCATCTATCTTACTGATGTCTCTTATAATCATACATACCTCTATCAGGTGACTTCTCAGCCTCCTTCTCTTCAAGGAAAATTAATCAGCCTAATCGGTCTCTCCCTAAACCTAAAAGTCCAACAATCCAAGCAACATCTTGGATGGTGCCAAAAGAGCGTAGCGGTTAGCACGACACTTTTACTGTTCAGGGTGGAGTACAGAGCTCAATTCTGGTGCTGTCTGTAAGGAGTTTGTATGGGTTTATGGGTCTCCTCCAGGTACTCCGGTTTTCCTCTCACAGTCCATGTATGTACTGGTTAGTAGGGTAATTTGGTCATTGTAAATTGTCCTGTGATTAGAAGTGTTAAATAGGTGGGCTGCTGGGCAGCGTGACTCAGGAGGCAGGAAGGGCCTGTTCCATGCTCTCTCTCTAAATAAGTAAATCCTGGTTAATTTCCTCTGCACTCTGTCCAGTGCAACCACATTTTTCTTAACGTGTGGCCACCAGAAATACAATCAATACTGCAAGTAAAGTTTCATAACTTTTGGTTTTTCAAGCTGGCGGCACAGTGAAAGGTCTGCTTTGCTGAGCTCAGCACCGCAACACTGATAATTTCGCATATAAACCTATCCGTTCCAACTTTTTTTTTTAAATGCCCAGGTGTCGAATTTAATAACATGAACATTGATGAGTAGTTTTTGAGCTGTTCCAACACCATGCCATCAAAAAGTACTAAAAAGATGACCAAGACGGACTGCACAGAACGCTTGCCCGGGGCTGGGGAGCTAGTTCTGCTAACACGTTGGACCCTGCCTTTCGTCAAGTAATTCAGGAAGTTACAGAGAACATATCCACAATGATGGATGAGAAGCTGGGTCCACTCTCTCTAACACTCTAGAACCACACATTGGAGCTTAAAAATCTTGATACAAGGACGACCGAAGCCAAGGCCAAGTCTCTGCGGTTGAGACTGTAACTGATCAGGCCCAAAGCCGCTAGAAAAGCAAGTTCAAAGCCTGTCGGACCATATCAATGATCTTGAGAATAGAAGCAGGAGGAAGAACATACGGAACATTGGTCTACCCGAAGGTACAGAAGTTTTTTTGAGGGCTGGCTGCCTAATTTCCTTGATTTGGAAACCAAGGCTGGAGCATTAAAGTGGAAAGAGCTCATCGTACGCTGGCTCCAAAGCCGGGCCCATACCAACACCCCTGACCCGTCCTTGTCCGGTTCCATAACTTTGGTGATAAGCAAAGAGTGATGGAGGCTTCGAGACACCGTGGGATTGATACCCAAGCTTTAATTTATAAGGGATTCAGGCTTTTTCAAGATTTCTCGGCAGCTGTTGTTCAGAAGCGCAAAGGATTTGACCAGGTGAAGAAGCGGCTGAGAGAATCCGGAATCCAGTACTTTATGCCATACCCAGTGGTGCTGACAATCACCTACAACGGGACCACCAAGATATTTGATTTTCCTGACAAAGCTAAAACTTTTGTGGACACGTTGGGCTAAAGAATGTATATATTGTGTAGCCCTGGTGTTATAGGTCCACAGTCTCAATTCCTGTGGATGTCACATGATATTAGTTTCATTTACTAAGTGTGAAGTATTTACAGTCTTGTTTTGCTGGAAGCTTGTAGTTTTGATTCCTAGGGACGCCACGTGGTTTACTGGGAATTCATGACTTTGTTTCTGTGAGAGTCACATGATGACATATTCCCAACGGTATAAAAAGAGTCACAGTCGTTTAGTGGGCAGTCGCTCGTTAGGGAGTCGCTCGGTAAGGAGTCGATAAGAAATCGCGGGAAGAAAGTGAGAGTGAAGATTGCAGGCTTCGAATGAACCCAAAGGATTGGGTTAGCTGGCAGCACTCTGTGCATTTCGAATGTGACTGATATTTCACATAATCCATACGTGGATTGTGGCACACACTTTTGGTTAACCCCTGCATGGTCTCGGGTGTCGTGTGTGACCATATTGGCGAAAGGGACATTCCCTGTCAGTTACTCTGTGTAATCTCGCTCTTCTTGGACTCATTGATAAAGGTACTCCACGGATGCAAACTCCGGAAACAGTTTCTTCAAGATTGCTCTCTGTCGTATTGTGAATCACAAAGATCACCTCTTCGTCGTATCATGAATAAACAAGTCTCTCCTCTCACTTATTTCATGAATCACCCAGACTTCCTAAACTGCCACTCTTAGACTGTGCTTGAGTAAGACTTTGTTAAGAATTGTTTCTAAGTTTAACTGTTTGGGAATTATAGACGCATAACACTGTTAACGTCTGTTTAAGTTAGTCATTTGTTTAATTTTCTATATTTCTGCGTAAATGTTAATAAATTTAGTTGTTTTGCAATAATACCCCAACCCCATTCCTCATCTATTGTCGCTGGTCCATAACACTGGTCATGGACGGTAACATGCTTAATGGTCACTTTATTTCACCTTTTCATTACTCAACGGCAAGACATCTTATAGGATGGGTAACGTCTGTTTTGATTAATATAGTTTCATTATTTGTTTAAGTTAGTGGCGCTGCTCCAGCCTGAAGGAGCTTAAACATGATGGTAACAAATGGGTGGATTGATAAATTATGCCCTGTTTTCATTTTTGACTATGTTAAATGCCATACTGGCAGTGGGGCAGAATATGGGGTGCTAGGAGGTTCATATATCCCTTATAAGTGTGGGGTAAGTCCTTTTCTTCAGCGCTGTTGGCGCTTTGGTTTTTTTGTGTGTTTTTTTTGTTCACTTATTGCTGCTCAGCTTATCTTAAGTCGGGTTTCTTCTCCTTTGGAGTCACATGATTGTTATAAAGGGTTATGGCCAGTAATATATTAAAATTGAGCACTTGGAACATTTTGGGAGTCATTCACCAATCAAGAGAAAGTAAGTCCTACTAAACCTGAAAAAGAAGACGGTGGACATAGCCTTATTGCAGGAGACACATTTAAATGATAAAGAACATTTAAAACCACAACAGAGTGGATTTGATCAAGTCCATTTTTCATCCTTTAATACCAGGAGTGGGGGGGGATGGCCATTTTAATTAGGAAGAACTTACCTTTTAAGTTATTAGACTGCATTAAGGATAAATATGGGAGATTTGTGATTGTTAAGGCTTCAATATATGGAAAGGAATATGGTATTCTAAATGTTTACTGCCCTCCAGCAATTCCTCTCAAGTTCCTAACAGATGCTTTTTCCAAACTTACAAGCTTTTCAATACAAAACATTATTGTAGGTGGGGATTTTAATTATCTCATGGACCCACTGATGGACAGAGTGCCTAGTGGTCCCCCATTGCTCTCCTCACAGTCTAAACAAATCATGGGCTTATGTGGAGAACTATGACTTGTGCCTGGAGGTTGTTATATCCCTCAGACAAAGACTTCACATTTTTTTCTAATCCACACAAGCGTGACACCAGAATTGATCTTTTTCTAACCCTCAAAACGCTCCAAGACTTAGTTGTATCCTGCACAATTGGAAATATCGCTATTTCTGACCATGCAGTAGTATATTTAAATACTAAGCCCAAAGATAACTCAGCACAATCTAGACATTGGGGGCTGAACTCTTTTATTCTAAAAGATCATAAGTTTATAGACTACTTTACTTCCGAATTCAAAACTTTCCTATCTATTAATTCTAAATCAGCTAGTAGTCCACTGGGAAACCGCTAAGGCGTATGCAAGGGGATTAATCATCTCTTACTCTGCTAGTAGGAAGCGACAAGCTGAGGAACAGCAACACCCATTGGAAGCAAGGCTTGTGGCAGCTGAGAAGGATTATATTAATAAGCCTTCTGCAACCAAGTTACAAAGATCACAGCCCTATGCTGTACACTAAACTCTATTTACACAAGCAGTCAAAAGAAAATTGACATTTGCTGAACAAAGATTGTTTGAACATGGTGAAAAACCAGGTAGGTGTTTGGTTTATTTAGCCAGAAGGAAAAATGCCTCTCAGACTATCGCTTCAATTAGGGATGGGACAGGAGCCCTCACTGGTAATTCTAAAATTATTAATGTTGTGTTTAAGAATTTTTATTCTAAATTGTATCAGTCTCAGCAATGTAATGATGGACAATCTAGGATGGAGTCCTTTTTCAGGAACTTAGATCTCCTAGGCGTTTCTTCTGAACAAGAGTCCCTCCTCAATGCTCTACTATCTATACATGAGATACAGGAGGCTGTGAGACAGCTCCGAAGTGGGAAGGCCCCTGGTCCTGAAGGACTCACTAGCGAATTCTTTAAAGAGTTCACAGGGTTATTATCAGAGTCTGTGCTAAACGTGTTTAATCATGCATTTAACTGTGGTCTCCTCCCATCATCATTGAGAGAAGCTAATATCTCCCTAATTCTTAAAAAAGGAAAGAGCCCTGAATACTGTGCCTCCTCCAGGCCCATTTCATTGTTAACTGTTGACTTTAAAATCTTATCTAAAACCTTAGCGTTGCAATTAGAAACTGTGTTACCTTTTATCATAAAAGAGGATCAAATGGGTTTTGTAAAAGGCTGTAGATCATCTAACAATATCAGAAGATTACTTAATGTGATTCAGGCATGTCAACAACAGGCAATGGATGGCTTGGTGGTTTCCTTAGATGCAGACAAGGCCTTTGATCATGTCGAATGGCCGTACCTTTTTTTCACTTTAGAACGATTTGGTTTGGGCAATAATTTTATTAAGTGGGTGAAGGTTCTTTACAATGACCCTCTGGCTGCAATTCTTACTAATAGTATTAGGTTGGATAATTTTAGTATCTTCAGGGGCAGTTGGCAGGGCTGCCCTTTGTCACCACTACTTTTCACACTAACAATTGAGCCACTGGCAGAGGCTATTCGGCAAGACTCCAAAATCTGCTCCAGACATATGACTAAAGTCACATAAAATTACATTGTATGCAGATGATGTTCTCATTTTCTTATCAAACCCAGCTATGCCAGTGCACCACCTTATACTATGCATTAATTTAGCACCTTTTCAGGTTATAAAATCAACTTTACTAAATCAGAGGCTATGCTTCTGGGGAATCTGCAGCAGGTACCTGACACTCAGGGTGTTTTCCCATTTAAATGGTCACAGACATGTTTTTCTTACATATTCATCACACCTATGTTTAATCAATTGTTCAAAGCTAACTTTACACAGTTATTTGACAAAATCAAACAGGATCTTGAACGATGGAGCACTCTTCCCATTTCCTGGCTTGGCCGAATATCCTTGCTCAAAATGAACATTCTTCCTCGTCTGCTCTACCCAATACGAATGATTCCAGTCATTTTCACCCAACAAACATTTTTTTAAAAAATGGCTGGTTTGGTTCTTTCATTTGGAACAAAAAAAAACCTGTACAGGTTTCCCCCGCCATTCGAAGGTAGAGCGTTCCTATGAAACGGTTCGTAAGCCGAAATGTCGTAAAGCGAAGAAGCAATTACCATTTATATATACGGGAAAATTTTGTGAGCGTTCGCAGACCCAAAAATAACCTACCAAATCATGCCAAATGACACATAAAACCTAAAATAACAGTAACATATAGTAAACGCAGGAATGATATGATAAATACACAACCTATATAAAGTAGAAATACTTTTCCACAATCATTGCCGGCACAGATCTCCGTAACGAAAATCTCACGCAAGCGCCGTCAGCAGAAAATCTCACGCAAGCGCTCTCCAGTAATCTTTAAGCTATGAAGCTGCCAAATCATACCAAATAACACGTAAAAATACACAGCTGATATAAAGTAGAAATAATGTATGTACAGTGTAGTATCACTTACCGGAATCGGGACAGCGCAGAGCACACTGATGATGACGTGTTAGGCTGAGTCGTCGCAGGCTGGGTGGTGCAGTGGCCCCCATCCTCGAGGCCACTAACCGATACATTGCCGCGAAGCACGCAGGGGTCCAGCGGTAGCCGGGACGCACCCAGCACATCTTTAAGAGAAAAGCCGAAATAAACATGCTAATTAATTAGGTGCTGCCTGACACGTAATTGTCGGCCCAGATCAGTGCCGATTTCCAATTGCATCGCCTATGATCTGGGCCAACAATTACTTGTGGGGCGGCACCTAATTAATTAGCATGTTTATTTCAGCTTTTTTCTTAAAGATGTGCTGTGTGTCTCCCGGCTACTGCTGTATCCTCCGCGAATCGGTACAGTATCTGTCCCGCGGCCTGGGTGTTGGGGTGGTGGGACACTGGGGTGTCATCTCGTCTGCTTCCATTACAGCAGGCAGCTCATCTTCTCCTATGACTGCCTGCCTCGATGTCGAAGGTCGAGGTTCGTCGTCTGCTGTGGCTGATGTGGAAGGCTTGCTTGACTGCTGAGCCTCGTGCATTTTTCTATCATACAGTCCTTTGTAAGGACTCAAAGAATCTTGCAAATATCCCCTAAACCTACATACCCTTTCAAAATTAAAGTCGTACTTTATCATTACTCATTCGGTTTCGATTGTTAACCTTTCCTCTTCCAATTGCATCAGCTCTTCATCTATCAGTTCTTGGTCATGGGATGCCAAAACCTCTTCAACATCATCTTCATCAGCTTCCACAAGCCAAACTCACTTTGTCCTTGCTTTGTTCACCACAATCGAAACGCTTAATTATGTCTAGTTTTACGCTAAGTGTAACACCCTTACGAGCTCTTTCAGGCTTTTCCAATACTATAGAACTCATCTTGCAAACGACTGCTCACAGGCTCGTGTTAAAGCAATGCCGTTCCGAATTCGGGGAGAGCGGCTGCTCGGGGCGCACGCTGCTTTTGATCGCGCGCTGAATTTTTTTTCGTAACAGTGAAAACACCTTCTGAGAGCGAAAGCAGGGTACTAATGTAGGTCTTTCTAACAGTGAGGTTTCGTAAAGCGAATGTTCGAAAAGCAAGGGACACCTGTATTAAAATATCTAAGTTTCAACTTCCCAGTAGTCTAGGGGGTCTGGATTTTCCAGACATCAAAAAAAATCAATTAAGTTCCTTTTTATCTTTTGTGGTTGGCTGGGTTTGCAGGGATCGCTCCTCAATTTGGCTGGACATTGAAACCTCACAAACAAAATGCCCTCTTATTAATTTGCTTTTCCTCAATAAAATGAAATTAGTTAAGGAATATTGTCACAATCCAATAGTAATTAACACAATCAAGGCTTGGAAGGCGGTGCGACAAATTGAGGGCAACGCAGCGAAATATCACCCTTCACTCCAATAACCAAAAGTCCAGATTTTCAGCCTGGCATATTGGATCCTGGATTTAAACTTGGATTTCTAAGGGTATCTTCCCATTAGGAGACTTGTTTGATGAAGGAACGATGATGTCTTTTAGTCAAATAGTACAGAAATTCAACATACCCAGCAAGGATCTCTTTCATTTCTTTCAGATAAGAGATTATATACAGAAAAAAAAACATCATTGTTAACTGATTTCTATAGTTCTGACATAGAAAAGAGGGTGCTTTGTTCTAAGGGTGAAGTCTCCATCAGTACTTTTTACAGCATCCTGAGGGAGTGTTCTTGTGGAGAGGCTGAGCAGCTGGGAAGGAGCTGGGAGTAGAAATTACAGCTGAAACATGGAAAAAACATTTGTGATAATGCAGTTTGTAATAGAACTAAAGCATTGCAACTCAAACTTCTGCATAGGGCCCATCTGACTCCAGATCGTCTCCCGAAATTTAAGAAGGGGGTTTCTCCAATGTGTTCCAAATGTAAAGGAAATATTGGAACTTTCACCCACTGTTTTTGGACTTGTCCCAAACTTCAGGCATACTGGAGGGATATTTTGGGTGAAATGGAAAAGATTCTGAAGATGGAGCTTGAACTGGACCCCAGTGTCTTTTCTCTCAGGCTTACCCAGCGGTCGTATTATTAATGCACATCAGAAAAAACTTTTTAACATCCTGACTTTTTGTGCGAGGAAGAACATTTTACTTTGTTGGATATCCGATAAGTCCCCTGGACTTCCTGGTTGGCGTAAGTTAATCATGGAATATATTCCTTTGGACTTTTTAACATTTATGGTACGCTCAAAAACAAATGGTTTTCATAAAACATGGCAACCTTTTCTGCAATATGTAGATGTAAACCTGTCTGCTATACTAATAAAGGCTTTTGTATAGGATGTGGTGGTGATGTCTATACTTTGATGGAAATGTTTTGATAGCTGACATCTGTGAGGGGAAGAAATGTAAATGTACCTGGAAAGTGAAAGTTCTGTTATGCTGAGCAAAAAAAAAAGTTTCATAACTTTTATATTGTGTCCTGAACTACCGATATTGCTTCTGTTAGGAAATTATGGACTTAACCCCCATGTGTCTTTATTCATCAACATTCTTTCATACTCTACCCCCAACTATACACGGCCTAGTTAGAGCTGACTTTCTAAAATGCATCATCTCACACTTGGGATTAAATTCCAACCACTATCGCATCATCTGACATTGCATCTGATCTACAGTATATTATAGTTAGACATACAGGTCAGCTTTGACAACCTTCCTCACTTTCCACAACACCACCAACTTTTATTTCATTCACAAACTTATTAATTATGCCTTTAACTTACACATCAAAATCTTTAATATACATCACAAGCATAAGGGTTCCAGCATCAACTTATGTGGTATACCACTAGTATCAAACTTTGAATCAGAAAAGCACCCTGTCTTCTATGACCAAGCTAATCTGGATTCAATAGGCCAGCTTGCATAGATCCCATGTGCCCTAACCTTCTAGACCAAGTTACAATTCAGGATCTTGTCAAAAACCTTACTGAAGTCCATATAGGCAACACCTACCAACCTGTCTGCATTCAACTTCTTTGTTATCTCCTCAAAATACTCAAGACTCAAGCTGATAAGGCAATGACGCAAAATGTTAACCAGTTGGAATTCACCTCAAGACCTTGAGATCCATCAAAATCCTGAGACAGAGGAATAATACGGAATAAGAAAAATAGATATAAGTTAGTTATGAATGGTTGTGAAATGAAAAAAATAGCTGAAAATAGTCATCAATAGTCATCAGACAAATGGACCAGATATCAAAAGACACAACAGAGACAATCATATCAAAATATAATGTGGAACAGAGTGCAAACACCTTACAGGACTTGGGCTATGTCCAGGTGATTGAAGTGCTTGTTTAAACATTTAAATGCTATCAGTGACTCTGCCACCATTCCATTCTCAGGCAATGCATACCAGGTATCCACTACATTCAGATCCCTTCAGAATCACTTACCTTAAATCTACTTCTGCTTGTTTTATCTACCACTCAAATGCAGCAAAGTATTCTGCAATCAACACTATTTATACTCCTTGTAATTTTATACACCTCAGTTATATCTCCGATAACTCCTCTGCTCCAAAGGAAACAAACCCAGCCTTTCCATGCTCTCAAACAAGAAAAAAAAACATGCAGATGCTAGAAATCCAAGTAACACACACAAAATGCTGGAGGAACTCAGCAGGCCAGGCAGCATCAATGGAAAAAAGTACAGTCAACTTTTCGAGCAGAGACATCAACCGTACAATTTTCCATAGATGCTGCCTAGCCTGCTGAGTTCCTCCAGCACTTTGTGTGCGTGTTGCTCTCCGGGCTCTCCTCTTAATTGAAATGTTCCATCCTGGTGAAACTCTTTTGCAACATCTCCAATGCTATCACAGATTTCCTATAGCATGGTGATTCAATTTGCATACAGTATTCCTGATGTTTTATAAAGTTGGAGCATAACCTCTCTGCTCTCATAATACCCAGCATCTCAAACAACCATTTCACCAACACATCAATATCACCCACATCCACAATAACTCCTCCAATCTACATGTGAACTTACTGATCATGCCTCCTACACCTATATTCAAGTCATTCACACAACTTTCAAACAGCAAGGTTTCCAGCATTGATCCTTGTGGGACACCACTAATCACAGGTCTCCAACCACAAAACAACTCTCTATCATCACTCTGTCTACTTTTGCCAAGTCAACTTGCCCTGGATTCCCTTGGGCCCTAACCTTCTGGATCAGTCTTCCATATAGGACCTTGTCAAAGGTTTCACCAAAAACAAGATAAATTACAAAATATGTAAAAGTTAGAGAATGAAATACAATTGCAAATGAGGAAATTCTACCAGAAATCTCTTTCCTCAAACTTGTGCATCAGTCAATTGATGTTCCAGGTTGTTACCTGTCCACAGGCCTCATCAAAAATGGTCATGGCCACTTCTTGTTTGCTGCCAATCATTACCCTCATACCAAACTGTATAAAATGCCATGTATGCTCATTCTCAATGAGATACTCATTTAAATTCCCCTGCACTGCTCATGTTGGCTTCTTACATCTGCAGGTCCAGTCTCATTATGGTTTTAATCCATGACACAGCACTATAAGCCACTTTGCAATGATGGACTTCAACATACTGCCTGTCTGCAATTACCCTAGGTAAAAAAAATATTCTAAGGAAATTGAGGCTGGATTATGAGAGAACATTTATTTTTTTATTTAGAGATACAGCACAGGAACCGGTTTTACCACCCAGTTACACCCATGTGACAATTAACCTACTAACCCGCACATCTTTAGAATGAGGGAGAAAAGTGGAGCACCCAGAAGAAACATACGTGATTATGGTGAGAACGTACAGCAGAAACTCCTTAAGACAGCAGAACTGAACCCGGGTCACTGGCATTGTAATAGTGTTGAGCTAACTGCTACACTACTGTATCACCCTTAAAACTAGAACTGAAAGACAGTTTCAGAGAAAGGGATATTTATTCAAGGCAGAAATGAAGAGAAAACGCTCTGAAAGAGTGGCAAATCTTTGAAATATTCTACTTCAGAGATGCATAACTTTTTAATGTATTCAAGGCAGAAATTGGCACTTAAACAAGAGAATCGAGAGATATGGGCTGTGAATGAGGGAAATGGTCTTGAGGCTAATGTTACATTAGCCAACTCCTACTGAATGGGGCTGGGAACTAAAGGGGCTAATTAGTCTACTTCTGCTTATGTTTATTATTTGTGGCTAGTGCAGGTAAGTGGCAATGCCATAAAAAGTCATCCATAATCTTAATGAATGGCAATGTAAACACAAAATAGCCTATACCAGCTTTAATTGGCCCCAATGTTAGCATAAGACAACACAATGGAGTTTTCCTTAATGAAAAGCCAGACATCTCCAGAAGGCGGTCACTTCTGATACTACCAAATGGGGTGATTCATCTGTAACACGTACATTGGTGAGAATGAGGTCAGTGTCTTCTTTCATGTCAGTCCTCTCTCCACTTCCTGCTGTCCAAAGCCATCAGCCATGCTCTTCAGTACTCAGAACAGATACTTAGATCAAGTCTCCCGTCTGGAGTGCTTTGTGCTCTTGCAGATTTCAATGTTTGTCCAGCATAGTTCTCAACATAAATCACTGCTCATCTGCTGAGAACAAGTGCAAGGAGATAAGCGGGGAGGGTTCTTAACCCATTTTTGACCTTACACCTTGGAATACAGAATCAATTTGGAGGATCCCAGGACTATACCTTTCCTCCAATTGGCATGGTACACGCAGGGATAGTGATGAGCACTTGGAACATTTTTATATAGTTCTCCAAGTGTGATACTAATAGTTCTCCCAGTTCTGGCACAGCTCTACAGCATCAGCCTGTTGGGATATTATCCTTGAGTGAGTCAAATCACATCCAAATGCAACTTCAGCTAATATCAAAACTACTGCCTGATTTTAATCTCATAACCTATCATTATGACCTGTCTCAAATGAATGGTTTTCTAGACCAGAGTGCAGTTTGGGTTCAGCTTTATTGGTTTGGATTTGGGTTGACAGACTAGTTAAGTTTTTTTCCTTTGAAAACTATATTATATGGATTTCCCACGATTGAATAAGTTCAACATGCTGATCCCTTTTATTGCTTGTAGATAAATCAACACTATAATGGCATAATGGTGTGATTTTACTGCATCTCCACATTTATTTAGTCATCTGTAGTACTAGACCAGTAACTCATCAACAAAGTAATCATTTCCTCAAGAGAGGCATCATTTTAAACAGAGTGAAGATATTCTTTACCTAACCTCACAACCTGCAAACTTTCATATACCATCTGTCACTGCACATACAACACCTATTTTTCTAATATCTGATGGTCTTGAATGGACATTGAGTCATACAACATTAAAGAGTTATTTTTTTCTGCTGCTTATGCAGAATGCAGCATTTATAAATATTTCACACTGTAATCCTGTATCACATTGCTTATGACTGGTTAGGTAACTGGTAATTCAGGCAAAGTCTGCCAGATGGACTTGAGGAAAGAGAGCTGCATATTCAGCATTACATTCAAAGGGAAAATAACCTTTAATAATTCACACTTTTCTCTTCCATTTCAGGTACCTTATACCTAGTCTTCATTAATATGCTAGCAGGATATAAGTGATGCACTGTATTAAATGGTTAGGTTCTAACTAGATAGAATATTTTATAAGTAAACTTTAGAACACAGAATAGTACAGCACAGGAACATGACTTTCAGTCCACATCGTCTGTGGCAACCATGACACCAACACAAACAAATCCCATGTCTCTCTGCACATGGTCTCTATCCCTCCATTCCCTGCCTGTTCACATGTCACTCTAAATATCTCTTAAATATTGCTCTTGGATCTGCTTCCACCACCTCCTCTGGCACTACATTCGAGACATCTAACCACTCTGTGCAAAAAGAATTGCCTCATAGATCTCCTTTACACTTTCCCTTAATCACCTTAAAGCTATGTTTTCTTCCATTCGACATAT